>NC_133412.1:103648333-103962916 GCF_049350105.2 Macaca mulatta
AGTACTGCTTCACACAATTAGGATAGCTATAATTTTTTTTAAAAAAAGGAAAACAAACAAAAACAAGTGTTAGTGAGGATACAGAGATTATCAGAGCCCTCACACATTGCTGGTGAGAATGTAAAATGGGTCAGCCACTGTGAAAAACAGTTTGGTGATTCCTTAATAAGTTAAACATATCATTACCATATGATCAAGCAATTCCACTCCTAGGTATATATCCAAAAGAATTAAAAACAGGTATTCAAACAAATACTTGTACACAAATGTTCACAGGAACACTATCAACAATTGCCAAAAGGTAGAAACCACCCAAGTGTCTATCAGCTGAAGAATGGATAAACAAAATGTGATATATCCATATGATAGAACATTTTTCAAAGCTGGGTACGGTGGCACATGCCTGTAATCCCAGCTACTCAAGACACTGGGGAGAAAGAATCATTCTTTTTTTGGGGGGGTGGGGATTAAAAGATAGTAAACTTTTTTGCTTAACATATGATCCGTCAAGTTTGAAACACATTTGCAAGCGATGATACTCGCCATTTAGTCCATCCCTAAGGAACAGAGGATCCTGGAAATTTAACCATATCAATGCAGTCTTTTTACATTATTAAATGAAGTAAAATGGGTACCCTTTAGTGAATTTTTTTTTTAAATTTTTAAAATCTTTCTTTAGAGACGGGGTCTCACTCTGTTGCCCAGACTAGAATGCTGTGGTGCCACCATAGCTCACTGCAGCCTCCAACTCCTTGGCTCAAGCAATCCTCCTGCCTTAGCCCCCAGAGTAGCTAGGACTACAGGTGTGTGCTACCATGACCAGTTACAAACCTCTTTTTATATAGACATATTATAAGCATCTTTTCATGTCAGTATAGATCTGCCTCATTCTATAATTGTATGAATGTATCATGTTATAATTTCTCTATTAATAATACATTGAATATGCATACATTTATTAATATGCATTTCTATTACCATCTTTACTTAACAGTCCATTATTCACTAAATCAGAGCTTCCTTCTAGTATGCCCAACTTTTTCATCTCATTCATGCCAGTCATGCTTTTATTATATAACAGGGCACACAGTAGACCTGAAAGATATTCTATAAACTGGAGGGGATACAGGACATTTTTCAGAAGGTACAAAGTCCTCAGATGGGCTTAGAAAATTCACTGTGTAATCCATACATTATTCTACTCAATTTGCACATCTTTGGGTGCATGTATATACTGCTACTCTGTCCTCGCCATCACCTAAATGTGACTCAGTCTGTTCTACTGTTATATCTTGTGAATTTCCTTGTCCTGTACTTTTATTGTTGGTCTTCTTGCATTGACGATACAACAGCAACAACATTTTTAATTATTGTCAAAAGATTAACTTGCAATGTATAGAGTTTACTCAAAATTTTCTTCTTTAAGGAAAAACACTACAAAAAGTCAAGAGGATACCAAATTGAAACACATAATGGTGCCTCTGAGTCTATATGAAATCATGGTGAAGTAGAAATAAAGCCTTTCCGAGATTGCAAATTTTTTTTAAATGATGCAAATAGATAATCTCCTTCACTTTTATGGCATAGTCCTAACTTCAGGTTTTCTGTCCTATATTTCCCATAATTACTACACAAGCCTCATGTTCTAATTTTTTAGTTACAGTTGAAATAAGGTTTAAACTCCAATTAGGCTTTTTTCTTGCCAAATTGTATTATATATATTTTAAATACTATTTCTACCAAATGTTTTAACTTACTTTCTTCCAAGGATATTTGCTTTTTGACAGGTGACATTTTAGAAGGCTATTAGAGGATCAGCCTCCTATTCCCTATGTTTGCCCACATAAATGCACATGGGCTGTGGGGGTAGAGCATGGAACAGGCAAGCACCTGTAATTGTGACTATTTCTGTAGAAGAGGAGGGCCTAGGGTGAATTTCCAATAACCATTGTTACCCTCCTTTCACCACCTACCATAGCTTACAAGAAAAAAATTAGTACCAGTTTAGCATCATACCCCTGAAGCTGCCAAGTTCAACTCCAGCTCAAATCAGATATATGACAAATTTCAGGACAACAATGACTCATATATTTGTAGCTAAGAATTTTAAGCCCAGCAGGTTTCACACATTAAACACATACTTTAAACACAGAAATAGAAGACAGTCTTTTCTAATATAAGTGAATAATAAGAATATGTAAGCATGAAAATACATGGACGTTCATAGAACATCTCTCTACAACTCATTAAAGGAGAGGTACAGACAGAGTCCTGGTTTACTGGCACAATTTGGCAATCAAAACAGTTCCTGAAGGAGATTAAGATGGCTGTTCCTCTTTCTAGATTTTGTTTAACTTCAGCTTTCTACATTTTTCAGCTTTGTATGTTTTCCATAGAATCCTTCTACCTTGTTGCTGAATTTAGCATTCCTTTCATTAATGTAGTCAGTATCTGCATCATTATTATAGGGACATATTGGGCTATATTTGTCTCATGCTTCAATTTGCTTTTCCCAGTCTGTGAGCATCCTATCGATTTCCTCTGTGGAAGGCACATATTCCGTGAAGAATGCTGCTGGACATTGGGTAGAACTCCTGTCCATAGTTTTCTCTTAGTTTTAGTTTCTGTGTCAGGTTTGATCTGTTTAATCAACCAATGGTACTGGCAGCAGCATAATATGAAATTCCCAGATCAGGGTTTTTCCTCTTATATTTGCTTCCCCATCTCAGAAGGATCACTTGGGCCCAGGGGTTCAAGACCAGCCTTGGCAACATAGTAAGATCCCATCTCAAAAAATAGAACATTATTCAGTAATAAAAAGGAATAAAGTACTGATCCATGCTACAATGCAGATGAGCCTCCAAAACATTATGTGAAATAAAAGAAGTCAGACACAAAAGATCACAGACTATATGACTCCATTTTTATGAAACATCCAAAATAGGTAAATCTATAAAGACAAGAAGCTGACTAGTGGTTTTCCATGGATAAGGATGAGTGAGTGGGAGTAAATGCTTGATGGTTATGGGGTTTGCTTTGGGGATGATGAAAATATATTGGAAATAGATAGAGGTAATGGTTGCACAACATTGTGAATGTACTAAGTGGCATAAAATTGTATACTTTGAAGTGGTTGATTTTTATGTTACGTGAAATTTGCCTCAATACAATTTTTAAAAGTCTATTGATCATGAATATCAGGGCATTTCTGAACTCTCAGTTTGATTCTACTATCTATATGTCTATTCTTATGCTACACAAAAAAACATTTTATTCTTCTCAAGAATTCCCTGAAAATCTCATTTAAATGAATGTCAAACTCTTCACTTATTTAACAAATAGCATCAAATGACTATTTACTCCCAAAGACTTCAAAGATTTGCTTCAAAATCCTTGCCTTTCTGGGTTCACAATTCCTAAACTATCGTATCATAATTTTTATCCAATCTTAATCAAGCCTTTATAGTAAAAGAAGTACCTTAAAACATCCTCCAAAACTTTATAAATATCCTGAATTTTTCCTCTCCACTATCAGGTGTTATTAAAAATATCTATCAAGGTAGTGCTCTCCCTCACCACAGTAAAAATAAACTCAGCCTTGTCTTACTAACAGGCTGTTTTGGTGAACTTTTCAGGGAGGCCGAATTCAATGATCTTATAGGTTTTACCAAGAACCAATGAAGGGCTCCAAGGCTCTTCATGATGGCCCCACGGCTCTGGAGTACTAGTACACTCTTCAGAAATTGTTTAAGCCTCCCATTTGGTGGGCAAAGGGTATCTCTGACCATAACAGGGAGGTAAATATTGCATTGGGCCAAGCTCTGAATGCTTTTTGTTGAACTCCCAAATCTCAGCTTTATTTTTGCCTCCTAGGAGTTAGGAACTAGTTTTAGGAATCTTTTCGTTATCTGAAAAGGTAACTTTTATCTTGGTGGAAATCTGCCTTTGTACTAAAAACATTACTTGTCTTTGTCTGTCCTGGTTAAATACGTCTTTGTAACATGCCCTTAAAGAGAATGTTCCTAGGGAAGAATGGGTACAGGCCCCAATAAATGTCTGTTCCACAAGCTGGACCTGAGGACTGAAAAGCATAGGCATTTTTTAGACAAACTCTTCCTCGTGTCACTTAAAACTTAATGTAAATTTTCCTGAGTCTCTTGTTTTGCTCTTTTGTCTGTAGATGCCTGGTTTGGTGAGAGCTTTTATTAAAACTTGTTATACAGAAGCTGCAAATTAGTGAGATTTACAGATAGACATGGCATAGCCATTAGGCTGGGAAAATGATTCACGACATAGATAAGCAATACTTTCAACTTTAGGGCTTTTTCTTAGTCTAAACCTATATTTGCAACAACTCTGGGTTGGCTCCTGGTTTTTACATGTATTTATGCTATAACAAATTTGTGTGCTAAATTATCTATATGGCATAATTTCACCAAGTATAATTTAGAATTAGGGTGGCCATTTGATGCAATTTGACGTGAACAAAATTATTCAGTTGAAAGGTGATTTAAGGGCAGAAATGAAACAGAATCTCAAAGACCCAATGGTCTGCTTTCTCTTCTTTTCTTTTCTTTTTTTTTTACTGGTTTGAGGAAGTCTTAATTACAAAAAGAATTAATATTCAAAAATATCTTTCTTAAGAGGAAGGCAGAGGAAGAATTGAAACAGAAGAGGAAAATGCCATGTGATAATGGCAACAGAATTTCGAAGATAATGCTGCTGCCTTTAAAGATGAACGAAGGGACCATACGCCAAGGAACGCGGCTCCAGAAGCTGGAGAATGCAAGGAAACTGATTCTCCCTTAAAGCTTCCAGAAGGAACAAGCCCTGCCAATACTTTGACATGAGCGTAGGGAAACTGACTGGGGCTGGCCGGGCCTGGTGGTTCACACCTGTAATCTCAGCACTTTGGGAGGCCAAGGTGGGTGGATCACCTGAGGTCAGGATTTGGACCAGCCTGGCCAACATGGTGAAACCCCGTCTCTACTAAAAATACAAAAATTAGCTGGGCATGGTGGCACCCGCCTGTAGTCCCAGCTACTCGGGAGGCTGAGGCAGGAAAACCACTTGAACCTGGGAGGTGTAGGTTGCAGTGAGCCGAGATTGCGCCCCCTGCACTCCAGCCTGGGCAACAGAGTGAGACTCCGTCTAAAACAAACAAAAAAAAGAAAGGAAGAAATTGATTGTCTTCTAGCCTCCAGACTACAAGAAAATAAATGTGTGGTGTTATAAGCTACCAAGTTTGTAACTAATAAGAGACAAATATAGTTAGTTACCTAAAAATCCCCTATTCTATTTTTTCTAGCAATGTTATTGAGGTATAATTGACTTAAAATAAGTCATATATATTTAATAGTACAATTTGATAAGTTTTGACATATGTAAGCACCTGTGAAACCATCACCGTGTTTAATCAAGACACTGAATATATACATTACTCCCCCAAATTTCCTTGTGCTCCTTTGTAATTTCTCCCCATTCCCCACCCAATCCCCAGGCAACCACATATCTACTTTCTATCACTATAAATTAGTTAATATTTTCTAGAATCTTACATAAGTGAAACTATACAGTATGTATTTTTTCTGACTTTCACTAAGCATACTTATTTTAAGATTCATTCTTTAAATAATATTATGTATCAATAGTTGATTTAATTTATTGTAATATTTATTGTATTGTTTATACATTTACCAGTTGTTAGACATTTTCCATTTTTGATTATTTACAAAGTTGCTATGAACATATGTATGCAAGTCTTTGTTGGAATGACAGGATTATAAGGTAAATGTGTATTTAACTTTTTAAGAAACTAGTGAACTGTTTTCAAAAGTGGTCATATCATTTTACATTTCCACACAATGTATGAGAATTCCAGGTCCTCTATATCCTTGCTAACATTTGATATAATCAGTCTTTTTAATTTTAGTCATTCTAATATTAGTTTAGATACTACAAAAGGAGAATGCTCCTTTTGTTACTATTTACATGGAACAACCCTTTCTATCCTTTCACTGTTGACCTATTTGTGTCTTTGAATCTAAAGTGAGTCTTCTATAGACAATATATAGTTGGATCATGGTTTTTTTTTTGGATAGGATTCTGCCTATCTCTGTCTTTTGATTGGAGAGTTTAATCCATTTACATTTAGAATAATCATTGATAATGAAGGACTTATTCCTTTATTTTGCTATTGTTTTCTATATATCTTAAAGCTTTTTTGTCCATTTCCTGCATTACTGTCTTTTGTGTTGAGTTGATATTTTGTAGGGAAATGTTTAAATGTCTTTCTCATATCATTTTGTATACATTCTTTAGCCATTTTATTGTGGTTACCATGGGATTACATAACACCCTAAAGTTAAAACACTCTGATTTGAATTTATAGCAGATTAACTTCAGTAACATACACTGCTTCTTTAACAGCTCTATCCCCAACCCTTTTGATTGTCAATGTCATAAAATTAATTTTTATACACTGTCCAAAAACATTAGCTAATAATTTTCTAACACATTAGTGTCTTAAATTACATCAAGAATAAAGCATGGAGTTGCAAACCATGATTATCATAACAGCTTTTAGACTAATAATTGTTTATTTTTAAATGTATCAGTCTTTTAAATCATTTAGAAAAAAATGAAGTTATACATTATTTTTATAATACAATTTTGATTTGACAATTTTGTTTTAGTACTTAAAAACCATAAGTGCATTGTCTTCTGGCCTCCAAAGTATCTGATGATAAATCTGCTGTTAATCTTATGACCTCTTGTGACAAGTCACTTCTCTCTTGCAGGTTTCAAAATTCTCTTTGTGTTTGTCTTCCAACATTTTGATTATAATATCTTGGTGTGGGTCTCTGAGTTCATCATACATTGAGTTCGTTGAGCTTCTTGGATGTTTATATTCATATCGTCCATCAAATTTGGGAAGTTTTTGGCCACTACTTTTTCAGATATTCTTTCTTTTTCTTTCTCTTCTTTTTCTGGGAGTACCATAATGCCTGTGTTGTTTAGCTTTATGGTGTCACATAGGTCTTTTGGGCTCAGTTCCATTTTCTTCAATCTTTTTCTTTCTGTTTCTCAGATTCAGTAATTTTCTTTGTTCTATTTTCAAGTTCACTGATTCTTTCTCCTGCCTGCCCAAATCTGCCTTTGAATACTTCTAGTGAATTTTTAAATTTGTTACTGTAATTTTCAGCTCCACGATTTTTTTTCTTTTTAGGTTTTTTATTTCTTTAATGATTTTTCCATTTTGTTCAGACATCATTTTGTTGACTGTCATTTCTTCCTTTGGTTCTTTGAGCATCTTTAAGACAGTTGTTTTAAAGTCTTTGACTGTCTAGTAGATCTACCATCCAGTCTTTTTCAAAGATAGTTTATTGGGTTTTTTTCCCTTTGAAAAGAACATACTTTCCTGTTTCTTTGTATGCTTTGTGATTTTGTTGTTGTTGTTGAAAACTGTATATTTGCATCTAATAATGTCGTACCTTTGGAAATTAGGTTCTCTCCCTTCCCTAGGTTTTGCTGGTGTTTTGGGTTTTATTATTATTTTTGTTGCCATTATTGTTATAGGTTGTGTCTGCACTGAGCATCAGCCTGAGGTTTAAACTTAAGGCCTTCTCTGGTCTTTGCTGATCCTGCACCTTCACCTGGGCATGTGTGGTAACTTTCTAATTTTCCTTACATATGCAGTTGCTTTTTTATTATTATTATTATTATTATTATTATTATTATTATTATACTTTAAGTTCTAGGGTACATGTGCACAATGTGCAGGTTTGTTACATATGTATACATGTGCCATGTTGGTGTGCTGCACCCATTAACTCATCATTTACATTAGGTATATCTCCTAATTCTATCCCTTCCCCCTCCCCTCTCCCCACAATAGGCCCTGGTGTGTGATGTTCCCCTTCCTGTGTCCAAGTGATCTCATTGTTCGATTCCTACCTATGAGTGAGAACATGTGGTGTTTGGTTTTCTGTTCTTGCGATAGTTTGCTGAGAACGATGGTTTCCAGCTGCATCCATGTCCCTACAAAGGGCATGAACTCATCCTTTTTTATGGCTGCATAGTATTCCATGGTGTGTATGTGCCACATTTTCTTAATCCAGCCTGTCACTGATGGACATTTGGGTTCTTTTACACTGTTGGTGGGACTGTAAACTAGTTCAACCATTGTGGAAAACAGTGTGGCGATTTCTCAAAGATCTAGGACTAGAAATACCATTTGACCCAGCCATCCCATTACTGGGTATATACACAGAGGATTATAAATCATGCAGTTGCTTTTGAATGTCCTAGTCTTCAATGTCTGGCTTCCATAAGAGGGGAGAGAGAAAAATACCGGGAGAGAAAAGGCTTTGCTTCTTTAAATCTCCTGGATATTACTTTAGCCAGAGGGGTGGGAGGGTTTGCAATAATGGGGGTTAGTGCAACCATAATGACCACCACCTCTTTTCCTATACCTCTGTGATCAGATGCAGCAACCAAGGATCACAGCACAGATCCCCAATATTTGCAGGACATGGTCCTTTTTGGCTGTTCTGGTTCCTGTTCTGGTTCCTGCAAGCTGTGTGCAAGCTGTTCCAGAAACATATTCACAGCTGCCCACCACTGGGCTGAATGGTGGGATTGTTATTTAAAATAACATTATGAAACTACATGCTAACATAAATATTTGTGTTTTCTAAAACAAAAATAATTTAGTGAGAAGAATGGCATTGTTTTACCTTTATATAAATCTCTCTGATGGATAATTTAATATAAAATCACTGGATTGACTGGGCACGGTGGCTCACGCCTGTAATCCCAGCACTTTGAGAGGCCAAGGTAGGCAGATCACAAGGTGAGGAGATCGAGACCATCCTGGCTAACACGGTGAAACCCCGTCTCTACTAAAAATACAAAAAATTAGCCAGGTATGGTGATGGGTGCCTGTAGTCCCAGCTACTAGGGAGGCTGAGGCAGGAGAATCACTCAAACCCGGGAGGTGGAGGTTGCAGTGAGCTGAGATCACACCGCTGCACTCCAGCCTGGGTAGCAGAGCGAGACTCCGTCTCAAAAAAAAAGAAGAAAAAGGAAAAAAAAAAAAAGAAAATCACTGGATTTTCATATCAGTTTCTGCATTCAGTCTGTTGCAATATCACACCCCATGCAGCCTCTAGAAAACTCTATTGTACACTTGTGAAAGAATACAAGTGAAAAAGCAAATGGTCTTAGTATTATTTTGAAAATAGTTTGACCTCATGAACCACATTTTGAAAATTGTTGCTCTAATTCATCCTTCAGTCTAGTACTAAAAAGTCATCTCTGTACTAATATTAACAAAGCCTCTACCTAAAACTAGATGATAACTGAGGTTCTTTATCAAACTAACATCCTACAGTTCTATAGATAAACAAGCAAATTTCTCACAAAAAAACCCAACAAACTTTGCTATTAGTTAATTGTTTTCTATTAATATTAGGTTTCTTATCACTGCTCTTATCTCTTCCGGGGTGTGTGAACTGAAATATTGTAATGGAAAAAGAACAAGCTTTGTGTCCAACCAAACAAGCTATAGTTAAAATACCAGTTCTGCCTACTGTGGCCTTGGACAAATTATTTAATCTCATTAAGCCCTAGTTTCATCACCTACTTTGTCAAGATTAAGTAAATCAACATTTAGTTTTAGCACAGTGTGTGTTTTGAATGTAGAAAGTATTAAACAAATGTTAGTTCCCTTTATTTTTTTCCAATCATATATCTTTTATTAGTTAACCTCACCTACAGGAAGACTCATTGCCCCATTATGACCACTGTTGGAAGGCTAAAGTTTAATATATGTTACTGTACAATACCTAAGATGTGAGTCACCTTGGAGATACTAGACTTGCAAACCCAAACAATTTTTAAAATCGTACAGGGGTTAAATAGCAAACATTACATCAAACTGCCCTGAAATTCTCACTATTTCAGCTACAAATATGACCTATTAGAGCTAGTTCATTATCTCTTTCTGTAAACATGGATTAACTGAAATCACTACCAAGGTGGAATGTAGACAGCAGGTCACTGAGGAATGTATCATATGTTCTGAAGGGCAGAAAAAAGGAATATGAGGCTAAGATCCACCTGGGAGGAGAGTTCCTTTGTGATTTTCAGTGGCTCACAAGCCTAAGGATACTGGGCATGGAATGCCAGATGCCACTGAAAGGAGAAGGAAGGGGATGTTAACTGTCTTACCCATTTGCCTAATTATAATTACCATTAAATGTCCTCTCACTTAGAGTTCACAAGAAACCTGTCAGGTAGTTATTATAGTTTACATCTTATAAATGTGTAGTGAAGCTCAAAGGATTGGGTGCTTCATACTCAGCTTATAAGTAAAAGAGCTAGCATTTAAACCTCAGCCTGTTTTGCTTTCAAGTTTGCCTCTTAACATTGCACTACTTACTATCCTTGAAAACTGTTTCTTAATGAATGGCCCTAGGGGTTGAAGCTAAACTTTGAGCAAGTGCCTGCTTCCTAAGTGATGATTCTGTGCCTTAGAGCTTCGTGAGAATTTGAAGTTTTCTTTCACCCCCAACAAAACACTCAGGTAAGAATTGGGCTTATTGTAACTGAGTCACTTTATCAATTCAGTTGCGGAGTCATTTTCCGTGAGTATTCTGGGAGGGATTAAAAAATCAAAGTACACAAAATAAACTGAAAACAGTTTTGATTGCCAGCAATTGTATCCAAGAATGTTAAAGATTCAGTTCAAGCATGTTGTTCATTACTTGATTTATTCTGGGTGGCATTACCAATGTGTGTTCCTGCATTTGGAGTTACTCTTAACTGTAAAGAGGCTCTGATTTCTATGTAAACACTTCAGGCCAAAAGACAGCAATTTTAAAAAGCAATCCAGGCAATCATTTGTTTGAAACACCAACTTAGAGAGGAATAATGTTAACATAAACATACCAAATCTTTGACGTATATTAAAACACATGTCTCATATTGGCTACAAGCAAACTTTGAGTCCTTTGTAAAATCCATACAGTTAACCCAGCAGGCATGATGTCATTCCAAATCACGTGGTTACTATATAGCTACTTATTATCCAAACAACCCTGAAACAAAAGACCTGAAATTGGCTGTTTTGGATGCTGTTCCCTGCTGCCAGGAGGAGGTGTGTTTAACTTACAAGACACTGAAGAACAGTTAGATGAACATTTTAGATCAAAAGATTCAAGTAAATAGACAACGAGGAAAAGACTTCTGTTTGACAGCAGACAACCTACTTTTCCAAAAACGTATTTTAATTCAAGTTCACAAAGTGATATAAAAAGACTGGTCAGGCAAATAAATGTAAGAAACATATTAGTAAACACATGAATGAAACTGTGCTCCAAAGAATTAAAGAAACCAGTAACTAACAGACATTCTTGAATTTTGAAGGATAGTTAATAACAAAAAGAAACAACCTGCCTAAAAGCTGAAACTCCCTCTCCTTGAGGGATTTAAAAAACCTGGATGAAACAATGAATGAAACTATTGGAAACAATGTGGCCAACTGGAGTTTGCGCAGAGCAAGTTTGTTGATGTCACAGCCTGAATTTCTACCACATTTCATATTAACTCCCTGCTAAATTTGCACCTGTGACGCATTAGGAGGCATGCCTGAGGACTTTCCAGACCTCCCCTTTTCTTCCACCAATCACCTACTAGTCTCAGAATCACCCCCTAAACCTTTTCTAACAGAAGTAAAGCCAACACAGAGAGACAGCTTTGAGCTGGACTCCTGTCTTCTTGTGAGTTGACATATAACAAAAAGCTTTTCTTTTCTCAAAAGCCCAGTGTCATATTATATTGGCTTTTAGTGCATCAGGCAGCAAGCCCTTTATGCTTGATAAAATGAATACAACTCCATTCAGAAACATATTAGCACTGCTGACAGCATAGCAGAAGCTTGGCAAATTATTTTAATCATGGGGTCGTACACTAATAATGGTCATGTACTTATTTCATATGATATTATCATTATGATTTCTACACAAGAAGTGAACAGTAATATGAGCTATGGCTGGGGGTGGTGGTTCACACCTGTAATCTCAGCACTTTTGAAGCCCAAGGCAGGAGGATCACTTGAACCCAGGAGTTCAAGACCAGCCTGAGCAAAATACGAGACCCCCCCATCTTCACAAAAATTAAAAAACAAACAAACAAAAAATCAGCTGGGGATAGCAGTGCATGCCTGTGGCCCCAGCTACTTGAATGGCTGAAATGAGAGGATCACTTGAGCCCAGGCAGTTGAGACTGCAGTGAGCCATGGTCATATCCCTGCACTTCCAACCTGAGTGACAGAACAAGATCCTGTCTCAACAATTAATAATAATTATTATAATATAGGCTAATTTATTTTGGAATCATAGGATGAAAATTTTGCAGCATTAATGCCATAATTAGAAATACTAAGTGTATTCCAAAGTATTCAAATATTGCTGAGACTCATAGAGGAAGCCTAAGTAACAGATAAGGACAGTGAGCACAGAGAGGGGAAGAAGAAAAAAAGACCACTAAAGGAGGAAGTAAAAAACAAACCCGAGGTAAATACGGCAGCAGTAACAAGATCATGAGTAGAGTAGGAACGATTAAGATATAAAGTCAATTGGGGAGAAGAGAATTACCTCTATTTCATGCTTTTACATTTTTGTTAGACATTAGTGAAGTAGAAGTTTGGGAATAGAGTGCTACAGTGGCCTGTATTCTGAGGAGGAACTGATTGTGACATATTTTATGTGAGCCACATAAAATGCAGGTGTGAGCCACTGCACCCGGCCTCAAAGTATACTTCTTATAGTATGACTCTATTAGGGTTCTGACTAGCAGAAAATTTAATTAAAAACTTTCATTCTAAGATCTCAGGAATGGTCTCTAATCAAGCAACAGATAAGTGAGGTGTTATCAGATAACAGGCAGAATATTAATAGGTATTGCTGAGGAGAGAGGCTAGAGAAAAAGCTAGAAATTCATCTTCAAGGTGGAAGATAAAAGAAAAGTGAACAGACATTCAGGGATGGATCTGCCTTAAGTATGAGTCAAGTATTTGCTTCAAATGTAGGTAGGGGCTGAGAGTAAAAAAAAAAAACCAAAAAAAAAAAAAAAAAAACTGACTCATTTGAAAGGCAGGAAGGGTTACCAGAAGTTCAATATGGCTAACACAGGGGAGGAATGAGTTCCTGTAAAGGACAGTTTAGTCCAAAAGTGTATACTAATTCTAGTGGGTGCTAATTTAAGAATGAGTGCCAGGTTTATCAGCATTACAGTGTAAGAGAGCATTGTTATTTCTCTAAAGAATACCATACCTTCTTCTTATTTGCATGTCTTTGGGGGTTCAATAGTCCTAACTTTGGAGGCAGTGGTTTAGGGGGCAAAGCAACACAACTTTGGATAGCCTCCTAACAGGATGGATGTACCCTGAGTCATTCAATTATCTTCCACTTGACAGTGGTTTCCAGTTAGCAGTCACTATAAGTAGTGCTTCAAAAAGCACTAGCATGCTTATTTCTATAGGAGAATCCCAAAGTTGAGAAAAGCCCGAGTTACTCTCCAAGAATTGTAGCAATGTATGCTCCTGTAGATAAGAGTGTACATTTGGCCGGGCGCAGTGACTCACGCCTGTAATCCCAGCACTTTGGGAGGCCAAGGTGGGCAGATCACAAGGTCAGGAGTTCAAGATCAGCCTGACCAACATGGTGAAACCCCATCTCTACTAAAAAAATACAAAAATTAGCCGGGCGTGGTGGCGCATGCCTATAATCTCAGCTACTCAGGATGCTGAGGCAGGAGAATTGCTTAAACCTGGGAGGTGGAGGTTGCAGTGAGTCAAGATTGCACCACTGTACTCCAGCCTGGGCGACAGAACAAGACTCCGTCTCAAAAAAAAAAAAAAAAAAAAAAAGAGGTGTACATTTTACCACCACACCCTTCCATTGTGGGATATTGTGAATTGTTTTAATTTTTGCTAATCCAATAAAGTTGGTATTTGGTTGGTTGATTTGTATTCCCAAAAGTGAGGTAGTACAGTTGAGGATTTTTTGTCTTGTCCTCTTTCATTTCCTTTTCAGTGAATTACTTGTTCATTTCTTCTGCCCATTTTTATTGCTTTTTGAAAAGAAATTATAAAAGTTTTTACATTAGAATTGTTAACCTAGTGTCCTATATTTTATAAATATTTCATCACTGTCTCTCATTTATCTTTCAATGTGTCATGGTGATTTTTGCTGTTTAAATATTTTAAACTTTAACATAATCAAACATACTCATCTTTTATTTTACAGCTTCTAGGATTCCTGTCTTGCTCTCTCACCCAGGCTGGAGTGTAGTGGTGCATAGCTCACTGCAACCTCCAACTCTTGGGCTCAAGGTATCCTCCCACCTCTGTAGCTGGGACTACAGGTGCACACCACCACACCCAGATAAATTTTTTAAAAAATTGTTTCTCGTAGAGCCACGGGTCTCGCCATGTTGCCCAGGCTAGTCTCAAACTCTTGGCTTGAAGTGATCTTCCTGCCTTGGCTTCTCAAAGTGCTAGGATTACGGGCAAGAGCTACTGCACCTGGCCCTGCCTTGTTTAAGAAATCCCTTCTGCCCTAAAGTCACAGTTACCGTTCTAAACTTCTCCCCAATATACTTTTGTTTTGTTTTTTTAAATTTCAATCTTTAATCCTTCCAGAATTTATTTTGTATGTGATAAAAGGTACAGGCCTAACTTTATACCTTCCATAGAGCTAGCCAGTTATTTCCAGTTCTTGTTAATTTATGAATGAATCCATCCTTTCCCTGAAATGGAAATATCACCTTTATAATATATTAATATTCTCTATATAGTTTCATTTTTCTGGGTTCTCTAAGTATTTTTCTTTTTTGTGCTAATACTATATTTTTTGTCTTTTTTTTTTTGGCTACTCTTTGTAGCAACTTTGTGGTAAGTTTTTACTATCTAGTAAGACAAATTGTCTACTCTCAACCTCTGTTTTCTTTTTCTAATATGTCTTAACAATTCTTATATATTAATTTTCCTATATGAACATTGAAATCACTTATGTTCTCAAATTATAAAGTAGCAGGTTCTATATCTTTCTTAAATAAAATTTTTTAAAACTATATTTAAAATTTTAAAATTATTTTAAATTAAATCGAATTCCAATTTAGTTTTGTGAATTTTCTTTAAATTTCTACACATTTTATCATTTTTGTTCCTCATGTGGTTGCGGTAAAAATCTTTCAGTGTAGATTATAGGAACTCTTCTGCCAAAGCAGTTTATGTTGTTTCTTCCATGTAAAATTGATGACCCTTGGTCCCAGAAGTGTTTTTGTCTTGTTTTCTGCTGTATATGGATTGAATATGAAGAGGAAAGCAGGAAAGAGAGAAGGTTACATTAGCTATGACTCAAATTTTCTAAAAATTCAGTTCTCACCTAGTTCACATTACTGAGGGATTATCAGAGACTGAATAAAATTCCTAGTTTTATTCTTCATTTTTTGCAGCATGTATTAAGTGGAATACTTATGTTAATTTCACTTAATTTAAAATGTTTATAAGCTCACAGAATGCCCGGTCTGATGGCCAGGTTTGTTAGATTTAAGTATATCCTGCAATGAATATTTTCTTTCAAAAGTCCGTAAGTTGTATTTACTCAGGCTCTTTCATTTAGTCAATGGGTGTTTATTGAAGATCTTTTTTTTTCACGAAATGCTGTAACATTACTTGAATATTGTTTGTATTCAAAATCACCTATACTCACTCTGGGTGAAAGAAAGAACAACATTTTAAATAGTACAAATAACCAGATAGGCCACTGAGTGAACACTAGCCCTAGACAATTAATACAATTAAGCCTGGCTAATCTTATGGGGAAAAAATGTGAATGACTTTACAGGGCTCTCCACCACTGATGAGAACTGAATCTCATTATTCCAAGTGATAGCCAGGCTGCGGGGTGATAATGACTTTGACAACATTTTAGTGGAAGAAATTGAAGAATTCATTAAGGGTTGTAGAGAAGGACTGACCAAGGAGAACTCAGGCGACAAACTAATTATATATATATATAAAAGACCTTGCCCATGGAGTTGTATAAAGAAAATCAGATATATGTATAATCTTTTGGGTGACTTTTCCAGGGCATTTTTAACTTTTGTGTACAGGTCAACTTGAGAATTTAATTCCTGTGAAGGATAAGACTTAATGGTGGGAAGGTGCCAAGAATTATGAAAGACCTAGGAAAATATATGACATAGTTTCTGCCTTCAAGAAACTTCAAGGAGCAATATATTTAACGGGGTCATATTAGATATGTGGAACATAAAATAATACAATATATCATGAATGACAAAATGTGTGGTCAAATCATTATATGTAAGTGTAGAAAGAACTGCTGAATGAATGAATGGACATAGACTATCTAAACATTAGAAATTTATACGCTTATTAAACCTGATTTTGTAACTAGAATATATTCAGTTTCTAACAATCTTCCTTAAAGAACAAAATTGTGAAATTTTAAAAAAACTTATTATCTTAAAAATACAACTGGTGATAAAGTGAAAGGTAAAAGTTCTCCATCTCTTCCTACTCCTATTTACCAGTCCCGTTCCCAGAGATGTTTACAGCTTATGAATCCATCCCCAAACTTTGTACACCATATACACACATATACTTTCAAAGGATACTACAGTCCTTCTTAAACTTTTTTCAATATTTCATTTCAGTACCTGCTGATCTACTTCATTACTTTTAGTGCCCACAGTGTCAGTATATTAGATGCTAAAGTATCAAAACTTACATGTATTTAACCCCTTATTTGTAGACACAGGTTCTTTTCTATCTTCCACTGTTAAAAACAGTACATCAGTTAACGGTTTCCACACCCCCTGTGCAGGTTCCCAGAAATCTAGTAAACCTTTCAAACTATATTTTTGACAAAGGCTAAAGGTATGCTGTCATGGTTTGGTTTGTACTGATCCGTTTAGGTAATTCAATGCTATTAGATGTGAGGATGATCTGGTGCCAACATCAATCGCAGCCATAAAGGTCAGAGTTATTTAGTGCATTTCCAGTCCTTCCTTTAGTTTCTGGAAGCTCCCAGATAGACGTCTCTTCAGAAGCTTAAGAGGTTTTGGATGAAAGATACACTGTTGTCCTCGATAAAGGAAAAGATACTGTAGTTTCAATAATCTCACGGGACAATACTTAATAATCTCGTCAAGTGAGCCCTTATCAGAGGGGGGAAATAAAATTTATTGCCTTCTAACACTTACCCTCAAATAGTTTATTTGAGACCAGGAACTGGTCACACCATTTATTTTGAACTTTTGGCTGAATACGGGTGAACTTGGCTTTTTGTTTTCCCCAAACCCGGGACAGAAAGAAATTAAAAGCCCTGACTGTGCCGGGATAGGACTGAGGAGGCCCAGGAAAGGCTGCACTAAGTATTTGGAGGGTTGGTTTGTTTTCCTTCTTGCTGCTGCTGCTGTTTCCTCGAGGATGAAGGGAAAGATAAAACCCTTCCGGCTCGGTTCGTGGTTTCCTTAGCCCCATTCCTCGAAGGTGACGAAACTTCAGCACATCTCTGTCCACTTCGGAAACAAGAGAATTCCCTCAAGAGCAAATAGGCGGAAACAACGACCCCGCGCCCGGCGTTTTTCTGAGCTCCTAAACAGGGAGAGAGACCAGACAAAACAAACAAGCCAAGGCGACACAGCCAGGTTACCACCTGGCAGCAGGACGGGAGCGCAAGGGCCCTTCCCCATAACTAGCACCTCCTAGGGTTCCGCCCCCGGGGGCGGGGCTGACCGTTCTTTCCGGGTTTGCGAGCGGAAGTGGGCGAATTTGAATCCTGTGGGCCGTTGAATGTGGCTGCTCGCGATCGGCGTGCGGTCACGCAGAGCGGGCCGGGAAAAGTGGCACTGACGCTCTGGAACTTCTGTCGAGCTCGCCTTGGTGAGTAAATGGGGAACGGGAAGACGCAGAGCGTTCCAGAGTGAGAAGCGGGACCGTGGGGTGGGAGAGGGTGTCAGGAGGCCGGACGGCGCAGCAGGGGCCTCGCAGTGGTTTTGGGGACGTCTGGTGCTGGGTCCGGGCCTGGAGACTTTGGGAATTCGGGACACTGGGGGCGTTTGCCGATCAGCGCTCTCGACTGTTGCGCACACCAGCCAGCCCTCAGTGTTGAGGATTCGGAGGCCCTGCCGGTCCCCCAAGAGTAAACCTTGTTTATACGCATCCTCCGTGGCTTTTTTTTTAACCCGTAGTTTATTATATCCACCAATTCGACTTGAATGCTGAAGCTTCAACAGTCGTTAAATCTCATTGTGAAAGCGTTGCCACGTTTAAACAAATCTCTTTTTATGAAAGATGGAAGATTGGGGCAGGTTTAGAATGAAAAGATGCTCTACGTGGCTCCGAGTTCCTGCTAAGAGAGATACCCGGACAACCTTGATTAACTCTGGACTGCAGGGAAGTGACAGTCTTTGAAATGCCTGGGTGGCATTTAAACTGAAATTCGAGTATCCTTTGTATTTAAAACCCGAATATTTTTCTTTCACGGTTGACATTTTTCATGTACCGCAAAAATCCGAGACTCTTGCTTATTTAAACCGGCTATAGTAACAGCGGTGGTGATTCTCTAGGGTCTTAGTTTGCAAACAATAGGGATAAGGTTTAGTTCCACCGCCCTGCCTTTTCGCCTCCCTCATTCATTGGCCAACTGGGTTATTATGGAGTCTTTTTGGAAGTAATCCACTAATGCTTTGAGCATCTGTTTTCTTTGGGTTTTATTATTTTGGGCTTTTTTATTTTTAATAATGAACTATCTGAAATATGGAACTCTGTCTAACCCAGTAGTAAAGTCATGCCTTCTGGAATGGTTTAAAAGTGTGCCATAAGTGTAAACTATAAATGGGAACTTTAAATGTGTACAAGTTTTATATCTTTATTAAAAATCGTCAGTTTTGTGTAGCTTAATACTAAAAGATATTTTAAGTTCCTTTTAAGATTTTAACACCATGATATTGTACCATGTAAATGTATAAATATCTTTTTAAAAGTAGGACTTCATAATAATCAGAATAAAGACATTCCTTCCTCCCATGCTGGCTATTCCAGCACACCCATTCTTCCTGCTATTGAACTTTTGTTTTAAGTGTTAGCCAGGAAGAATAGATGTAAATACTCGGTGTTTAGGATAGTTAAAATATGAGCATTTTTCATATGGTCTTTGTAACAAAGACATTGGCTATATTTCTCTTAGCCTTTCTGCTCAATTCATATGTGCTGTCAACAAATGGTAATTTTTAAAAATGGATCGCTATATCCTAATCTCTTTCCTTTTTTTCTACCTGTATTATTTTCATTGAATTTTTGCTGTTTCTTGAATCAGTGAGTTTCAGAATTTATTGTATACATTACCTTGAAGGATTTGTTCAATACTGATTCCTGCACTCCAGACGTCAGATTCCGAATCAGTAGATCTGGAGGATGACCTTGAGGAGTCTGCATGTTTAACTGAAAGGTTAGAAAATTCTGTGAGTTTTAAAAACACTGATTTGATCTGTCCTAGAGAGGCATTATAATGTGTTGATTAAAGACCTGGAACTGGGGCCAGATTGCCTTGGTTTGAAGCCCATCTCCACCACTTGATAGCTAGGTGACCCTGAGCAAGCTGTTTAACCTCTCTGTGCTTCATTTCCCTTTACCATAATGAGGTTACGTACTTTGTAGATTTATTGTGAGGGTTGAATGAGTTAATATATACAAAGACCTTAGAATAGTGTGTGCCACATAGCAAATGATACATAAGTCTCCAATTACATTGAGTTACTAAACTGTAAAAACTGCATCACATACATTCATTAATCTTTACAATATTGCTGAGGTAGTTATTATCTTTAAATAAGAAAACAGGCTAAGAGTGGCTCAGTAATTTGTTCTCACACAACTAATAACACATTGGAACTGAAGTCGGAAATTAGATTTAACTCAAAAGTTTATGCTTTTTTAAAAAAGTAGTATTTCTTGCCTCTCTTCAGTCTCCTTCCAGATGTTGCTCCATAAAAATCTCTGATGGCTTCCCATTGTCTACCATATATAATTCAAATTTCTTAGCTTTCCTTTTTATTTACAGAGCCCTTCAGAGTCTGGTACCAACTTCTCTTCCCAAGGACCATCTTCATAATATTACGCCACTCTCTTCCAACCTGCTGATGTTCCACCAATGCTACTAGAATCCTCCAAATCTATCTCTTACTACATATTTATACATATTTAGCCACTGGCCTTTTTATACATATTTAGCCATTAGCCTTTTTATTTCCCCATAAGATTTTACTCAAATGGGTTTAAAGACTTCTCCAGGCCATGCTTCTTCCTCGGTGCAATTTGCTTATAAATATATAGTGCAAGACTGCCCTTGTCCTTTTAATTTTTATGTCTACAGTGCACAGTGCAGAACAGTGAGTGTCATGATACTCTAGAACTGTGTATGTTAGTGAGTACTTATTATTTTAACAATTTAACACATTTTGTCTTGCGTTAATGACTGAAAAAAGTTGTTGCTTTTTTTTTGAAGGCTTGGCTTTTTTCTGAGATTATAGCATATAATTCTTTGTAGTTTAGTAGAGATTTTAGTGATAGCATATGGTTTATAAACTTAATATGGAAAAATAAGTATTGAAATTATAGGCTCAGAAGACATTTCAAGTGGGAAAAAATCAGGAGCAATGTTAATATTCATGAATTTAATTCATGCTTTATACATATTTTCTCACTTAATCCGCACAACCATTTTATTATCTCTATATTAAGATGAAGAAACTGAGGCACCAAAAGATTTAATAACTTTTAAAATGATTTTTAAGATATTTAACTTCCTCTTGGTACAGTTATTTTTTTTTTTTTTTAATTATAAGAGTGGTATATGTTAGGTGTAATAAGAAGTATCTTAATTCAAAATGTTAGGAATTAAAAAACAGAAAACTTTTCCTTTTCAGTTGGAACAGTTAAGACAGTTACCTAATCTCCTTGCCCGTAGCTTTTTTTTAAAAACCTGTCCAACATTTAGGGACATCATTCTCACAACCAGTGGGTAGGGTTGGTCTAAGGAACATAAAGCCCATCCCATACCACTTCCCCCAACAAAAGTGGTACAAGTATTTATATCGGAGCTGCCTATCTGATGCAGGCTAGACCATTCATGTGATATCTTAATTTTGGAGTTAGGATATCACAAGACTATTGGAAGCCAAGCTGGAAAGGTCTTATGTGTTGCTATGACAGTGGAATCATGAAGAAACATGAAAATGGACATATGGAGCCAATGGGTGGCAGGGTGGGGGAGGATGACTCCTGTTTCCTGAGGACTAATTGTATATTTATAACTTAATGTAAACTTGTAACTTTGTTGCTTGTGTGTGTGTGTATGTGTGTGTGTGTGTGTGAGTGATACGGAGTCTCACTGTGTTGCCCAGGCTGGAATGCAGTGGTGCGATCTTGACTCACTGCAACCTCCGCCTCCCCAGTTTCAGTGATTCTCCTGTCTCACCCTCCCGATTAGCTGGGTTACAGGCAGCCGCCGCCACGCCCAGCTAATTTTTGTGATTTTAGTAGAGACAGGGTTTCGCCATCTTGGTCAGGCTGGTCTCAAATTCCTGACCTCAAGTGATCTGCCCGCCTAGGCCTCCGAAAGTGCTGGGATTACAGGCGTGAGCCACTGTGCCCAGCCACTGCTTTTTATCTTACACTTATCTTTTTGTTTTAAATAAAAATTGTTAACTTTTAAACAAGTATCTGGTATACAATTTGTATGCAATAAAAGTCATCCATTTTAGGGGTATAGTGCAATGAGTTTTAGTAAATGTATTCTCTTGTATGAATATACCACAGTTTGTTTTATCCATATACCATTGTTACAGTTTTTAGTTGTCACAAATAAAGTATTGACCTTTGTGATATCTTTTGTGAATAGTGCTGCTATGAATATATGTATGCAAGTTTTTGTTTGAATTGAAACATTTCAATTCTTTTGGTTATATACCTGGTGGAATTGCTGGGTGATATGGTAGTCTTGTTTAATGTGTTGTGGAATTGCCAAACTGTTTTCCGTCCTTGCTGCATCATTTCACTTTCCCACTAGCAATATGTAAGGGTTCTAATTTCTCCGTATCATCCTTAACACTTACTATTTTAGTTTGTAAAAATAATTATTATAGTACCGTAGTGGACACGGAGTGGTATCTCATTGTGGCTTTGATTTACCTATCACTAATATAATGAGCTTTTTTTCATGTGCTTGTTGGCCATTTGAATATTTTCTTTGGAGAAATGTCTATTCAGATATTTTGTTCATTTTTAAGTTGGATTACTTGTCTTTTTATTGTCGCATTGTAAGAGTTTCTAATGTATTCTAGGTACTAGACCCTTATCAGGTTATATGATTTCTGAATATTTTTTCCCATTTTGTAGATTGTCATTAGATGCATAAGTTTTATATTTTGGTAAAGTTCAATTTATTGTTTTCTTGTTCTTATGCTTTTGGCGTCATATCTCAGAAACCATTGCCAAATACAAGGTCATGAAAATTTACCGCTAGATTTTCATTTAAGAGATTTATAGTTCCGTCTTTTACATTTAGGTCTTGATCCATTTCGAGTTGATTTTTTTAATGCGTGTGAGGTAGGGGTTCAACCTCATTCCTTTTTTTTTTTTTTTTTTTTTGAGATGGAGTCTCGCTCTGTTGCCCAGGCTGAAGTGCAGTGGCGCAATCTCAGCTCACTGCAAGCTCCGCCTCCTGGGTTCATGCCATTCTTCTGCCTCAGCCTCACAAGTAGCTGGGACTATAGGCACCCACCACCACACCCGGCTAGTTTTTTTGTATTTTTAGTAGAGACTGGGTTTCACCATGTTAGCCAGGATGGTCTCGATCTCCTGAGCTCGTGATCTGCCTGCCTCGGCCTCCCAAAGTGCTGGGATTACAGGTGTGAGCCACCGCGCCTGGCCAACTTAATTCCTTTTTATATGGTTATCTGGTCGTCCCAGGACCATTTGTTGAAGAGACTGTTTTCTTCCCATTTAGTGGTCTTGGCACCCTTATTGAAAATCAGTTTACTATAGAGAATGTGAGTTTATTTATTTACTCTTTCTTCTTTTCCATTGATGTGTATGTCTGTCCTTGTGCCAGTACCACATTGTCTTGATTACTGTGGATTTGTAGTAAGTTTGGAATTGGAAAATTTGAATCCTCCAGCTTTTTCTTTTTGGGGATCATTTTGACTATTCAGGATTCCTTGCAGTTTAGGCTTAACTTTTCCATTCCTGCAAAGAAGGCCATTGGGATTTTGACAGGAATTGTTTTAAATCTATAAATTGCTTTGGGGAGTATAACCATCTTAGTGACACAGTTTTTCAACCCATGGATGCAAAATGTCTTTTCATTTATTTAGGGTTCTTTAATTTCTTTCAGCACTGTTTTGTAGTTTTCAGTGCACAAATGTTGCACCACCATCGTTAAATTTATTACTAAGTAATTTTTATGCTATTGTAACTGGATTTGTTTACTTAATTTCCTTTTTGAATTGTTCATTGTTGTATAGAAATACAACTGATATTTGCGTGTTGATCTTGCATCCTGTAACTTAGCTGAATTCGTTTAGTAGCTCTAACAGTTTTTCATGAATTCTCTAGGAAATTCTACATATAAGATCATGCTTTCTTTGAATAGAGTTACTTCTTGCTTTCTTGCTTTAGTATTCTGAATAGACCTTCTGGTTCAGTGTTGAGTAGAAGTGGTGGAAGTGTGTGTCTTTGTTTTGTTACAGATCTTAGGTGGAAAGTGTGCGGTCTTTCACCAATAATTTTGTTAATTACAGGTTTTTCCATAGATGCTGAGGAAGTTCCCTTATATTCCTAAATGTTTGAGTGTATTTATCATTGAGTATTGTATTTTGTCAGATGTTTTTCTGCATCTATTGAGATGAGCATGTGACCTTTTCCTTTTTCTCAATTAAAATGCTATATTATATTGATTGATTTCCATATGTTGAACCACCTTTGCATTTCTGGGATAAATCCCACTTGGTTGTGGTACAAAATTTTCTTTATCAGAATTCAGTTTGCTGGCAGTTTGTTAAGGATATATGCATCTATGTTCATAACAGATACTGGCTTGTAGTTTTCTTTTCTGTGATGTCTTTTTCTGGCTTTGGTATCAGGGTATTGGTGGCTTCATAAAATGAGTTGGGAAGTGTCCTCATATCTTTTGGAGGGGTTTGAGAAAGAATGGGTGCCAATTTTTCTTTAAAGGTTTAGTAGGGTTTCAGCTACTCAGGAGACTGAGGCAGGAGAATTGCTTTAACCTGGGATGCGAAGGTTGCAGTGAGTCGAGATAGCGCCACTGCCCTCCAGCCTGGGCGACAGAGTGAGACTCCATCTCGGGGGGGGATACAAAAAAAAATATTTAATAAGGTTCACCAGTGAACCCATCTGGGCTAGGACTTTTATTTGTTGGGAGATTTTTCATTAGTGATTCAATCCCTCGTTTGTAGATTTGTTGAAATTTTCTATTTCTTCTTGTCACTTTTGTTTATTTAACCTATTGTTTTAATTTGTTAACTAACTTCTTAGAGTACAATTGTTCATAATAGTCCCATTTAATTCTTTTTATTTCTATTAGGTCTGTAGCAGTGTCCCACTTTGATTTCTTCTGATTTAGTAATTTGAGTCTTCTTTTTTCTCTGGATCATCTAACCATTTTCAATTTTGTCGATCTTTTCAAGCAATTTTTATTTCATTGATTCTCAATTTAAAAATTTTTTATTACATTATCTGGACTCTAAATTATTTCCTTCTTTCTGCTAGCTTTGGGTTTAGTTTGGTCTTTTTCTAGTTTCTTTGGGCATAAAGTTGAGATACTGTTTTGGGGGCTTGATTTTATTTATCTCTAAGTATTTTCTAATTTCCCTTGTGATTTCTTTTTTGACCTTTTGTCTATTTAAAGTTGTGTTATTTAATCTGCATATGTTTCTCAATTTTCCAGTTTTCCTTTTCTTACTGATTTCTGGTTTCATTCTGTAGTCATTGGAGAAGATATTTGGTGTGATTTCAGTCTTGTAAAATGTATTATTTTGTGGTCTAACATATGATCTGTCCACGGATATTGTTCCACGTGCATTTGAGAAGAATGTTTCATTCTGTTGTTGTAGGGTGTATATGTCTGTTAAGTCTAAACTATTGCTCCTTTCATTTCTGTCAAATTTTGCCTCATATATTTTGGGGCTCTTATTAGGTGGGTTTGTGTTTATAATTGTCATGTCTTCTTGATGTCATGTCTTCTATAATTGTCATGTCTTGATGGATTGAGCTTTTTAGTCAGTCTTTATTGTCCTTTGAGTCCTTTAACAATCTTCAACTTAAAACCTATTTTGTCTGATATTAGTATAAACACCCAAGCTTACTTTTGATTACTGTTTGTACGAAGTATCTTATTCTGTCCTTTTACTTTCCATCTATTTGTGTTTTGTGATCTATAGCTTGACTCTAGTAGATAGTGTATGTATGGATTTTTAAAAAATTCATTCTGTCAACCTTTGCCTTTTAATTGAAGAGTGTAATTCAGTTACATTTAATTACTGTTAAGGAAGGATTTCTGCCATTTTAGTATTTGTTTTCTATATGTCATATCTTTTCTGTTCTTCATGTCTTTCATTATTGCCTTTTGTTTACTTGATTTGTGTAGTGTACCATTTTGATTCCCTTCTCATTACCTTTTCTGCACGTATTTTTTAGTTATATTCTTAGTGGCTGTCTTGGGGATTACAATTAATATCTTAAGCTTATAACAACCTAGTTTGAATTGGTACCCACTTAGCTTTCATAGTATACAAAAATTACACTTCTGTTTATCTCATCCTTCTTCCTAAATGTTATTGTGTCAAATTACGTTTTTATATTTTTTGCTCATTTTACATTTATACATAATGTGCCCAATAACATTGCTTTATATTTATTTTACGTGTTTTTCTTTTAAATCATATAGAAAAAAGAGAATTACCAAAAGTGCAGTAATACTACTGGCTTATATATTTGCTTCTGTAGTTACCTTTACTGGTGTTTTTATTTCCTCATATGACTTTGAGTTACTGTCTGGTGTCCCATTAGCATCTCTAGTAGATCTACTAAAAGATTCCCTTTCACCCTAGACCCCAGGTCTACCAGACCTGAGAAACAGCCATCCTTATCTGTCTCCTGGATGATTTTCCAAAGAATATAATGTAAACTTTTAAGAAACTTTTTATTGAGGTATAATATATGTGCCAAATAAATTTTAAGTACAAAATTTTGTTCATTGTAAAAAAAATTCAAACGATGCCAAAATTTATAAGAAATTAAAAGAAAAAGCCCCTACCCATTCTCTCTTCCCAGGGATAACCACCATTAACAGTTAGGGACCTAGAAACTTTATGGTCTTTCTTGATCTCAGAAACTTCTGATCTTTCTGAGTTCCTTTCACCCTTCCTTTTCGCCATCAAATGACTTCTTCTACTTTGCGTGTAAGAACCCTAATAGGTAAGTATTATCATCTCCATTGGACACAAGGCAGAGCCAGGAGTTCAAACACAAAATGTATGATTCAAGTGTGGTGTTCTTTCTACCATGTTCCTCTGCGTGGGTCCTGTCTAGAATCTTAGAGTTTAATTGCTCTGTCACATAAGGTAGCAGATACATTGTCCTGTTAAGATATAACTAAGGCCTTATTTTTTTAGACGGGAGAAGACCTGGTCATGTGGCAGCTGTGACAGAATAGCGTTTATTGCCTGAACCGTAGTAAAAAAGATGCCACCTGCTTTAAGAAGGGTAGTTTGGATTGGGCTGGTTATTTAGAGCCTGACTTGGTCAGTGGAAGGGGCTAGGACTGGAATAAGAGCTGCCCACTGGGTCAGAGTTAGGACAAGCTGGTGAAGGGGGGAATTATATTACTGTCTGATTATCCAATCCAAGGAGTTTTATATAATCCAACCAAATGGCAGAATCAGCAAGAGCAACTTCCAGAAGAAATTCCTGACATTCCCCAGACATCCCAGGCTTTCACACGCTGTTGTGCCTTTGCACACACTCTACTTAGAATGCTTTTTCTGCGTTGTCTGCTCAGCATATTTATCTTTCACAATTACGTTATAATATCACCACCTCTATAAAACTACATCGCATGTGGGTGAAATATTTGTTTACTTGCCTGCCTCCCATGTGAGTATGTGTACTGATCTTCACTATTGAAACATAGTTTTGCTGCAGATAGGATTCTTTGCTGACAGGTTTGGGTTTTTTTCCTGTCTTTCAGCACTTTAAATATGTCATCTCACTGTCTTCTGGAACTCTATGGTTTCTAATGAGAAATTGGCTCTTAATCTTATTGGGGATATTTTGTATGTGTTAATCACTTCTTTCTTGCTGCTTTCAAGATTCTTTGTCTTTATTTTTGTCAGTTGGACTATACTGTGTCTCAATGTGGAACTCCTAGAATTTGTCCTGATTAAAGATCTTGAGCTTCTTAAAAGAATGTATAGATTGAAGTCTTACATGTATAGATTTCAGTCTTACATGAAATTTGGGAAGGTTTTGGCTATTATTTCTTCAAACATTCTTTCTGTTCCACTTTCTGTGGTCCTTCTTGGACTCCTATTAAGCATATATTGGTATGCTTGATAGTATCTCGTAGTCTCTTGGGCTCTGTTTCTTTTTCCTTTTTTTCCTTCCTGCTCTTCAGACTGGATAATTTCAACTAACCTGTCTTCAAGTTCACTGATTCTTTCTCCTGCCTGCTCAAACGTACTGTTAAACCTCTGTAATGAATTTATTATTTCAGTTATTATACTTTACAGCTGCAGAATTTCTATTTCCTTATCATTTCTGCTGCTTTATTGACATTCTGTCTTTGTTGAGACCTTGTTGAGTGTGAGTTTTTTGCCAGGTTTTTCTGTGTTTCTAGGGAGGTACAGACCTGCAGAGCCCCTTGCTCCACCATTTTTGTTGATGTGTTCTGTATTACTGAATTTGAAGAGTTTTTCAAAAAATATATTGTGGCTCTAACTAAGTCCTTTATCAGATTATGATTTGCAAAAACTTTCTCAGTCTGAGGCTTGTCTTATTCTCTTAACAGTGTCTTTTGATGAGCAGACGATACTAACTTTAAGTGTAGTTTGTCTTTTTTTGTCTTGTGCTTTTGGTATTGTATCTAAGAAATCTTATGTAACATAAAGTCACAGAAATTTTCTCCTGTGTGTTTTTTCTAGAATTTTTATAGTTTACATTTTATAGGTTTACATTTTGTATTTAGAACTGTAATTCATTTTGAGTTCATTTTTTGTGAGACTTAAGTATTCTTGTGGGTGTTGTAGTGTTTTTTTTTTTTTCTATTTTAATTTGCATTTCCTTTATGACCAGTCATGTTCATATTTTCTTTTGCTTGTTGGCTATGTTGTGTTTTTTTTTTTTTTTTTTTTTAAGTGTCTGGTCAGATCTTTTGTCCATTTTGTTCATTTTATTGTGATGTCTTCTGTTTGAGTTATAAGCATTCTTTATACATTATGGATATAAATCCTTTGTCAGGTTATATGTTTTGCCAATGTTTATTCCCCATCTGTGTTTTGCCTTTTTCCTTGCTTAACTATGTCTTTTGATTAGAAAGTTGTTAATTTTGATGTTTAATTCATCAGTGTTTTCTGTGATTCAATTTCCTCAGAAATCTTTGCCAAACCCCAAGATCATGAAGAATCTTCCCTATGTTTTCTTTTAGAAGTTTTTTTTCTTGTGATCCAATTTGAATTAACTTTTAATATATGAGGTCAATGTTCTTCCCCCACCCTCTGCCCAAAACATTAAGTTATTTCAATACTATTTATTGAATAGACTACCATTTGAATACAGTGAATTACCTTGGTATCTTTGTTGAAAAGCAATTGTCTGGGTCTGTTTCTGGCCTTTCCCTTGTGTTCTATTGAGCTATATGTCTGTCTTGATTAATGTAGCTCTATAAGAAGTCATGAAATCACATAGTTGGAGACCACTGACTTTTTCTTTTTAAAAACGTTTTTGCTATTACAAGGCCTTCGCATTTTTATGTAGGTTTTAGAATCAGCATGCCAGTTTCTTTAAAAAAAAAAAAAAAAAACCTGCTGGGAATTTTGGTTGGGATTGGTCTTTCATTTCTCTCAGCAATGTTTTGTAGCTTTTCAGAGTGTAGTCTTTTTGCACATCTTTTACTAAGTTTTTACCCATTACGAATAGAATTGTTCTCTAATTTTCTGATTAATTCTTGCTGCTATACAGATTTGCCTTGTTTCGTTAGAACTTGTTAAAGTCACTTATTCTTGTAAATGTGTTGGTAGGATTTTCTTTGTAGATGACCATATGTGAAAACAGTTTTACTTCATCCTTCATAGTTTTGTCTTCTTTTCCCTTGGAGTACACTGTTGAATCAGAGATTAAGGTGAACATTTGTAGATTCCCTTTGCTAGGTTGAAAAAATTTATTTTACCCACAGTTTGCTTTACAGTTTTGTTATGATTGGATATTGACATTTGACAGATGCCCTTTTGTATCTGTTGAGATTGCCTCGCAGTACAATGTGGAAATTAATGCACATTTGTAGATGCCCTTTATTAGGTTGAGAAAATTCCCGTCTGTTTCTGGTTTGTTTTACAGTTTTATCATGATTGGTTGTTGAATTTTGTCAGATGCTCTTTCTGCATCTATTGAGATGATAATACTTTTTTCCCCTTTATTTTATTAACATGGTGTATTACTTTAATTTTCAGATGATATCTAATGTTACATTTCTAAGATAAACCCAGTTAAGATATATTATCCTTTTTTTTTTAATTAAAAGAAAAACTACCGATGATTGACTAAATTTGCCAGGTACTCTCATGGCATTTATGTGTTGCTTCTAATTCTTACAATAACCTGTAATTAGCTTCTAGCTTGAGGGATGGTAAAATTGAGGCTGAGGTCTCAGGAAAAAATATATAGAACACGAAGGAAAGTCTAAACTTCATACCTTCAATGCCCCTAGTCCTCTTTCTACTATACCATGCTACTTTTTGTAATAATTTATAGTTAAAAAATATTGAAGATCATACTGTTGTTTTATGTACTTTTGTTTTTTGATGGAGGTCTCACTGTGTCGCTCAAGGTGAACTCAAATTTCTGAGCTCAAGCAATCCTCCTGCTTCAGCCTCTCAAGTAGCTGGGACTACAGGTGCATACCACTGTGCCTGGCTTTTATGTACATTTTTGAGATATATATATTTCCTAGAATGTGAATAATTGATTCATGAAAAAAAAAATTCTAATAGCTTTTAACCTCTACCATTCAATGTCTTTCTTCTAATTTTATCTTTGCTGTTACTGTGAACCCAAGTTACTAACAAATCTTTAAGAGTATTTTTTTTGTCTCCAAATTTGTAGGAGCACCTAAAGTGTATTAACTATCTATCCCGAGGTAGCATGGGTGTATTAGTCACAGTTCTCCAGAGAAACAGAAACAATAGGATATACATTTGTGTGTGTGTGTGTGTGTGTGTGTGTGTGTGTGTGTGTGTGTGTGAAGAGGAGAGGGAAGGATTGATTAATTTATAAGGTACTGACTCACATGATTGTGTAGTGTGAACAGCCCCATTGTCTGCAAACTGGAGACCCAGGAAAGTCCTGCGGTGTAGTTTGAATGTCTAGAGCCAAAGAGCTGATGGTATAGGTGCCAGTTCCGATATGAAAGCCTGAAAACCAGGAACACCAAGGACAGAAGATTGATGTCCTACCTCAAGCAGTCAGACAGAGAGCAAATTTAACCTTTTTCTGCCTTCTGGTTTTATTCAGGCCCTCAGTGGACTAGCTAATGTCTACCCACACTGGGGATGGCCGTCTGCTTTACTTAATTCACCAGTTCAAATGCTGATCTTTTCCAGAAACACTCTCACAGACACATCCAGACGTAAGTTTAACCAGTTATCTGGGCATCCTGTGGCCTGGTAAAGATAACACATAAAATTAACCATCACACTGGGTTAGTCGTGATCTTGAATTTTTTGGGAATGTTTTATATTACTTTTAATTCAATTATTTTTAAACCTTTTTTATTTTGAAATAATTCTAAAGTTACAGGAAAGTTGCAAGAAAAGTACAAAGAACTACATATGTCCTTACCTAGATTAACCACTTTTTATTATTTTCCACATTCACTTTATCATTCTGCAGTGTTGTACATTTGCATGTACTTTCCCTTTTCTGAACTGTTGGAGAGTAGGTTGCATATGTCTGGTCCCCCTACCCCTTAATACTTCAGTATTTCCTAAGAACAGCGATAGTCTACTGAATAACCTAAGTATGGATACCAATTTCAGGAAACTTAGCATAAATAAAATACTTTCAACAATATATTGTTTTGGTCAGTTGCCTCAATGACATCCTTTGGAGCAGTTTTATTCCCCAGTGCAGGATACAGACCAGGATCCTTCATGCATTTGTAGTAAATAAAATACAGTTCATTTTTGTTTTTAGGTTTGGGGGTACATGTGAAGGTTTGTTACATAGGTAAACAACATGTCACAGGGATTTGTTGCACATACTATTTCATCACCCAAGTTTTAATCCCAATAGCCAATAGTTATCTTTGCTGCTCCTCGCCCTCCTCCCACCCTCCTGCATCAGGTAGATGCCATGTCTCTTGTTTCCTTCTTTGTGTTCATGAGTTCTTAACATGTAGCTCCCACTTACAAGTGATAACATGCGATATTTGGTTTTTTGTTCCTGTGTTACTGTTCTAAGGATGATAGCCTCGGGCTCCATCCATGTTCCTGCAAAAGACATGATCTTATTCTTTTTTATGGCTGCGCAACATTTTATGGTGTATTTGTACCACATTTTCTTTATCTGTTCTGTCATTGATGAGCATTTAGGCTGATTCCATGTCTTTGCTATTGTGAATAGTGGTGCAGTAAACATTCGTGTGCATATATCTTTATGGTAGAATGATTTATAGTCCCCTGGCTATATACCCAGTAATGAGATTGTTTTGTAAAATGGTAGTTCTGCTTTTAGCTCTTTGAGGAATTGCCATACTGCTTTCCACAGTGGTTGAACTAATTTACACTCCCACCAACAGCATACAAGTGTTTCCTTTTCTCCACAACCTTACCCGCATCTGTTATTTTTTGACTTTGTGATAGTAGCCATTCTGACTGGTGTGAGATGGTATCTCATTGTGGTTTTGATTTGCATTTCTCTAATGATTAGTGATGTTGAGCTTTTTTTCATATGCTTGTTGGCCACGTATATGTCTTCTTTTGAGAAGTATCTGCTTATATCCTTCGGCCACTTTTTAATGGGGTTGTTTTTCTCTTGTAAATTAAAGTTCCTTATAAATGCTTTTGATGAAATTCAACACCCCTTCATGTTAAAAACTCTCAATAAACTAAGTATTGAAGGAACATGCCTCAAAATAATGAGAGCCATCTGTGACAGACCCACAGCCAACATTATACGGAATGGGCAAAAGCTAGAAGCATTCCTCTTGAAAACCAACACAAGACAAGGATACTCTCTCTCACCACTTCAACATAGTGTTGGGAGTCCTAGCCAGAGCAATCAGGCAAGAGAAAGAAATAAAGGGCATCCAAATAGGAAGAGAGGAAGTCAAACTATCTCCGCAGATGACATGATTCTGTATCTAGAAAACCCCTTAGTCTTGGCCCAAAAGCTTTTCCAGCTGATAAACAACTTCAGCAAAGTTGCAGGATGCAAAATCAGCATTCAAAAATCACTAGCATTCCTATACACCAAAAACAGCCAAACCTAGAGCCAAATCAGAAAGGCAATCCCGTTCACAGTGGCTGCAGAAAGAATGAATTACCTAGGAATACAGCTAACAAGGGAGGTGAAAGATCTCTACAGTGAGAATTACAAAGCACTGCTCAAAGAAATCAGAGAAAACACAAACAAATGGAAAAACATCCCATGTTCATGGATAGGAAGAATCAATACCATTAAAATGGCTATACTGCCCAGAACAATGTACAGATTCACTGCTATTCCTATCAAACTACCAATAACATTCTTCACAAAACTAGAAAAAGCTGTTTTAAAATTCATATGAAACCAAAAAAGAGCGCAAATAGCCAAGGCAATCCTAAGCAAAAAGAACAAAGCTGGAGGCATCACATTACCCATCTTCAAACTATACTACAAGGCTACAGTAACCAAAACAGCATAGTACTGGTACAGAAACAGACACATCAACCAGTGGAACACAATAGAGAGCCCAGAAATGAGGCCGCACATCTGCGACCGTCTGATCTTTGACAAAACTGACAATAAACAAGCAATAGGGAAAAGACTCCCTCTTTATTAAATGGTGCTGGGATAACTGGCTAGCCATATGCAGAAGATTGAAGCTGGACCCCTTCCTAACACGATGCACAAAAACCAACTCAAGATGGATTAAAGACTTAAATGTAAAACCCAAAACTATAAAAACCCTGGAAGACAACCTAGGCAGTATCATCCTGGACATAGGAATGGGCAAAGATTTCATGACAAGGACTCCAAAACCAATCATAACAAACGCAAAAGTTGACAAGTGGGATCTAGTTAAACTTAAGAGTTTCTGCACAGCAAAAGAAACTACCAACGGAGTAAACAGACAACTTACAGAATAGGAGAAAATGTTTGCAAACTGCATCTGACAAGCATCATGTTTTATTATGCAGTGCTGAATCAGAAAAATTAATTCTTTGCTATGTATAGGACATCCAAAGACAACATTTCTGAGTTGTAAAGAGAAGGAATTTAGAGTACATCAAATAATGCAATGCACAGACTAAGTTGAACCTTTCTGATTAGTGATTTAAATCAAGTCATTTCTATAGCAAGAATGTTCATTTCTTAAAAATGCTAGATTAAAAAAATCAATCTATTTCTCTTTCAAGTGCCTGATTCCAGCATGTTTTCTGTATATTCAATGTCACCTTTTTCAGTAAGATTAGGCACTTTAGAAAATGTTGGATGGGGCCAGGCACGGTGGCTCACGCCTGTAATCCCAGCACTTTGGGAGGCTGAGGCAGGCAGATCATGAAGTCAAGAGATTGAGACCATCCTGGCCAACATGATGAAACCCTGTCTCTACTAAAAATACAAAAATTAGCTGGGTGTGGTGGGGCACGCCTGTAGTCCCAGCTACTTGGGAGGCTAAGGCAGAACAATCACTTGAACCCAGGAGGTGGAGGTTGCAGTAAGCCGAGATTGTGTCACTGCACTCCAGCCTGGCAACAGAACGAGACTTTGTCTCAAAAAAAAAAAAAAAAAAGGAAAAAAATGTTGGGTGGTTAGGATCTGTTTATTTATTCAAATGTTAGCCGTTTGAATAAATTCTGGCTGGAATGAGAAGGAATTTGACTTACTTTTTTGTATTAGTTATCTGTTGTCATGTAACAAATAACTCCAGATAACTCCAGAACTTGCTGGTTTTAAATAATAAACATTTAATTACTGATAGTTTCTTTTGATCGGGAATTTGGGAGTTGCTTTGCTGTGTGGTTCTGGCTTAGGGTCTTGTATGAAGTTGCTCTCAGGCTGTTAGCCAAACTGCAGTCGTATGAAGGCTTGATTGAGGCTAGAGGATTCACTTCTAACATGGTTTATTCACATGACAGAAGGTAGAATGCCTCCATTCCTTACCAACTGGATGTCTCCATGGTGTATGCCATTTTTATGACACGGCAGCTGTCTTCCTCCATAGCATATGATCCATGATAGTGAGGAGGAAGTCACAATGCCTTTTATGACATTGTCATTTCTGCCACAGTCTTTTTGGTTGAAGCAAGTTAGCAAGCACTAAGCACATCTACAATCAAGGAGAGGGGCAGGCCCTACCTTTTGAAGGAAGAAGTATGAAAGTGTATCACTGACTGATCAAGTAGAGGTAAGCAGTGGAGGACACTCAGAATACTTTTTGACAGAAGGTAATAATTAAATTGTTGATTTTCCAGGGAAGGGAATGGTTTTATTTTGTTTCTAAAGCCCAATCTGTTATTAAGACTTGGACTGTTATTAAAATATACACTTAGATACCATTTTTTTAAAATTCTACTTGGGAAGTCTTAAAATTCATATTCTTGAAGGAAAACATCTAAAACAAATTATAAAATTCAACTCTAAAATACGTAAATAGTATTTTTTGCTAAGGTTTTGTTTTGGAGACTTGTTTGAAATAAAGTGATCCTCATTCATAGTTAGAAACAAAAGTTATATTGCACATACTAGGTATTAGGAAGAAGGCTAATGTGAACTGATCAAAAGTATGAATTATGGATTGCCTTTAGAATATTCAACTTTTAGGTAACTTGATATTGTTATAATTTCAAGCTTAGAGAAAAGTTGTAAGAATAGCATAAGGAACTCCTATATATCCTTTATCTAGATTCATTAATTGTTCATTTTGTGCCATTTGTGTTATTCTTTGTCTCATCCTAGCCCAGTCAGCCTAACACCACCAGGGATAAACCAGTAGTCTGATAAAATTAAATTTATTGACCCACTCCAGTGAGAGAGAGTGCAAAGGAGAGGAACCACAGGGCTTCTTACCAAACGGAGTTACAGTAGATTTCGTACAGGATTTTGGAGAAGGATAGCATTTAGGTAAAATTTAAATGCCCTACATTTTGTGGTGTCTAGATTGAATGACAGTGTAGATGTAAATCTGTGTTGTCGAATGACTAAAACATCCTTTATAAATTAAACTTTTTATGTTTACTCTAAGTGAAGTACTATTGTGTGTTTATGGAATTTTCTGCAATAAATTCATGTGTATGGATTGATTTATGATACGTTGAATTCATCACCAAAGGTTGAATTGTAGAGAAGTCCTTTAAGAGGAGGCATTTTATCTTCCTATTATATTATCAATTTTAAGATGGATTCACCCCTTCTACACACACACTTCTTTCCATATGGGTATTCAGTTTTTCTAGTACCATTTGTTTAAAAGATTTTATCTTCCCTCGTTGAATTGCTTTGGTGTCTTTGTTGAAAATGACTGGAAAAATATGGATCTGTTTCTGAGTTTTATTGAGAACTGGTCTTAGATGTATCAGCATGTTTAAAATGATGTTCTATAGCTTGTGATCCTCAATCAGTTTGTTCACTTAAGGCAGTTCTGCAGTTATTGTTTGAAAATGTATAAACATCAAAAGCGCCATCATATACCTGTAGAGAATTACTAGTGCCTCTAAAAGAAAGAAGAGAAAGAAAAAAAAAAAATCCAAGAGACAATAAAGGAGTGCTCCTTTAACCCTACATTAATAGTTGTGGAGTGGAGCTAGGAAAAATAGTAGTCTAGACCTACTTAACTCCAAAGCCCCCTTAAAACTGGGCTCTTAGTTGTTTTATACATTCTTTTAAGAATACCAATCTTGATGGCATAGACTATGATTTTGTAAGGAATAAAAAAATATTGAAGGCTTAGAGTCAAAGCCATTTAAGAAATTTGGACTATGACTTTAGGAAAACATGGAAATGCATATGAGCGAATCTATGTTTAAATCCGAAACACTTTTTACAGTCAGTATGAAATATAAATTCTGATTGTAAGGAAGCATTGTATCAGTTTAATTTGGTTAATCAGTCTTCATAAAATAATCTGTGTCCTACATTTTGTGGTGTCTTAGATTTCATGAAATCTGATAACAATTTTTATTTGTCGTTTTCACTCTTTGATATATAATATTCTGTATTATTTTTGTGCTCTTTCATTATTTTCATGTGAAGTGCCATGGTGTAATCTGCAGTCACTCAGCTATGGATTAGTGTATTCCCACCAACTAACTCCTTGACCTTGGACAGGTGTTTAACCTTTCTGAGAACTGGTTTTTGCAACTATAAATGAGGTTATATTTACCTAGTGGCATTAAGATGTTTATTCTTTTCCACTTAAATACCAAGAGATTGCACATACATTATACTTAAATTTCATTAACATTTCTAGTAGGCTAGAAATGTTCATATACACTTGGTAAAGTGAAACATTAATGTTATTAAGATGTCAGTCTTCCTTTCTTTGATCTTTTAGAAAAAAGTTATATTTCAGTAATGATTGTAAGTATTTTTATTTGTTTAACTAGTGGGGAGTGAAGAGATAGGGACAGACCAGTGTCTTTCAGTATGTAAATGGTTGAGCACCACTGTACTAGAAGAGGTAATGAGACAGTCAGGTGCCTGCAGTCCTATATAGAATCCTGGCAAATGCAACAGCCACAAATATGGTATAGACTAATCAAGGATTGTTTTTGTTTTTTGTTGTTGTTTTTGAGACGGAGTTTCACTCTTGTTGCCAAAGCTAGAGTGCAGTGATGTGATCTTGGCTCACTGCAACCTCCACCTCCCGAATTCAAGCAATTCTCCTGCCTCAGCCTCCCAAGTAGCTGGGATTACAGGCGCATGCCACTACGCCCTGCTAACTTTTTGTATTTTTAGTAGAAACGGGGTTTCACCGTGTTAGCCAGGCTAGTCTCGAACTCCTGACCTCAGGTGATCCACCCGCCTCAGCCTCCCAAAGTGCTGGGACTACAGGTGTGAGCCACTGCACCCAGCCAAAGGATTGTTTTATAGGCTGCATAAATATGAATGGCATTGCTATTGATGATGGTTTTTTTCTTTTTTCCTAAATGATGAACAATTCTGGCTAAAGCTTTGAAGAAAACTTAAATAGAAATTTCCTTGATTGACATAGGAGTTGTAGTTCTGGAAATATAATTTGTTAATATGTAAAATGGGCTTAGGTTCTAGGTTAAGATAATTACAAATAGGTTTTTTTTAACCTACTTGAATGTCCAGATGGAAATTTGAAAGTCTACACTATTGTTTGTTATGTAGGATTTTTTGGTGCATTGCAAGATGTCCTATAATCCTGGCCTCTTTCCACTAAATACCAGTGGTCATCTTAATTGTTTTGACAACTAAAAAACATTCCCTTTAATTTTAAAAATGTTCCCCAACTCTTAACACCCCCGTTGAGAACTACTGGTCTTAGATGTATTAAAGGTAAGAAAAATTAAAGTACTAGAGTTTTATATGACTTATTTGTCATTATGCATTGACTGCATTTAATAAAAGTTGTTAATTTGAGACTTTTGCAATTAAGATGACTGTATTAATGTTATTTTTCCTAGTAAAATGAATGAAAATAAACCTGGTGACTCACAGAACCTTGGTAAGTAACTGTATTTAAAATAATTTTATTACAGTGAGTTTTAAATATGTTTCTGAAACATTAGGACTGAAGAGGAATGAATTCCCTGGCACATACTTAGTTCGTTTGTCCACGTACTAAAGTATAATACTGCATATATTTATTTCAACAAAAACCTATCAGAAGACAATTTATTTGCCAAATTTTATTTCTAATGTATATATACAAGATATGATTTGTATCTCAATAAAACAATTATTTAAAGGAAAAAATGCAGATGAGAACAATTTAAACAGTGTAAAAGTTTAACATGAAAAGAAAAACTGGCCAGGTGCAGTGGCTCATGCCTGCAATTCCAGCACTTTAGGAGGCTGAAGCGGGCAAATCACTTGAGGTCAGGAGTTCAAGACCAGCCTGGCCAACATGACAAAACCTCATCTCCACTAAAAATACAAAAATTAGCCAGGAGGTGCATGCCTGTAATCCCACCTACTCGCTAGGCCGAGGCAAGAGAATCACTTGAACCCGGGGGGGGGGGGGGGGGCAGAAGTTACAGTGAGCAGAGATCGCACCACTTCACTTCAGCCTAAGTGACAGAGGGAGACCCTGTCTCAAAAAAAAAAAAAAAAAAAAGGAAAAGGAAAACTTACCTCTACGTGCTCATAACAATCTTCCCAAATAGATGCAGTCCATTTTGACCTTTGCTTTTAGTTGTTGTTTTCTTCATTTATTATAAACAGTATCTGTTTATATGATGAGGAATTTAAATGATTACACACTTCTGCCACGCTCCCTCACCCACTGTATTTTAGATCTTTTTAAATTCCCTCTAAAATTAAAATAATATTCTTACAACTCTATATCTTGACCATTACTTTTAGAGTATCTTTTGACACCACATTTTGTTGGAAAAGGAAATGTGTACTCCTAAACCTCTTCTACTTTCTTTCCCTGCTTCTGCCTCCAGACTTCTGTCAGCTATGCTAATAGTTCTGAAACTTCATACTTCATGGACTACCTCTATGCATTTGCCAAATGCAAATACACACCTACTATTGATACTTTTTCCTAAGATTGACTGTTTCTTTACATGAATGTATTTAAGGTAGAAACTACTTCATTATTGTAATAGAAACGAGTGTCATTTACTACACTAAATGGCAATCTTAATGATAAATATAATGAAATCAGGGCAATTTTACCAAATTTTAAACATTAAAAGCAGGAAGGTACAAATGAATATAAAAATAATCTACTTATAAAAATGCATTCCTGAAACCTAGTCTGTTCTGCATTCAGGGCCCTCCATACTGGGTAGAGGGAGACAGAGGGAGAAAGGAACAAATGGAAAACCACAGGTCCACAGCATACAGCAGATGCACCTCCGTCCAGGGTTCATGGCAAGAATTTTCCCTCTTCTATAGTTTCAGCCAGTTCACAAGGACTCCTGTTTTGTAGATTGAGCTAATTCTACATAGTCCTCTTTCTCTTGAGCTTTATGTACACTTGTAGGTAAAAGTGTAGGTATTGGGGATGGAGTTAAGGTGGAGCTTACTGGTGTAGGATGTCCAATATGAATAAATGGCAATTTACTGGCGTTAATGTGAACAGCTCCCTTGTATGGAAGGGAAGGAAGAGGAGCTGAAATATTTTAAAGGGTTAGGAGAGAGACTTTTGAGTTATGACTTATCCCTTTAAACTGGAGTGAGGGAGGGCAGAATAGTTAGGCTCTTTCCCTATATTAAATATGAGCTCATCCTATTTCTTTCAGTTCTAGAATCTATTTGGTGAGCTGCCTATTAACAAATATAATAACTTTTAACATGTGACATCTATTCTTGATTACATATATTAGTCAAGGTAAATAATACTAGTTTCCATAACTGGTAAACCCTGACATCTTACTGGTTTAAAGCAATAGAAGTTTATTACTTGGTCAGGTTACAGTCCAGTATGCATGGGTTAAGGAAGATGGAGCAGTTAGGGAGTTTCTGTGGCATGCAATCATTTAGAGATGCAAGCATCCTTCATCTTGTAGGGATCTACTTCTTAGGGATCCTGTCTTTTCTCTTCAGCTAGTGATTTTCAACTTGTTTCATTAGCATCTTAATAAAATTTTCTGTAAAAGTAAACATATATCAGAAAAGATTAGTTATTTTAATTCTAACATTGAGTTCTGTCTATATGTCATATCCTGTTAATTATTTTAATATACACTGTCTTATTTAGTCCTCACTAAGGCATAGTTTTTGAGGTAGCTACTATTATCCTCATTTTTATGATGAGGAAATGGAGTCATAAAGCACTAGTGAAATAAGCTAGTTACAGAAAGACAATACTGCATAATCTCACTTATGTGTGGAATATGAAAAAGTCAAACTTATAGAAACAGTATAGTGTGGTTACCAGTGGTTGGGAGGATTGGGAGATGTTGGTGAAGGGATACAAAATTTTATAATAGACTGGTCGAATAAGTTCAAGAGATCTATTATACAACATGGTGACTATAGTTTGTAACAATGTATTGTATACTTGAAAATTAGTAAGAGTAGATTTTAAGTATTCTCACCACAAATAAGTGGTAAATATGTGAAGTAATACATATGATAATTAGCTCCATTTAGCTGTTCCACAATGTGTACATATATCAAAACATCGTGCTAAACATTGTGAGTATATACAGTTTTCTAAAAAAGCATTAGTTGAGTCTTAACTCAGATCTCTGACTCTACAAGTTGTATTTGTGTGTGTGTTGGGAGGGGTGGATAAAATAGACATAAAATTCACACTTTAACTATTTTGAGGTGTTCAATTTGGTGGCATTTAGTACATTTACAATGTTGTGAAACCATCACCACTATCTAGTTCTAAAACATTTTAATCACCCTCAAAGGAAACCCTGTACCTATTAAGTAGTCACCCCTCATTTTCCCTGTCATCAGCCCTGGTAACCACTAGTCTGCTTTTTGTATGTCCCTGTGGATTTACTTATGTTGGATAAAGTAATCCATAAGTAAATTGAGTAATACTGTGACCCTTTGTGCTTGACTTCTTTCACTTAGCATAATATTTCTAGGTTTATTCATGCTATAGCATGTATTACTACTTTCATCCTTTTTATTGCTGAATAATATTCCATCATATGGGCATACCATATTTTGTTTTTCCATTTATCCATCCTTTGATGGACATTTGGCTTATTTCTACTTAGCTATTGTGAACAGTGCTGCTATGAACATTAGTTTACAAGTATTTGTGTGAATATCTGTTTTCAGTTCTTTGATATATATATCCAGAAATAGAATTACTGTGTCATATGGTAACTCTTTGTTTAAATTTTGAAGAACTGCTGGACTATTTCCCAAGGCTCTACTCCATTTTATATTTCTACTAGCAGTGTGTGATGGTTTTGATTTTTCCAGTCCTTTGTCAATACTTATTATTGTCAGACATTTTGATTATAGCTATCCTCGTGAGTGTGAAGTGGTATCTCGTTGTGGTTATTATTTACATTTCTCTGTTGACTGCTGACCAGTGATATTAAGGATCTTTTAATGTGTTTAATGGCTCTTTGTATATCTTCTTTGGAGAAATGTCTATTCAAAGCCTTTGCCTATTTTTAAATTGGATTGTTGGTGATTTTGTTGAGTTATAAGAGGTTTTTTTTTTAATGCATTTTGGATACTAGATCCTTAGATATGTAGTTTTCAAATATTTTCTTGCATTGTGTAGAGTGTCTTTCACTCTCTTGATAGTGTCTTTTTTTTTTTTTTTTTTTTTGTGGGGGGGACAGAGTCTTGCTCTGTCGCCCAGGCTGGAGTGCAGTGGCACAATCTTGGCTCACCACTGCAACCTCCACCTCCCAGGTTCAAGCAGTTCTCCTGCCTCAGTCTCCCGAGTAGCTGGGATTACAGGCACATACCACCATGCCCAGCTAATTTTTGAATTTTTTTTTAGTAGAGACAGGGTTTCGCCATGTTAGCCAGGCTGGTCTCAAACTCCTGACCTTGTGATCTGCTGCCTGGGCCTCGCACAGTGCTAGGATTACAGGCATGAGCCACTGCACCCAGACGGTAGTGTCCTTTCAGTAACAAAAGTTTTAAATTTTCATGAAGTCCAATTATCATTTTTTTCTTTTGTTACCTGTGCTTTTAGTGTCATGTGAACTCTGAGAAACCATTGCCAAATCCAAAGTCACACAGATTTACCCTTATTCTTTCTGCTAAGAATTTTATTTTAGGTCCTTGACTGTTTTTGAATTAATTTGTATATATGGTGCGAGGTAGGGGTTCATCTATGTTCTTTTGCATGTAACTGGTTGTCCCAGCACTATTTGTTGAAGAGACTATTCTTTCACCATTGAATGGTCTTGGCACTCTTGTTGAAAATCATTTGACCATAGATGTATATATTTATTTCTGGACTCTTTTTCATTGATCTATATGTTTATCCTTACGTCACTACCACACTGTTTTGCTTACTGTAGTTTTGTTGTAAGTTTTTAATCTTCTCCCCTGTTTTTTGGTTAGTCTAAAGGTTTATCAATTTTGTTGATCTTTAAAAAGAACCAACTTTTCTTTACTCCCTCTATTGTTTTTCCATTCTCTATTTTGATTATATCTACTCTAATCATTATTTTTTTGTTTCTTCTGCTAGCTTTGGATTTAGTTTCTTCTTTTTTCTAGTTCTTTAAATTGTAGGTTGGTTATTGATTTGGGATTTTCTTTTTTAACATAGGCTTGCATGAGCCTAAAAATCAGCCAGAGGTGACAGCTTAGGATTTCTTGGGTCATTTCTGAGCATGTGTACATCTCTGGGCATGCACGTGGACTTCTAGATTCTCCAGTATTATGCAGAAGGTTTTCCAAACTTTTATTCCCTCGTGTACCCTCTTTTCTTCTTTCCTATGCCTTTCAGTCTGTCTGCTGCTTTCCCTGTCTGTTTTCCCTTGTCCTAGGCTACTACAGCTAGTATATTTGTTTCAAATGTTTTTTGACAAACAGCAGAGGCTCTAGCCCTGAGAATGTTCTGAAGCAGGTGAAAGAAAGGCAAGCATCTGAGCTCATCCCTCAGGGAACCATCATACAAGTCAAAACAATCACTTTTTTTTTAGAACAAGGTCCATTTTACCCCCTCTTGGACCAGTAATCTGTACCAGGAACATGGGCCACCCCAAAACCACTGCCCAGCTGGGCAGTGGGGAATGGTAGGTGGGTAAGTTAAAATGTTCTCATCAAAATTAGTAGTTTGTTTCTTCATTAAGCATTCTCCTAATTTTTGTAAGTTTTTATTTAGATTGTAGAGCTTCTAAAAAGTTAATTCTAACAGTTTTTGGCAGTTTAATCAGAGTTTTGTAGTTCCCCAGTCTGTCATTTTCAGTGATGTTACTTCATAAATTGCCATTTTAACCGTACACTGGAATTTATCATTAAAGATTGGTGAAGAGCATAAAGTTACAGTAATGTGTCAGAAGTAGGTATTGGAAATTTTAAGTTACTGATGTCAATATTATATGATTTGCTCTCCCAGAAAGACTTTAACACAGAAATTGAGGGAAGCACCAGTTCCACAGGTTTTTTTGAAAAATTTAAATATATTTTTATATCTATTTACTTTTTACCTGTTAGCTTGTGTTTTCTGTCGAAAAAACGATGACTGTCCTAATAAATATGGAGAAAAGAAAACTAAGGAGAAATGGAATCTCACTGTACATTACTACTGTTTGGTGAGTATAATTTATAATTAAATTTTAGAAATTTGGTATTCTAAAGAAGATAATAAGATTCTGACACTGATTTCTGAGAATTGGATAAGTCATTTAACTTCTCCAGATCTCATTTTGTCTATCTCTAAAAATAGACTTTTTTTATATTTGAATTCTAAGATTCTGAAGTTACTTGGTACATATAAAGACCTATCATTATTACTTGTTTGTTTGTTTGTTTCTTTCTTTCTTTCTTTCTGTTTAAGGCCTAAGTGAAAAAAGGAGAAAAGGATTAGGTCTATAAAGTGGGTATTTCTTTTACCACTTTCTTACTTCATTTGTTGCTAGTGATAAATCTGAGAAAAGACTTGTTTGAGGGTTCAGGGAGTAGAATAAAAGTATTTTATTTCACACAGAACCTGAAAAGAAACCTTTTGGCTAAAGGTAATAAATATTTTTGGAAAAGGAAACCAGTTACTTTATGCATCACTCAGAAGAAAGCAAATGAGTGTTTTCATACTCAGAGTTAGTCTCTCCCTTGTTTCCCCTCCCCTCCACCAATTTCTCACCTCACTGAATTCGTGCCTTAAGATATTAGTGACACGTTACTGCCTTAGCATGCCACATTACTACCTTACATTAGTACATACAGTGTTTCTTGATACTGTATCGTTATCTGCTGCTTAACAAATTACTCTGAAATTTTAGCAGATAAAACGTTTGTCATCTCACACAGTATCTGAGGGTCAGGAATTTGGCTGAGCTGGATAGTTCGGGCTCAGAGTCTCATGAGGTTATCTTTGAGATATCAGTCAGATTACAGCTGAAGACTTTACTAGGTTGCAGGATCCATTCACCTCTGATGGCTCTTTCATGTGGCTTTTGGCCTCAATATCTCCTGACTATTGTCAGGAAACCTCAGCTCCTTACCTCCTGGGCCTCTTGGTAAATAAGGCTACTCATGGCATGGCATCTGGCTTCCCCCAAAGCAAATGATGAGAGAGAGGGAGACAGTGAGAGAGAAATCAAGATGGAACCATATGACCTAGTCATCACAACCGCTCACTAATGTCTCTTGCTTTATTCTATTGGAAACAAATCATTAAGTCTAGTAGCCCACACTCAAGGGGAATTAAGCACCATTTCTTGAAGGAAGAACTATCAACAAATTGTGGACATATTTTCGAATCTACCACTATCCATGTTAAAATTATTTCAGTGCTTCTTTGAGAAACCACCTAAAGTATTCCTTGGTCCTCTAAGACTACAGTCTTGTGCTTCAGTACCTCATAGGTTAAATAGAGTAGTACACTGGCCTGGGAACTTACTTATAAGAGAACATGAAGTTGTCATTCCAAATATGTTTATAAGTTAGAGTCTATTACGTTTTGCAGTAAAAAGAAAATCTTTTCATTTTTGTATGTTTATTTTACTTTTTTTTCAATCAGGAAAGGAAGATTATATTATTTTACTTTTTATGCAGTAGAATTAGGAGAGCTGTTTTATCTGTCTGCAGGTTATGTTTTCATAACAAATTCTTAGTGTGTGTCACTTGTTATCACTTGTTTTTCTTTACGATATACTGGTTAAAATTCTAATCACAAATTTGCTCTACAAAGTGTTTTTGAATTATGTAATAATTTAAGTTGATCATATCAAAATTTCCCTTATGTTCTGTCTTATTAAGTGAGTGTAATACTTTAAAAAAAAATACTGACCCCAGACTCAACTCTTTTAATATTCTATTTCATTATGAACAAAAAAGTATAGTGATGTTACAAATGGTAATAGAATGCTAGAGCGGAAAGAGACTTAGATACAATCTAATCCAGTGTTCTTATTTTCATGTTTAAGGTTTTAGACATTAAATTACTTGCCTAGGGTTCCACAAGTTTCAGCGAAGCCTGGCTTTCAAGCCTGGATTTCTTATTCACATTCTACACGTTTTCTGACTCAGGCTTTCTTAACATATATAAACAGTGAAGCTTAAGTCAAATTTTAAAACAGTCAAACATTCGTTACTGTCGCATTGGATTTTAAAATTCAAATGTTTATGTTGTCTAGGGTTTAATAGGTTTTCTTTTAAATACTGCCTTAATGATTCAGAATTCAACTAGATTTAGAGTTAGCCTGAATTAATCTGAATTGTCGCGATCTGTATTCACCACTCCTTTTTGTTAAGCTTAATTGTAGGTCTTCTTTCTTTCTTTTTTTCTTCCTCTAACCCACCTAACCACTCTCCGCCTTCCTTCCTATCTTCTTTTCTTTTTCTTTCTTTTTCTGTTACTTCCTGGAATACTTTTAGAAACTTATTAGGATATACAAGCTGATAATATACAATGCCTTCTGAATCAAACAATGTAAGTAAGCTCTTACTTTCACCATGAAAAATAACTCCTCTAGGGAACTACTTGAAATTTGAGCCATTTTATGTCTATTTTTTTATTAGACTGAATAGTATGGATATATATTTTTAGTGCCCAACTAGTTTCTTAGAGATTATTTTCTAATTGAGAATATATTCATAGTTGATGTCAAGTGGAATTTGGCAGAGAGGTAAAGAAGAAGAAGGAGTTTATGGTTTTCTAATAGAAGATATCAGGAAGGAAGTGAATAGAGCTTCTAAACTGGTAAGTAAATTATTTTATTATTAACTAAATGCCATAAATATTGCCAATACTTGGGAAGTATTTTCTGTTGGTTTCTGTACTAGAAATTTATGACTTTGATTATATGCTTCAATGCATATTTTTGTCATTTAAATATGGTAAGTTTTAGGAGGACAGTTTATATTTTTCCCCATGAAAGAAAGCTTAATTGACCCTGGATAATACATGTGACAATACCGACTTCACTTCCTTATCTTATTCCAACATGTCCATCAGAATTGACCATCAGAATTATGATCATAACTCCACTCTGCCATTCTGCAAACCTTCAATCCTGAGTCAACCCAACCGTTTACTTTTTTATTCTAATACCTCAGTTGCTGAGATTGGAATGTTGGGTTGAGTTAGAAATTACACAGCTTTGCAGACTGGCAATTCATGATCTCCGTATCTCCTGACCCTTTTCTGACATTGTGTGGTTATATTCAGTGCCCCTTTCTATTCTCTAGGATAGGCATTCTAAACTTTAACTCCTTGCTCATTCAGCTATCATTTGTGCATCTTCTGTGTATTAGCCACTATGCTGTATGCAGGGAAATGTCTCCATATGGTCTGAGTAAAAATAATGAGAAAGAATGAGATTTGAAGTATAGGGAGTTCTGTTTAGAGAATGCAATACTGGAATTAATGATTTTCATGGGGGAGCATTTTGGGTGATGAGGGGATTCATCATTACACTGGAGGGGAAATGAAGGACACTGACACATTATAGTTGAAGAAGTCACAGAAAGATTGTCCCATAAATGCTGAAGTTGTTTAGACTTTGTTTCGACAGATGCCAAAGTCTTGAGGTGGAAGAGTGCCTAGGAAGTTAGCAGATAACAGAAAGGTAAATGTCATTAGGCTCAAAGGTCCAAATTTTTCAAAGTGTGAAAATGAAGTTGGCCTATAATATTGAACAGAGAACTAAAATAATGTTCTCTTTGTCCCCTTTCTTGCGCCTGTCCATGTCCTACCCTGTGTCAAGTCTGGAAATTAAGGAGGATGGAAAAATAAACAGCTTTATTCAAGAAGGTCTACAAGGGAAGCACATAGAAACATTTATTATTTTAGTTGAGGCAAAGAAGTGGAGGCAGTTATTTTTGAAGATATCGAGAAGATAGGAGAGTTAATGGTAAAAAGAGAGGTTCTAGGGCACAAGGAAAAACCTTGGGAGAAAGGTTAGCATGAATCTAAGGACTATGCGAGATACTAAATGTGAGATATTAGTATCAATTCCTAAACTTCCTGGTGATAGTGAGCTTGTGGTAAAAGGTGGTCTCTAAAGGTCCCCTTATGGTTTGGAACTACAGATTGAATATCCCTTATCCAAAATGCTTAGAACCAGAATTTTAGATTGAAATTTTACATTTGAAATTTTTTTCAGATTTAGGAATATTTGCTTACCAGTTGAGCACCTCTAATCTGAAAATCGAAAACCCAAAATGCTCCAATGAGCATTTCCTTTGAGCATCATGTTGGCACTCAAAAAGTTTTCAATTTTGAAGCATTTTGGATTTTTGGATTAGGGATATTCAACCTGTCCTTATTTTCTTAAAACACCTGAATCCTCTCTATGTATATTGTGAACCCTTGAAAAGAAGAGTCCCATTTGTGAACTCAAACTAGAATTCCTTGTTGTCAGTTCATTGGGAGAGTTTCAGGTTGGCCAAGTATTCTCCAGTGACCTAGGTGGTGCTCAAAGGGGTCAGCAGTAACTCTGTAATCCCTGAATCAGTGAGCATTTTAATTGCAATCTTAAGAGTTCCAAAGTGTTTTAGGTACTGTTCTGTATTTTGCTAGTGATTGATTCATTTAATAAATTTTCCATTTATATACCACTGTTATATTTCAGTTAGTGGCACTGGTAGTATATTCATTTCCTAGGGCTGCCATAGCAAATTGGCTGCTTAAAACAAGTTTATTCTCTCACCATTCCGGAGGCCAGAATTCTAAATCCAAGTGTCAAAAGGGTTGGTTCCTTCTAGAGGCACTGAGGGAGAATTAATTCCATGCTTCTCCCCTAGCTTCACATGGCTACTGGCAATCTTTGGAGTACCTTGGCTTGTGACAGCATAACTCCAGTCTATTTCTGTGTTCACAGACCTTTCTCTGTATATGCCTGTGTCTTAAATCTCCCTCTCCTTTCTCTTGTAAAGACATCGGTTATTTGATTTAAGGACTACCCTAAATCCAGGATGATCTCATCTCAAGATCCTTAACTTAATTACATCTGCAAAGACCCTGTTTCCAAATAAGTTCACATTCACAGTTACTGGGAGTCAGGACCTGAGCATAACTTTTTGGAGACCACTCTAAATCCACTATAGGTGTCTTAACACTTTTTCATTTGTTCAGAATAGAGTGATCTTAGCCATTTTTTTATAAATTGGTTTATAGTATTTTCCTATTCTTGATGAGTATTGCCTAATTTATGTGCTTTCTCTTGAGATTTCAATGAGATGTTTATGTATATAGCTTTTATGTTTGTAAACCCTTCAATTTAAAATATTTTAGTAGGAAGGAAAAGGGGCTTCTCTGTCTTATCCATGTGTTAGGCAAGAGATGTTTTCTTTATCGAAATTGTTATAGGAGTGAATCTTTGTTGTCTTTAGATTGTTTCTGGGTAAAACAGTTTTTTCAGGAAATTTATTTAACATACCATTATCACAGCTGTTACGTGAAGAAATAATTTTCAGATTCCCCACAAGGAGTATCTATTTATGTCTTGATCATACTATAGTACTCAGATTTTTTATGTTGTGACCCCTGTTTTCACATATTCTTCTAGAAATGCTGTGTTTGCAAGAAAAATGGTGCTTCAATTGGATGTGTTGCACCTCGATGTAAACGAAGTTATCATTTCCCATGTGGACTTCAGAGAGAATGTATTTTCCAGTTTACTGGCAATTTTGCGTGAGTTATTTAACTGCTAAATATGAAAGTTCAATGTTAAAGAATAGTGGAAAATACATATCCCAATGATACAATACTAGTATAAATTTTCTGTTTAGAGCATTAGAGTTTAGATATAACATTATATATTACCCTCCTACCCACCCTTATGGGGTCATTTCTGTGTGCCAAGTCTTGAGAATTACCATGTCTAGGATGGACCTAATGATTAGTATTCATCTTCAAATTTCAGCTTTTGGATATAACATGAACTTGTTAATTTATCCATAATTCAGTGAAAATCTCCACCTTTACATAATTCTAGATTTCTGTGTCACTCTTTAGAATTATTGTCGACTTACTCTTCACAGGGCTGTATGCATTTCTCACTGAGTAAATCAAAGGCATGTAAATTTGATTGAGTCCACAAAATAAATATTATGCCCTAGGATACCCTGAAAATATTCGCTTCCTGAGCACAACTTTAAACATCAAGATTTTGTAAATTTTGACATTTGGTATCATAAGTATTCTATTTCTTTTAGTATTTGGATTTTTGACCTATTTAATGGGTTGTTACCATGTAAGAAAACTACAGTTTAGAAAACACAAATGGAGATAAAGTGAATTGGGAATAGGTTATTAATTGCATTTTATGTGTTATATGACTAAATTATTTTTTAGGCATAAGTTCCTGCCTCCTTTAATTTTATACGATTTTGAGCATAACAGTATGTACCCAGTAGTTGAGTACAATAATGTGTATACTGCATTGCTGGCAATATTACATAGGATTCTCAACATAATTAGTTTCTGAAATTCTGTATAAGTAAGTCTCACTACAGAAAAGTTCAGATTTTGAAGGTTCAGCTCTCTCCTTGGTCATAGATTGTGAGACTTAATTTTTAAGTCTTCAGTCTGTTGTGGGTGAATTATAAGATGGAGACGAATGAATTTTATTTTATATATGTAAATTACGGTGTTTTCCAAGTTTTGCTTTCAGTTCATGAAATTTTTTTTAAAATAATTTGCATTTTTAGGTCATTTTGTTGGAACCATCGACCTGTTCAAATAATTACATCTAATAATTATAGAGAGTCCTTACCTTGCACCATTTGCTTGGAATTTATTGAGCCTATTCCAAGTTATAACATATTACGAAGTCCTTGTTGTAAGAACGCTTGGTTTCATAGAGACTGTTTACAGGTAAGATACATGTTTTGTAAGCTTTCTCTGATTGATATAAAATTATGGCTTACTGATTTAAATTTTAAATTAGAAAGAATTGACGTGTGTATTAGCTCTTATCACTTGTTAGTTTTAAAACAGCTTTAAAGCACTTAATTTGAAGCACATTTTATATACAAAATTCACCCTATTTAAGTATGCAATTAAGATTCAAAAAATACTTTAGATGAAACTTTTTAGTGTATATTTATACTTACAGAATTTTGTTGTTTTTACCTAAGGATTCTGTTTGATTTCACAATGAATAAACTAGATTTTAATTCCTAAGTTTCATTTACATATTTAAGCTGGAAAACCAGGATATTTGAAATGATAAGAAGCTTGATAGCAAGTTAAGATATTTAACCATTAGTAGGCTTTTCTTCCCTTTGGTAAACACTTTACCATACCTTCTTAACAGGGAGTTAATTACTGTCAATTAATTAAAAATATTGGTTCTTTGAGAGTCATCTTATGTATCAAACCTTATTACTACTTTTCAAGTAAATAGAATATGATAAAACACACAACATTAGACAATTTAATATTTTTTGATTCTGAAAATACTTGAAAACTTTAAAAAGATTCCAGTTATTAGTAACATCAAATATGTAATATGTACATGTGAAAGTGCCAGCTGATAAGCTTAAGTTTACTACTGTTTCTTAAATTTTATTATTGTTTAGTAAAATGAAAGATTATTATTACTAATTGTCCACAGACATATTTTTAACAGTTAAAAGATGTAGACCGGGCGTGGTGGCTCACATCTGTAATCCTAGCACTTTGGAAGCCCGAGGTGGGTGGATCACGAGGTCAGGAGATCAAGACCATCCTGGCTAACACGGTGAAACCCCGTCTGTACTAAAAATACAAAAAAAAAAAAAAATTAGCTGGGCGTGGTGGTGGGCTCCAGCTACTAGGGAGGCTGAGGCAGGGGAATGGCATGAACCTGGGAGGTGGAGCTTGCAGTGAGCCAAGTTTGTGCCATTGCACTCCAGCCTGGGCCACAGAGGGAGACTCTGTCTCAAAAACAAAAAAAGATGTAAATTCTCTTATTTCAATAAAATCTTAAAAATACTAACAGTACTAAAAGTAGTAAAGTTTGATACCTTTTTTTTTTTTGTGGTGTGGACCTTGAACTTTTATACTTAGGACTATTCAGTTAAAAGTGCAGGATGAAGGCCTGGCACAGTGGCTCAAGCCTGTAATCCCAGCATTCTGAGAGGCCGAGGAGGGCAGATCATCTGAGGTCAGGAGTTCAAGACCAGCATGGCCAACATGGTGAAACCCTGTCTCTACTAAAAATACAAAAAAAATTAGCTGGGTGTGGTGGTGCACACCAGTGATCCCATTTACTCGGGAGGCTGAGGCAGGAGAATCGCTTGAACCCAGGAGTTAGAGGTTGCAGTGTGCCGAGATAGCACCACTGCACTCCAGTCTGGGCGACAGAGCAAGATTCTATCTTTAAAAAAAAAAAAAATGCAGGATGAAGCCTGTTTTGTTGGGGAAATATTAGAAATTCATTTAATACTTGCAAAGAGGTGTTTATAAAAGGATCCTAGAGAGTGCAGTTAATAAACAACATTGTGAAGTGTTATCCTTACCTATTCATATTATATGAGAATCTTTAAAAAGTAATTTGTTTTAATTAAGGGTTTGTATTTGGATGAATATAATTGCTGCCAAATGTGTCATCTTGTTAATTTTGTAGCAGTGTGTTATTTTTCATAAGATTTTTCTCATTTATATGTTAATAATTAAGCAAAGAAAGGTTCTCAAACTTGACCTAGTATCGTTAAGGCCTTTGGTGAACATTCTGAAAATACCGAGTTTTAATTTTGTCGTTAAAAAAGTAGAAATAATATTACTAACAAAAAAGACTAGGTCTACTTTATGCAAATATAACTGAAGATCACAGCCACATGGACACCTGTCTACAATAAATATCACTAAGCAATTATTACTATACTTGATTAGAGCATACTAAGGATGGGGCTAATTCTTGAGTCACTCTCTCTAAAGGAGTTCCAATAACTTTTGTACTCTAGTATTGTTCTTAACTGAAATAGCACATGGAGTCTTATCCAATCTAGATAACTGTATGTGGTTAAACAAATGTTATTATTTCTAACCACTACAAATGCTATACATTGGGATTTTGGGAGAAGAGACTAGAGATTGATATCAAAGAAATTGGTAAAAACTTTCCACTCTCGTGTCTAGAGAATTATCACTGTTCAGCTTGGATTTTTCCATCGTTGCTCTAGTCTTGTTGGTATCTTCCATGTGTCTTATCCTGTTTTTTCCCCTCTCTACCAGATACTTCCTTTTATCATATACCATATTTAGTTAAAGATCTTGGCATCTGTCTGCAATTGCTCAAATATCCTTTAGATTCAGAGATTTCAATAACCTGTTGTTTCCCTTCCATATATGGGTGGGTGTGTGTGTGTATGTCACTTGCTAATTGTCTGAACCTGGAATCCTCTTTATTAGCTTCTCTCTTCACCATCCATAAATCATTTTCCAAGTGTAATCAAGCCTACTTAGTATATTCTGTGTATCCTTTTTATTGCAATTCTACTCTCACTGCTTTAATTTCAGACACTGTTTTTGGTAGACCACTAGTTGGTCTTTTTCTGGGGCCTTATTGCCTATTAATTTATTCTTCACACTGCTGGCTTTAACTTACCTACCTAGCCTCTACTTAGTTCAGTTTGGCAAGAATGTAATCCTTAAATATATTATTAATTGTACTTTCCTAATTGCACATTCTCTCTCTTGCTGGGGAAACTTCATATGTATTATTCCCCATCCTTGGAATGTCTTTTGTCCTATTTTCCTGGCAAACCTCTATTCCTTTTTCTAAACTTAGCTTGTGCTTTACTAACCCTCTGACGTATTTATCAGTGTAGACTTAGATACTCCTTCCTGTTTCTTTCATGTGTATACTTAAAATGCACACATACTTTTACATAATATTGTAGTTTTATACCTGTATACCTACTCACTAGAATTCCTTGAAGTTGAATCTGTCTTGTTTTATTTTTGGTACATAATACCAAAAAGTTTCCAATTTTGAAGCATTTTGGATTTTTGGATTAGGGATATTCAACCTGTCCTTATTTTCTTAAAACACCTGAATCCTCTCTATGTATATTGTGAACCCTTGAAAAGAAGAGTCCCATTTGTGAACTCAAACTAGAATTCCTTGTTGTCAGTTCATTGGGAGAGTTTCAGGTTGGCCAAGTATTCTCCAGTGACCTAGGTGGTGCTCAAAGGGGTCAGCAGTAACTCTGTAATCCCTGAATCAGTGAGCATTTTAATTGCAATCTTAAGAGTTCCAAAGTGTTTTAGGTACTGTTCTGTATTTTGCTAGTGATTGACTCATTTAATAATTTTTCCATTTATATACCACTGTTATATTTCAGTTAGTGGCACTGGTAGTATATTCATTTCCTAGGGCTGCCATAGCAAATTGGCTGCTTAAAACAAGTTTATTCTCTCACCATTCCGGAGGCCAGAATTCTAAATCCAAGTGTCAAAAGGGTTAGTTCCTTCTAGAGGCATGGTGTTTGGCATCTATAAAGCAGGAGTTAACTATCTGTTAATTAAATGCATAGTACTAGTTTTTACTGGGGACTGGCTACTCTTTCCAGTAGGCTTACAGTTTCCTGTTTCCTTCTGAGTACCCTCTGTCTGGTGCTTCTGTATCTATATTTGCTATAGCAATGAGGATAGGTTTTATACTTCTCTCGTTTTGGGAAGAAAGCTCTCTTAGAGATTGAGTTAAAAACAGAACCAGTGATGATTTTTATGTAACATTTAAACGCCATTTCTAGATGAAGTAACTCAGGAGTTTCATTTTTTTCTCACATTTTAGAGGACAACACAATATTTAGTAACATTACACAATAAGTAAAATGACATTACACAATAAGATTGAAAAAATATATGGGTGATGTAAAGCTAAGTATTAATTAGCTTTTTTTTAACCATTGGGGGAAAAAAGAATTCTAGATTTTAGCAGTGGGATAACTTAGTTTATAAGGACAAAGTTTGAGAACCACTGGCATAGAAAATGTTTTCATAATATATTGTTAAAAATAGCACATGTTCTGTTACATAATACATCACCTGATAACAGACTTAAATCATTAACAGTAGACTTTCTATTTTCCACTGTAGGTTCAAGCAATAAATGCGGGAGTGTTTTTCTTTAGGTGTACAATATGCAGTAATAGTGACATCTTTCAGAAAGAGATGTTGAGAATGGGAATTCATATTCCTGAAAAGTGAGTACCATTTAGCCTTATGATAAAAAGAGATATTTTAAATGTAGGATTTAATAGCAATGGAAATGATCACCTATGTCTGATTCAGTGAGCATGGACAGGTAGCCATTTCAAATGGTGAAATGCAAAACCTCCTCCCCCAGATGGCCAGTTCTTGGAAAGCAAGGACTGTGTCATAAATGTCTCATTCATTGATTTATAATCTCTTTATAAGTAGCTCAGCTATGTCTAATTTTAATTGATTGACTTTGTACACAATTATAAGACTTCAAAATGGTATGTATAAATTGAGAGAATCAAGATGTGATTTAAAATATGTAAGAATTTTCTTAATACTTAAGCATGAAGAATCCAGAAATAATGATAGTGAACTTAAAATTAAAAATCGAAAGTGAAATATTTGGAAAAATGTGTTGTAAAAAATTTATTGTTAACTTTTCATTTATCGTGAAAATTCATTGAGACTAATTAACTGTATGATAAAATAACACGAATGGATTTATATCTTAAAGAGAATCCTAAAAAGGACAAGTTTTATTATTCTCCTAAGTATATAAAAGTTTTTATTTTAGGCCAGGCACGGTGGCTCACGCCTGTAATCCCTCCCCTCACTTTGGGAGGCCGAGGTGAGCAGATCACCCAAGGTCAGGAGTTCAAGACCAGCCTGGCCAACATGGCGAAACCCCATCTCTACTAAAAAATACAAAAACTAGCCGGGCATGGTGGCGGGCCCCTGTAATCCCAGCTACTTGGGAGGCTGAGGCAGGGAGAATTGCTTGAACCCGGGAGGCAGAGGAGAATTGCTCTTGACCCGAGATTGTACCACTGTACTCCAGCCTGGGCGAAAGAGCAAGACTCCATCTCAAAAAAAAAAGTTTTATTTTTAGATTCATTCCTGATCCTCTTATGTAACATTATTTATAGGTCAAAGCATATTTTATATCTTGTTTCTTTCATAGAGATGCTTCCTGGGAATTAGAGGAAAACGCTTATCAAGAGCTTCTGCAGCACCATGAGCGTTGTGATGTTCGAAGATGTCGTTGCAAAGAAGGGCGAGACTATAATGCACCTGATAGGTATTTCTGAAAGTTCAGTTGTTCTTAGTGGTTCCTTGTTTAAACCTTCTGCTGACAAAGTAGGTTTTATAGTTAGTGAAACGTAGTTTTGCTCTTAGGATGTTAGAAGTTTAAACTGAGATGAGGGATATTTTCTAATGCACATTTACGTCCGTTTACAGAGAAATTTTTGTGCTTAGTATAGTTGTAACCTATTTCTCTGTTGTATTATCACGAGACTCTATTTTCTAGAGCCACACTGTTCTATCTGGTGGCCAGTAGCCACGTGTGGCTATTGAGCACTTGAAATTTCCCTTTTCCAAACTGCAAGGTGCTGTAAAGACTTAGTTCACTAGGACTGCCATTAACAAAATACCACAGACTGGGGGGCTTAAAAGAAATTTATTTTCTCATAATTTTAGAGGCTGGAAGTTTAAGATCAAGGTATTGACAGGTTTGGTTTTTTCTGAGGCCTCTGTCCTTGGCTTGCAGATGGCTCTGTTCTAGCTGTGTCTACATGAGTTGTCCCTCTGTCAGTGTGTTGTCTATGTCCTAATCTCTTTTATTTTTATAAGGACACCAGTCATATTGGTTTAGGGCCCACCCATCTAACTTTATTTTACTGTAATTACCTCTTTTTTTTGTTTGTTTGTTTTGAGATGGAGACTTGCCCTGTTACCCAGACTGGAGCACAGTGGCACAATCTCGGCTTACTGCAACCTCCGCCTCCCGGGTTCAAGCGGTTTTCCTACCTCAGCCTCCCGAGTAGTTGGGATTACAGGTGCATGCCACCTTGCCTGGCTAATTTTTGTATTTTTTTTTAGTAGAGATGGGGTTTCACCATGTTGGTCAGCCTGGTCTCAAACGCCTGACCTCATGATCTACCTGCCTCAGCCTCTCAAAGTGCTGGGATAACAGGCATGAGCCACCACACCTGGCCATAATTACCTCTTAAAAGGCCTTATCTCCATGTATAGTCACCTTCTGAGGTACTAGGACTTAAGATTTACTTCAACATATGAAGTGCAGGGAGACACATTTCAGCCCATAGTCATTTTATTATGACTTAAAGAACTTATGTGACCAAATAACTTAAAATTTATTGTTAATAATTTTTATGTAGATTACATATTGAACAAAACGATAATATTTTGGAAATAAAAATATACTATTTAACTTTTTTATATTTTTTAATGTGGCTACTGGAAAATTTTAAATTACATATATGGTTTACGTTGTATTTCTATTGGACAGCACTATTCTAGAGGGTAATTTAACTAGATTCATCTAGCACTGTTTCTTTTGGACCACTATAAAAAGCGTTTGGCATTTGAAATTTATTGATTACTCTTTTATAATGTCAGTGGCTCTTTTATTTAACAGTAATTTTGTGCATTTTAGGTACAATGTACTGTGTTGCATAGTAGGAACCAAGAATACCTTCATTTTTTAAGATGTAGGATAAGAAGTAACAAATCCAGTTTACAAAATTTATATAGGAAATTTCAATAAATTGTTATCACTGTTATGTAATCTTACTTAACATAGTAAGCTCAGTGTATAGAGCAGAATATTGGGAGCCTTGTTTCATGAAACAAGGTTGAGTCAGCTACTACATAATTGTGAAGATTCAGCTAAGGTCTAGCCTGCTCTGGAAAGTTTCCTGTAAGCAGCTGTCCTCATTCCTGATTCCCTACTCTGGGCTAGGGGTTCCCTTCATTGTGCTTGTTACAGTATAGTTGGCGTTAAATTTAATGCTATTAAACCAAAAATTCTTAGAAGGCAGAGATCTCATTGAAGGTGTCAAGTAACTGTATTCTTGCCTGTGTTACTTATCTAGTGACCCTGATTATTCATTCATTAACACCAATAATACCTCCCTCAAGGGTTTTGCTGAGGCATAGATGACATAATGTATATAGGATTTTAAGAAGCAATACATTCATAATATTGATATTTTTCAAATTTATTTTAGGCTGTTCTTTGCCTATATGTATTTCTTGTATACCATTGGTCTCTCAATCAGTAGTTACAACTTTTCTTTCTAGGACAAAGATATTGTCTATCTGAATGACTGCTTTGTAATCTCATACCCTCTCATCCTAGTGAGAGGAAGGCAGTTTTAGTGAAAGGCAGCATGGTTAGTGCTTAAGAGCATGTCTGAAGCTAGATAAACTGAAGTGGAAACCTCAATCTGAGACTTGGCTAATGTGAACTTGAGTGGACAAGTTATTGACCCCTCTGTGCCTTGATTTCTTCTTTAAAATGGAAGTAACAGTGGTTCTATCTACCTTCTACAATTGTGAGGATTAAACTTTTCATATGAACACAGCGAGAACTGGACTTGGAGCATAATAAGCACTTAGGTTAGCTGTTTCTTCCTCCTTATTGTCGTCACTGGACAGAGACTCTCACATATAGAGGACACACGCTAACATATGCACACCCACACAGAGGGATGATATGCCCCCACCTCTGGGGTAGGGATGATGTCTAGTTACCTCTCTTGCCACTCACACTTTCACACACGCAGGGAGCTAAATCTGTTTCTAAACAGAGAAGGTGTAGTCATACCCAACAAAAAGGCTGGAGCCCCACACTATAGCCCACACACATAGTCATGGAGAAAATATGAATATGAATATGTGATGGCATACATCACATAACACAGGGGGAAACATGGAGCTGGGAACAGATGACAGAGAATATAAATATGAGCCAGGTAGGAGGTCTGGATTCTGTTGAACTGCACAATATCTGAGGTGTTTGAGCAAGCTTATTTTAGGAAATATTCCTCACCTTGAAATTTACTGAATGTTTCTTCCATATCAGACACACTGACACAGCAATCTCCCTGTAAGCATAGTCATCTCTAAATAGAAAGGAAAATTTATTTTCTCCCTCTTAATCATATTTTGTCTGATGTTTATATTCTTTGTGTATGTGCATATGAGTGTGATAAGTTAGTTTTGGTTTTTACATTAGAGATATTTAGAGAAACAGATAATCTTTTTCCTCTTTTAGAAAATCGATTGGGTGGGTGTGTGCGTGTGTGTGTGTGTGTAAGAAGGCAGGCCCTGTGGACATTGCTAGTGGTTGAAACTAGAATAAACGAAATGTAAGTGTCTGCTTTTCTTTATGTCCTCAGCAAATGGGAAATAAAGCGCTGTCAGTGTTGTGGTTCCAGTGGCACACATTTAGCCTGCTCCTCACTACGGTCATGGGAGCAAAATTGGGAGTGTTTGGAATGTAGGGGTATTATCTACAATTCAGGTAATTTTTTGTAATTTTGAATAAAGTTTTTATTCAAATGTGTATTATTTAAAAGTTTTTACCTATATCTCTGTTATGCTAACATGGAAATTTAAATCTGTAGGAGAGTTCCAAAAAGCCAAAAAACATGTATTACCCAACTCTAATAATGTGGGGATTACAGATTGTTTGTTGGAAGAGTCATCACCTAAATTACCCAGGCAGTCACCTGGATCCCAGAGTAAAGATCTACTGAGGTATGTATTTTGAATTGGAGAAATACATAAAAATCTATTTGGAGAAAATTATGATAGGAAATGCCATACACATTTAGAATATTAGGTGATCATATAGTAGTCTAGAAGAGTGTTTTTCAACCTTCAGGACCCAGCGTGTGATCATGAAATCAATGCAACCAGCATTTTAAAGAAAATGAAATGGGATTGAATAGAATACAAAATACCAAAATGCATCATACTTGGGAAAAGTGTATCTATCCTAATTAATTTTTTTGTGTATGGAGTAATGATGTAAAATATATTTTTTATTATAGATCACTTTCAAGATAGTTTGAAAAACACTGATCTGGAAAATGTGCTTAAAATGTTATTTGATTATAGAGTAAGACAGGAAATTAAAATATCAAGCATACCATGTCACCTTATTAAAAGGAAAGAATCCTATTTAAAATAGAAATTTTTTTTCTTTTGTCTTTTTTTTAGAAATAAAGTCTCGCTCTGTTACCAGGCTGGAGTACAGTGGCATGATCATGGCTCACTGCAGCCCCAATCTCCTGGGTGCAAGTGATCCTCCCACCTGAACCTACCAAGTCTCTGGAACTACAGATGCATGCCACCATGCTTAGCTAATTTTTAAATTTTTGTAGAGATGGACATCTTGCTATGTTGCCTAGGCTGGTCTTGAACTCCTGGTCTCAAGTAGTCTTCCCACCTTCGCCTCCCAAAATGTTGGGATTACAGGTGTGAGCTTTGATGTTATAATCATTGTTTGCTTGTTTACTGTCAATGTCAGGAGTCTAAATGTCAGCTCTTCGCTTTAGAAAGTTTAAGGCGTACATACTATTATCACATTAATTTCTGTTCCCATAAGATAGCAAAATAGGCTGGGTGTCGTGGCTCATGCCTGTAATCCCAGCACTTTGGGAGACCTAGAGGTTGAGAGATCGAGAACATCCTGGCCAACATGGTGAAACCCTGTCTCTATTAAAAATACAAAATTTAGCTGGGCATCTGTAGTCCCAGCTACTTGGGAGGCTGAGGCAGGAGAATCGCTTGAACCCAGGAGGCAGAGGTTGCAGTGAGCCAAGATTGTGCCACTGTACTCCAGCCTGGTGACAGAACCGAGACTCTCAAAAAAAAAAAAAAAAAGATAGCAAAATAATAAGTTACTTTCAAAATCTTAATTAAATAAGAATGGAATTACATCTTTATAATGTTGGGTATTTGTTCAGCTGTAGTTAAGATTTTTATGTTTATATAGATTTGCAAAAGAGTTTTTAGAGCCTTGCTTTATCCAATAGGGAAGAAGTAGAAAATTAGTCGCTAAGCATGATGAAATACATTCTTGTTAAAAATAATTTCAGTTTGGGTATGGTGGCTCATACCTGTAATCCCAACAGTTTGGGAGGCTAAAGTGGGAGGATCATTTGAACCCTGGAGTTTGAAACCAGCCTGGGCAATGTTAGGAGACTTCGTCTCAACAAAAATATTTTAAGAAAATAACCAGATATGGTGGTGTGCACCTGTAGTCCTAGCTGGGCAAGAGGCTGAGGTGGGAAGATCATTTGAGCCCAGGAGGTCAAGCTGCAGTGAGCTATGATCATGCCACTATACTCTCTCCTGAGTGGCACAGCAAGACCTTGTCTCTAAAAAAAAAGTTTCAAGTTTAAAACCTTAGAAGATAGTAAAGATAATTTTTGTGAAGACATTTGATAACTGAATTTGTAGACAGAATATTAAGTACTCTTCAAAATTTGAAGAATATCTGTTTTACTATGCCACTTGTGTTAACTCTACGGAAAAATCTGTTACAAATATTGTTATACTTTTAGTATCAAAATAGATGTTCACATTATTTTAAAATAATTTTAATATTTAGATTTCCAAAGATGTTACACCAGGGAAGCTTGACTCCTTGCTCCTGCTTTAACATGTAGTCATGTTTAGAAGAATAGCATCAACATTCCCCTGATCAGGCAGGAGCAAGGAATCAACATACTATAAAAAAGGTATGTTTCTGAAGAATTGTCTTACTTCCAAAGGACTTTAGCTTTTATTCAACATAAGTTAATGAAGAGAGGATGATATAAAAAAAGAAAAAGCAAAACCTGGCCCACACTAGGGCACTGTAATGTCTTGGGGTGGGACAAATTCATACTTGGTATAGAAAATGATCCATGGGCATTGCCCAAAACAAATTTATTTTTGAGAACATTAATTCCAGTTACAGATGGAGAAACTGAGGGAAGGAGTGATTGAGCTGGGTTATATAGTCACTTGGATTGTTAAAACAGATTGCTGGACTTCATGCCGACAGGTTCTGATTCTATAGATGTGCTGTAGGGCTCAATAATTTGCATTTCTAACAAGTTCTGGGGCAATGCTGCTGCTGGTCTGGGACCACACTTCGTGACTTACTGGTCTAGACTAAAAGGTACTATTTTAGGAATTGTGAATTCTGTTTATAATATTAGCTCTACTGTTAATTATGACTTTATAATTTAAAATATATTGTGTAATCTCTCAAAGACATTTTCTTACATAGTAAGCAGAGATTACATTTGCTTTTTTAAAAAAAGGATACAGTAAACGTGAAGTAAACTACAATTAAGAAACTTAATTATAGCCATTAGCCAGGAAGGTGAGAGTTTGGGCTTTATTTATTTATTCATTTATTTATTTATTTATTTATTTTTGAGACGGAGTTTCGCTCTCGTTGCCCAGGCTGGAGTGCAATGGCGCGATCTCGGCTCACCGCAACCTCCGTTTCCCTGGTTCAAGTGATTCTCCTGCCTCAGCCACCCGAGTAGCTGGGATTACAGGCATGCGCCACCACACCCGGCTTATTTTGTTTGTTTGTTTGTTTGTTTGCTTGCTTGCTTGAGATGGAGTCTCGCTCTGTTGCCCAGGCTGGAGTGCAGTGGCCGGATCTCAGCTCACTGCAAGTTCCGCCTCCCAGGTTTACACCATTCTCCTGCCTCAGCCTCCCAAGTAGCTGGGACTACAGGCACCTGCCACCTCGCCCGGCTAGTTTTTTGTATTGTTTTAGTAGAGACAGGGTTTCACCGTGTCAGCCAGGATGATCTCGATCTCCTGACCTCGTGATCCGCCCGTCTCGGCCTCCCAAAGTGCTGGGATTACAGGCTTGAGCCACTGCGCCTGGCCTTATTTTGTATTTTTAATAGAGAGACAGGGTTTCTCCCTGTGGGTCACGCTGGTCTCGAACTCCTGACCACAGGTGATCCGCCCTCCTCTGCCTCCAAAGTGCTGGGATTATAGGTGTGAGCCACCGCGCCCGGCCTGAGATTCTGATTAGTAAACCGGAATTCACTGGTTGGTTAAATTTGAGATAATTATCTATCAACTTTCTTGTAAATGATTCTAATTTGGTAAAAGATTGGGATGAGGAATCAAGAATTTAAAACTAAGATTATCAAATAACTGTTTTTGGTTCTAGTAGCAGCCATTGGTACGATTTTGGATGGAAGTTGGGAAAGAATATCCTATTAATCTTTTTTTTTCCCTCGTCATGTTTTATTGGCTATATAACTGCTGTTTCACATAAAGTACTTTAAAGTACTTATCTCTATGTTTAAATTCATGTTTTATAGGCAAGGCAGCAAATTTAGAAGAAATGTATCAACACTATTAATAGAGTTAGGATTCCAAATTAAAAAAAAAACTAAAAGATTATATATCAACAAAGCCAATATCTGGACTAGTGCCTTAGATGCATTCAGAAATCGAAACTTTAATCCTTCATATGCAATTGAAGTAGCATATGTTATTGAAAATGATAATTTTGGAAGTGAGCATCCTGGATCAAAGCAAGAATTTCTGAGTCTCTTAATGCAACATCTTGAGAACTCATCATTGTTTGAAGGGTCCTTGTCAAAGAACTTGTCTCTAAATTCTCAAGGTAATTATTTTATTTATTGTTGTATATACCAAATATCACATGTATAGAAAAAGAGATAGATAGCTGGTTAGAATTGATATTTAATACCTGTGCTCTAAATATACAGTTCACTTTGTTAATAAACTACTGACAGAATCACAGGAAAGTGGGAAGGGGGAGTGACAGTTGAAAAAGTAAATTTTGTGGTGAAACATTTTTTATTTAAGAATATACATTCTTTATAGCAATATTCTTCTAAAAATTAATCCATAATTAAGTGTAACTTTCTCTTTAATCTGATTTTAATAGAGTGGCCAAATGGGGATGATTATTTGAATTCCTCTTGTTTGTATATTTGGAATTTGCGGTTAACATAGAGTTTTTATAACATAGTTTCCTAGTCCACATGTAACCAATTTTTCAGTATACTTTTGTTTGCAATAATTTTTTTTTTTTTTTGCACAATTATGTATATGATAGTTTTCTGTCTTTACTATTGGTGAGAACTTAAGGTAATTATAACAGGCATCTCAAAACAGTGGGTAATTCTAGCATTCTCTTTTAGGGGCTTTTTTACTACTTTTGCTGCAATAGGAAATTCGAAAGAAAATGAGAAGGCATTTCGTTTCATTTCATTTGAATTTCCTGCTATATTTTTTGTAAACATCCTCACCATTGCCTAAAGCATCATTTTTACTCTGTATAGTTCACACAGTTTAATTGTAAAATCCCTTTAAAATAAAACATAAAAATAAATAAAAAGCTTTCCAAATAGTAATGTTAACTCAAGGCAGCTTTGGTATGGTGGAGAGTACGTGAATTTAAATCACAGAATCTGAATTCAAGTTTGTACACATCTAGTTCTTTACATCCTTAGTTACTCTCTCTGGATCTCAGTTTCTTCATCTGTAAAATGTGATTATGAATATGTAACTTATAAGATTATTGCGCAGGTATTGTTAATGTCCCTTATTAATAAGTTGCTTTCAACAATTTAAAAATTAAGGAAAAATTTACTTGATTGTTTTGACACATCAGAGTTGCTAATACATTTGAAATGACAATTTTAATTCAAGCTCTGACAGTAAGGTAAGACAGCATGTACTGTTGAGAGTAAATTTGTGCCTTTGGGAAAGATTATTTAGTGATATAGATCAAGAACCTTAAAAATGTTCCTATCCTTTGACCTATTAATACCATATGTAGGAATCCTAATCAAATAAATATAAACAAGAATATGTGAGTAGATGTTGACTATAACATTATGTCTCATATAGTTGGAAATGTCACTTAGCCAGGATAGCCAGTAATAGGGGGATGGTTTGCATTATAGCACATCTCTAAGTTAGTCTAAATACATTTATTAACTATAGATTTGAGTAATTTTGAGCAGTATGATAAAAAGTTTACAATATAATAAGTGGATAAAACATAAGTCAAATTGTTTTTATATTTATATACACAAAGAGGTACAAATACAGTCATTTGTCACTTAGTAACAGGGGTATGTTTGGAGAAATGTGTCAGTAGGCAATTTCATGATTGTGCAAAGATCGTAAAGTGTACTTAACGGAAACCTGGTTGATGTAGCCTACTACACACCGAGGCTATATGGTAAAGCCTATTGGTTCTAGACTGCAAACCTGTATAACATGTTACTGTACTGAACACTGTAGACAATTGTAACACGATGGTAAGTATATGTATATCTAAATATACAAAAGGTAATGCATTGTGCTATGACAGTATAACATCACTAGGTCATAGGAGTTTTTCAGCTTCATTATAATCTTAGGGACCACCTTTAATGTATTTCATCCATTCTTGACCACAACATCCTAATATCGTGCATGACTATGCACCAAAGTGTTTACAGTGGTTATTATGGTGGTATGTTTATTGTGTTTTATGTTTTCTACAATAGATTTTTACTTTATATTCAGAAAAATGTGTCTTTTTTTATATTTTAGGTGAGATCTATATTTTCTACATAATGGTAGCTTCTAAGCATTATATTTATCTAATGCTTAGATTTTTGGACTAATTTTTAATATATATTTAAAATGATGGTTATCTTACAATAATAGAAGTGTATTTGATATATTTTCATCTGTATTTACAGCTCTGAAAGAGAATCTTTACTATGAAGCTGGCAAAATGCTTGCCATTTCTTTAGTTCACGGTGGTCCTTCACCTGGTTTCTTTTCTAAAACCTTGTTTAACTGCCTTGTTTATGGACCAGAAAATACCCAGCCAATTTTAGATGATGTTTCAGACTTTGATGTGGCACAGATTATAATCAGGGTAAGCAATGGATCTGTTTATTAAAATGCACACTACATTCTAGGTATCTTTTAATGTAAATGATCTGCAATAAAATAATATCTATGAAGGAGTTAGGGATTGTAAACATATATTTCTGTTTACCAGTGGAGTTCTGAACCAGTTAAAAGATAGTTTTAAAAGTCAGATGGCTGGAGATTAAAGTGCAGGTTTAATGTTAGTAAAACCAATTGGATGATGTGATTTTGGTCTGTGTTCAACATGGCTTGTGAATGCTCCTCAGAAATACATGGATTTGCCTGCCTTGCTAGAGACAACTTGAGGCAGATTCCCTATTGCATGCTAGAAAGCAGATGAAAGTGCACTTTGATGCAAGGCCGGTGGATCTGAAGAGAGTAAGGATTTGGCTTACCAGTTAGAATACTTTTCCTTCCTTCTATAGGGAGGTATGAATGATAGATGGAGAGAAAGACCAGGCTGAATTTCTTCCAAAGGGGAACAGGTGGTAGGGATCAGGGAGGACTTAATGCATCCTCCTAAAAATAGTTACAATTTATTCAGCACTTATAATGGGTCCTGTACTAAACATGTCACATGTACAAACACTCATTTATCATAATGCCATATAAGTGTCATTGCCAACATGTTACTGCTTTAGAAACTGAGACAATGTAAGCCATTTAACTTTTCTTCCTTAACCTCCCTCCTACTTAAGCATACTCTATCCATTGTCTCAATTAACAGACAGTGTTGTTTAATGATTAAAAGCATAGGCCTTAGCCGGGCGTGGTGGCGTGTGCCTATATTCCCAGCTACTCTGGAGGTTGAGGCACAAGAATAACTTGAACCCAGCGGATTGAGGTTGCAGTGAGCCGAGCTCACACCACTGCACTCCAGCCTGGGCAACAGAGGGAGACACCGTCTCAAAAAATAAAATAAAGTAAAATAAAATAAAGCATAGGCTCAGAAGTCAGATTTTACTTTGAATGCCAGCTCTTATAACTACTATATGCTGTGTCACTTTGGGCATGTTAATCTTACTCAACCTCAGTTTCTAAGTCACAGAGTGAGCACTGCTGAAGTGTGAGTTGCTGTAGTGTATTATAACAATTCCTTCATTTGCCCTAAGACTGCTTATCCTAACACTGTGTTTTAAATTGACCCCTTTAATTCTTTGTTTTTCCTTTTGTGTCCTCTTTACTAAAAAAAAAAGTGTATTTAAGCTTCATTGTCTCTACTTCCTATTTCCTCTTTATTTCTTGTAATCAGGCTTCTGTCCCTACCACAAGTCTCAAGTTAGCTAGTTCATAGTTTATATCCGAGGCTCTAAATATCCATGTCCAAAGTCCTTTTCTAATTTTTCATCTGCTGTGACTTCTGCAATTACCACTTAGAATTTCTCTGCAATATTTTATTTAATATTGTACTTCCTTCTACTTCTGATGATTCTCTCTTTAATACTTCTTACTTCTTTTTCTTCTTACCCCTGAAACAGCATTTTTCAGTGTTGTCTTAACAGTCCTCATTCTTTATTATTTGGAGAGCTTCTTCTCTCCTGTAATCTTTCTGAATGATTCACAGACCTGTATTTTTGAGCCTCTGGACTCTTATATACAGATAAGACCTGGGTCTTGTAGCACATTGAGTCCAACATGTTTAAGATGAAAATAGTGTTTTTCCCAGAATTTTTTGTTTGATTGTTTTTTGGGGGGCTTTTTTGTTTTGTTTTTACCTGTTTGCCTTTTCTTTCCAAGAGATTTCTTATTTCCAAGCTGTCCTGGAGAGTCATTTTCATACTCCTCCATTTTCCAGTTGTATGTCAAGTCACCTATCTCTAAGACTGACTTATCATCAACCTTTACTTCCTATTTCTAGTGTGCCTTTTTTACCAAACTCAAATTTTCCCTAGGCTTAAACAATTAGAATGTTGTTCTAATATTCTTATTTGGGATGATTCTTCCAAAAGTACAGTTTTGACCATATTGCTTTCTTCCTCAGGAATCCCCCAATGGCTTCTCATTGCCTGTTGAACAAAGTTTAAGCTCTTCATTAGGGCATTTAAGACCTTCACCTCTCTTCATGGCTTTATCTACTCCAGTTTCTGTACTTTTTATCCAGTGTTTGTTCATTTAAGAAATACTATGTACTCTGTACTGTTTTGTTACTAAAGATAGAGTAGTGAGGCAAAGTCACTACCTTCTTGGAGTTTACATTAAGAGAGAACACAGAAGATAAACAACAAATATAATATACTATCATGTAGTAAAATGTATGATAATGCTAAATAAAACAGAATATGGCCAGGTGCAGTGGCTCATGCCTGTAATCCCAACACTTTGGGAGGCCGAGGCGGGCGTATCACCAGGGGTCAGGATTTCGAGACCAGGCTGGCCAACATGGTGAAACCCCATCTTTACTAAAAATGCAAAAAAATTAGCCGGGTGTGGTGGCGTGCGCCTATAGTCCCAGCTACTTGAAAGGCTCATTTGAGCCTGGGAGGCGGAGGTTGCAGTGAGCCAGGATCACACCACTGCACTCCAGCATGGGCAACAAAGTGAGACTCCATCCCAAATAAATAAAATATATACATAAATATATACATACATACATACATACAACAGAATTAAAGAAAGGAGATAGATAAAGGTTGGAGTATATATAAGTTAGGTTTTAGGCTAAACTTCTGTATCACGTAGACACAGAAAGACAGTGGCTCAAAGAAGGCAGATGTTTACTGCTCCATAAAATCCATTGTCTAGATTTTAGGGTAAGAGTTGGCACAAAAAATGGCCTGTAGGTCAAGTTCTGGCCTGTTGCCTGTTTGGTAAATAGTTACATTGGGCAACCATGCCCATTTGCTACTGATCTGACTGCTTTCACACTACAGTGGTAGAGTTGAGTAGCTGCAACAGATATCATATAGTTTGAAAAGCATAAAATGCTATCTGGCCCTTTATACAGATGGCCCTCTGTTTTCGAGATACATCGTGATTTACAAAACCATCTAAGGACTTGAGTTCCTCCCTCTCATTATCATGTAACACTTAGCATTATTGTCTTCATCCACATGGTTGAAGCTTGCTCTTAAAGGAGAAAAGTGGAAGTTGAGAGCAGGGAAATTTGAGACATTGTTTTTACTTACATCCCATTGAACAGTCATGTAGCCCCACCTAGCTGCAGCAAAAGTTTGGCTATGTGCCCAGCAGGGTTGAGGGTTTGCAGGGATGAGGCAACATACACCCAATTATTACTCTGATAGGGTGTAAAGATAGTATTTTGAGCATAATAGTCATGAAAAACTTCAGAGATTTCAGCAGAGATTTTGAATGAATGAGAAGTCACGTAAATCTCTAAGAATGTTTTAGGAAAAGGAAATTGTAAGTAAATTTTCTGTTAATGGATTGTTTCCTATTTTTAACATTTTCCATCTGTACCTTTAAGAGCTTACCTGTATGAAAGTGTCTTGCACTTTCACTTGTCTTTCACTTTCACTTCCACATAGATGGCCAAGTATTTCTTTGTTTACGCTGTTCACTAAAATGCTCTTGGTAAAATTCTGTCCATCTTTTAATTCTCAGCTGATACTCTTTTTCATGAATTCCCAGGTCATCTTTCTTGCCTATCTAGTGCTAGGTAACTTTTCTCTTTTTTTTTCTTTTCTTTTTAAGAGATAAGGTCTCAGTCTGTCACCCAGGCTAGAGTACATTGGTACGATCATAGCTCACTGAACCTCCAACTCCTGGGCTCAAAATCCTTCTACCTCAGCTTCCCGAGTAGCTAGGACTACAGGTGTATGCCACCCACAACAGGCCTTTTTTTTTTTTTTTTTTTTTTTTTTTCTTTAGAGAAGGGGACTAGCTGTGTTGCCCAGGCTGTTCTTGAACTTCTGGCCTCAGGCAAGCCTCCCACCTCAGCCTCCCTAGTTGCTAGTCTTACCTAGTGCTATATAATTTTTCAGTGTCAGTTATTTCCTTCTTTACAAATAGTTTCATTATACTCTGGATTTCTTGAAGGCAGAAATAGACAAATTTGTTGAACTGGATCATCAGACATTTATTCTAGAAAAATACTTCTTGGTTTACTTTCACTGCACCCATATGTACTCAGAAATTTGAGTATAAATTAATATCATTTGAAATGTACATGTCACTCAAAAGTAAATGGGTAAAGTGGCTGTATTTTCTCCTTCGTTACAGATAAATACTGCAACAACTGTAGCTGACTTAAAGTCAGTAATAAATGAATGCTATAACTACCTTGAGTTAATTGGATGTCTCAGACTTATAACGACATTAAGTGATAAATATATGTTAGTAAAAGACATACTTGTATACCATGTAATTCAGAGAGTCCAAGCACCCTTTGAAAGGTAAGTTGTTTCTATTAATATATGGCTCTCTCAAATTACATGTTTAAAGTGGTTAATTATCTTGTAATGTGAGATATATTTGGTAATAAGTGAGATGTTTTTCTCAGAAAAAAATTTAAATGCTATTTTAAAATAATAACTTAAGCCTTTTTGGGATGATTACTGTTCTGATCATTTAATAAGCATTGTGTAGGTCGGGTGCGGTGGCTCACTCACGACTGTAATCCCAGCACTTTGGGAGGCTGGGGCAGGTGGATCATTTGAGGTCAGGAGTTTGAGACCAGGCCGACCAACATGGTGAAACCCTGTCTCTACTAAAATACAAAAATTCGCCGGGCATGGTGGTGGGTGCCTGTCATCTCAGCTACTTGGGAGGCTGAGGCTAGAGAATTGCTTGAACCCAAGTGAGCCAAGATCATGCCACTGCACTCCAGCCTGGGTGACAGAGCAAGACCCCCTCTCAAAAAAAATAAAGAATTGTGTAAATGTATGATGCTTTCATAGAAATAATCACTATTTCAGATTATAAATTTTTTTCTAAAAAATACTCTTTTTAAAACTCTTACTACATGAGCCAACTAATCTCTGTGCATTCATTTAATAACTATTTATTGAGTACCTTTTATCTGCTGGGTAGTATATATATTGACCATTCTTTGATTAACAAAGTATGTATGATTCTTGCTGTCTTTTAGTTTAGAACACTGGTCTAAGTTAGACAACTTATGTATCTCCTTACACTCTTACAATTTTTTTAAATAATGGAAATACACATATGAAAGTAGTCTGTAATCACCATCCAGATCTAACACTTACTAACCTGTGCCTGTCTTGTTCATCTATATCCTACCCTTGTTATTGACTCCAGTATTATTTTAAAGCCGATACCAGATATCATCTCAAACCTGATCAATTCATTTAAAAAAATGTAGTATCATTAATCCATAGATTTAAATATATTTGATGTGTTTAAAATCTTCATAGTTAATATCATTACTGAAGTTTATATGTCTTGGATCAGTATAAGTCTCTTTATGTTGTTGTTTTTAATTCTTTTGATGTGAGCCTTAATGGTCTTTGTAAGCTTTTTTGCTATATGGTATCAGAAGGTGTTTCAGACTTATTTTGCACATTTTAGCCTAAGGAACCTTTGTTATTTTTAATGGGAAATGGGTAATTCACAACCACAGTCTGGATATTAGAGAGTCTTCATTTTGCTGGGTTGGTCATGGTATCTAGGACTTTTCAGTGAACCCAAATTAGAAAAGTCAAGGGTTTTTAAATCTATTTTTATCTATTTTTTTTAAATCAAACTTTTTTTAAAGATCCATTATGAGTGTGTCCTGATACTTCTAATTCAGATTCCCTATTGCATGATTTTTACTTAACATTTTCTTTTTTTTTTTTTTTTTTTTGAGACGGAGTCTCGCTCTGTGGCCCAGCCCAGGCTGGAGTGCAGTGGCGCGATCTCGGCTCACTGCAAGCTCCGCCTCCCGGGTTCACGCCATTCTCCTGCCTCAGCCTCCCGAGTAGCTGGGACTACAGGCGCCCACAACCGCGCCCGGCTAGTTTTTTGTATTTTTTAGTAGAGACGGGGTTTCACCGTGGTCTCGATCTCCTGACCTTGTGATCCGCCCGCCTCGGCCTCCCAAAGTGCTGGGATTACAGGCGTGAGCCACCGCGCCCGGCCTTTACTTAACATTTTCTTTGTCCTGTGTTGAGAATTCCAGTTCTTAACGACACTGGAGAATTTGAGTATGAAGTAACTATTCATGTGATTTATTCCACATTTTATAACCAATAGTCTCAGAATAACAGTACTAACATTATCAAATTGTTGTGCTTATAAGTCATTGGAATATTTTCTGTGTGGCTGAAAATTGGGCATAAATTGCATTTTCATTTTTTATTTTTAGTGATTAATTTTTATTAAAATTTCATTTTATTTTAAAATTATATAAAATGTTTTGTATAGTTCCAAAGGCAAATGTATAATAAGAATATACTGAAAGTATATTCAAAGAAGTATAGGTTTCATCCATACTATGTCCATCTACCATTCAACCTTTTATGAAGTAACCATTTTGGCAATTTTTTTGTGGTTTATTCTTTTATTTGTTTTTCTTTTTATTGATAACAGATAAACATATGTGTGTTTTTAGCTCATTTTATGCTGCTATAACAATACCTGAGACTTGGTAATTTATAAAGAAAAGAAATTTATTTCTCACAGTTCTGGAGGCTAGGAAGTTCAAAGGCATAGTGCCAGTATCTGCTCAACATCTGGTGAGAGCTGTCTTGCTGTATCATAGCATTGTGGAAGAGCAAGTGAGCACTCAAGATAGAGATGTGCCCTGGAAATCAGGATGAACTCACCCTTTTTGTCAGGAGCCCCCTCCCACAATAATGATATTAATCCATTCATGAGGGCAGAGCCCTTGTGACCTAATCACCTCTTAAGGACCCTATCTCCCAATACTGTTATACTGGCCATTAAATTTCAACATGAGTTTCAAATGAGACATTGAAACCATACCATTCTCCTCCTGGTACTCTTAAAACTCATGTCCCACTCACATACAAAATCCCACTCACATACAAGAGTATCTGAGGAGGTGAATAGGAAATTTAGAAAGTCAGGCAAAAATGATATGTCTGTTCTTTGCTTATTAATGAAAATGTGCATTTTAAAATATTCAGTTGTTAACTTGCATTTCTTTTGTTAATCAGATATATTTTGTTCATTTTCCCTATCATTGATCTTTCAGAAGAATTTGTATTCCTTGCATAAAATTAATTTTCTGTCATATATATTAAATATCTGTCATTTGCTTTATCTTAATTTCTTTTTTAACAATATAGGTTTTACATTTTTATGTAATGAGGATTTGTCACTCTTGGTAATATCTGGGAAACTTTATTTTTATAATAATTAGCTTTGAAGTATAAAACACTTCAGATTTTGACATCTTTCTAATAAAAACTTGTTAGTTTTGAAACTATAAATAGCCAAATAATGTAGGTATGTAAAGTAGTCATTTTATATTAATGTATTTGCTTATGGATTTGAAAGTATCAAGTATAGTATATCCATATCTTCTCTTTTCCCTCACATCTGAAAATATGATTGTCTCTTGTAGGGTTTTTTTGGTTGTTTTTTAAAAATCATTAGCTGTTTTGAAAAAATGCCAGATAAATTAGCTGGAAATATATATTCCCTAATATAATACCAAACACACATGTATGAATGTTGGCTCATTATTTTTCTTCTGTTAAGTTTTAAACAGGGTCTGAAAACCCTTGGTGTTTTGGAGAAAATTCAGGCTTATCCAGAAGCATTTTGTAGCATCCTGTGTCATAAACCTGAGAGTCTTTCTGCAAAAATCCTTAGTGATCTTTTTACAGTACACACATTACCTGATGTAAAAGCTTTGGGGTTTTGGAACAGTTACTTACAGGCTGTTGAAGGTATGTGGATATTTTATTTTACTTTTAACGATCTCAGAATATTTGTTTCAGCATATTTGTTTTGGGGGTTTTATGTGTGTATGTTTTGCCTTTTGGTATTAATATTAAGATGCTAACTCCGTATTTACAAAAGAAAGTTATTTCAAAGCAAGTTTATATGACCAAGTTAAAAACGATGAGAAAAGGTAACAGAGGAAATTTATATTTTATAATTTTTTTCTCTGGATAAGTTGAGGTGAAAGGCATTCTTTCTAGAAAATATTATTGTCACAGCATAGAACAGTCTTAATCCTAATAATCTATTTCATCATTTTCAACTTGAAGTTAAACTAAATTATTCTTCTTCCACTGGTTAGGGCTGTAACAATGATATTTATCATTGAGCATTAGCAGTGTAAAATCATTCTGCCTAATAGAGTGGAGAAGAATTTAACTTACAGTTGAAACTTTGTTTAGCTAGATTTTTGGGTTTTTACCATTTAGTTTTTCTATCTGTATTTGTTGAACTATTGTATCAAATAGTGATGACCTAGAAGTGGTCAAATATGCAATAAGTAGTTGTACTAAATGATTATATTAGTCCTTCTACTTTGAGATTCATTTATGTACTGTTTGCCTGTTACTATACCTGACTTTGTGATTTAGTTGCCCAAAACAAATGTGGGAGTCTATGCCTTTCAGTATTCCAAGTCTATTTGGAGAAGAATCTATGATGATAGCAATATATAACATGGATTTACTTTTGTTTCTTTTTCTCTTTTATTGGTAAATTTTTTCAGATGGTAAATCTACAACAACAATGGAAGACATTCTTATTTTTGCAACTGGTTGCAGTTCCATTCCTCCAGCTGGATTTAAACCCACTCCCTCAATTGAGTGTCTGCCTGTGGATTTTCCTGTTGGAAACAAGTGTAATAACTGTTTAGCAATTCCAGTCACCAATACATATAAAGAGTTTCAAGAAAATATGGACTTCACCATAAGAAACACTCTAAAACTAGAAAAGGAAGAAAGTTCTCATTACATTGGACATTAAAATGTTTCCTTGAATGAAGAGAAGCTTCTTTAAAAGCTGCTATTGATTACTCTCTTTTGTTTCACTAACCTTTTCATCATCACTTTGAACAAACTAGTTAGTTTCTTGGCCTAATAAAATTTATGATATTAATATAAAGGAATATTATGGCCATTTAGGCTAAAAAAAATTTTTTTTGTTAAAGCATACTAGTCAAGATAGGTGATAGTTTCTCATTTTCTTGATATACATACTTTATAAACCTCAATATAAATACTCTTAAAATGGTTGTAAGGATTTTATTTAGGTATGGTAGCATGGTATATAAAAGTAGAAACTGTTTTACTCACATTTTTTGTAAATTAGGATTACATATAGAATGCCACAATTTTTCTAGATTTATTCAATTTTCAAATTATTCCTCATTTTATTTTAAAGCATTAAATAGAAAAGCTAATTGGTTAAATTTTGTTATATAAATCAGAGGCTTATATTCTGGGATTTGTGTTACTATGCATGCTTTTCTAGGATGTCACCGAATTAGTTGTTTAAAATGTTTTTAGATTACTGATTTATATTAAGATGACCCACACTGCAGTTAGATTATGCCTAGTTGGAAGTATTATATATAAAGCAGAATTAAGCTGGGCACATGTGCCTGTAATCCCAGTTATAAGGGAGGCTGAGGTGGCAGAATCGAGATGCTCAGTCAGCCTGGGCAATATAGCAAGACTCCATCTCACAAAAAAAAAAAAAAAGGCAGAATTGCACAAATTTTGACATTCCACGAGCTTAAACACTTTTGAGGTGGATAACATTTTGTTGAAAATACCTAAGAAAGTGTGTCTTCTTTAAAGCCTTGGCTTTAATCATGGGAAATTATTGTTGTTGTTGTTGTTGTTGTTTTCTGTATCCTATGTTTGGTATTCTGTATATCTGATCCATAATCATTTTAGGTATTTAAATGATCTCTGTGAATTGGTAGGTTTGACCATTTGACTTATTTATTATCAAGATGGTTGTATGCTAAGGTAAGTTGGCACCATAGCATTATACAGTTATCTTCATTGCTCCTGAATGATATCTGTTATATAAGCAATGTATAAATAAAGTAAAAAGGATAGAATGAAAAACCCATTCTAATGTCACCGCTCAGAGATAAGTACTATGTTTCTGTGTATCCTTCTATAAACGCTTTCCTTCTTTTCTTTTATTTTTTAACTTTAATAATGCTACTAAAAGACAATACCTAAAAGTAACTGTACTAACAATGTGCTAACAATGTGAAAATATATAGTCCCAGAGTCATGTCCCCATATTTATACTCCCACAAAAGAAAAAATTGGAAAACAAAGTCTGATGTCCTTAATCTATTATCAAATTTAAATGATGTAATGGTTGAGTTTTCCATGAAAGTAAATCATTATGATAGGTAAATCACTATGGTAAGTAAAATGTTTTAACCATATTTTTCTTAATACACAAAGCAGGTGTCAGCTCTTGTCATATTCTCACCCTTCTTAAGAAATATCATTAAATTATTGATATTTTTTAAGAAAAGTAACAGAATAGATTTGAAAGAGATAATGTATCTCTTAATACCAAAGGACAACTAAAACATAATTCTAGTGTACTTTTCTTTGTTCCCTCATGTCTTTTTCAATCTATACACTAACATACCTAGCAAATTGTTTTACTTTAACTTGAAATATTTAATAACATTAAATAAGGCATTTCTTTGTCTTTGGTTGAATTCTTTTGCCTTATCAATAGTAACTGAAAGATCAATTATCAAAGAGTTTGAATAGCTAATATAAACCCCAAACTCACCATACAATTTTTATTCCAAATATGTTGATAAAAAGATACTTTGTTTCTTTATCCACCTTGTTTTTATAACAGTTAAAAACCAATACAAACCAAAAAAACCTAGTTAAAGCTATTTTCTGGTTTGTAGTTTTAATTAATTTCCCCTAGGGTAGAAATTAAAGCTGGTAATTCACACACAAATACTTTGTTAGGGTGGGGGTGGCAAGTGGAGAGGCAGTGTACTTGGGTTAGCTACAATTAAAAACAGTATTTCAATTCTTCATTTGACTTACTTTATATATAGACAGGGCCTTAGTGATAAGATGGTGTAAATAATTTAGGATATTCATGTTTTCAAGTGAAGCATAAATATTTATTTTGCGAAATGTTTTCTGGTTTGAAGGATGTTCCATTATTAGGATTTTTAGATTAATCTGTATGGTCAAGGAATATCAGAGAAACCTGTAGGTTATTTATTTTCTGCAGTGTCATTTTGTCAAATGGTTGGTATTATAATTGTTCTTTTCTTATTCATTTTATAACCAGTGCATAATTCTTATTTTAGATTTTAAAAAAGAATTATGCTATAAATCTTTATAAATGTGTGTATATATTTCTTAAATATTGCAATTGCCTAAACATTGTATATTTTAAGGCTGTTTTCTCTTGCTGTCAATGTTGAGGAAAACTATAAATTGATATATAATGCATCTACTGTTAATGGTTTTGGTTAGTTTGATATTCATTGTTTTTAAACAATTTCCAATATGGAAACTTTATTTTAATACCTTTTATACAGTTCTCTACTATTCAAGATATTCTTTAAAATATCTCACCAGAAACTTATACTTTTATACTTTGTAATATTTAGTTTCTATAATTTGAGGAAGTGATTTTTTTTGTTTGGGTTAAGTAAAAAGCCTTTATTTGATTACCCAGCATGAGAATTCACCTCGGTTTCTATTTTATGCATTTGTAAATTTTTCCCCTAATTATATGGAAGCTATTGGAACTTCTGTATTCAGTACTAAATACTAAGTCAAGGGGAGTATATTAGGTAACTTTTTTCAGTGACTGTGCCTTTAGCATTCAGTCATTATAAGAAAATGATCAGAACAAAATCATTACATTATAAACATGTAATTCTTTTATATGGTGATTATCATGTACTGCATTGTTACTTTTAAAATAAGCTATTAAACTAGTTTTTATGGTTCAAGTAATGCAATACAAAGTTTCATGCTTCAAGTAATGCAATACAAAACATAACACATTTAATAATGAATTACTTCAATGTATATTATCTGTGGTTTAGGGAAATTTGGATTGTCTTGAAGAGACTCAGTTTTCAAGTTCTGATTTTGACCATTATCTTTTCTAATTCCTAAACATATCCCAGTACCTACACTATGCGAGGTATTATGCTAGGTGATAATTTATATGTCAGCCTATTTATACCCTTTTTAAAGACTGCCAGATTAACCAAAAAGCATGACATTTATAACAAAGTTTTATAAATAAATAAATGTTTATGCCATTAAAGATAAACTGCCTATATAAACTAAGTAATTTATTGGGATTTAACAAGATTAAGATTCTGACAAAACTGAAAGATACAAGATTCCTTTACTCTCCACATTTGAGAGATCCTATAAGCAAGCAGTTACTGTCTGACACCCAGGAACCTATAGAAATGAGGGAATCTGTGTTAAAACTATGTATCCTCTAACGTAAAATAGCTAACCAGAATAAATTATTTAAGCCAAAAATCTGGACTCAGATAAATGGCTATAGTAAATTAGGTTAATGAACAATCTGTAGCCATAGATTATTTTCAGTCTTTCTGATTCTAATAAAACAAATACCTTATTCAGTCTCAGCCTTACAAGGGCTATTTGTCTATGGTTGCTGTTCTTCTGTGGGGTGTATTTTTCTATACATCTATTGCCCACACTCTCTGCACTTGGTCAGGAGTTTTTATCATTTCCTATGTATGCAGTGTACATCAATTTTAAATTTGTCTTAGTGATTTTAACACCACTCATAGTCTTGGGAGGGAATCTGTGATGGAACTGAAGTGGCTCGATGATGGATTTGCATTTGAAAGTGGAAGGACCCAAATGAGCAAAATTGGGCTCTCAGATATTTTATATTTCATAGAGACTGAAGAATGCAGTAGAACTTTCCCACAGGGCAGAAATAGTTTCTGTTTAGTTGGAACACACCTAGATCATTAAAGATTCCTTCAAAATATTAGTAATAGTACTGAAGAAACACACGTATTCCAGTTAATTTCTTAATGAATATGCCAATTAGCTGTAAAAAAGATTACATAATTTTTTTTTTTTTGAGACAATCTCACTCACCGAGGCTGGAGTGCAGGGGCACCATCTCGGCTCACTGCATCCTCCGCCTCGCAGGTTCAAGCAGTTCTCCCTGCCTCAGCCTCCCCAGTAGCAGGGATTAAAGGTGCCCACCACCACGCCTGGGTAATTTTGTATTTTTAGTAGAGACCGGGTTTCACCATGTTGACCAAGCTGGTTTCGGACTCCTGACCTCAGGTGATCTTCCGACCTCCACCTCCCAAAGTGCTGGGATTACAGGCGTGAGCCACCGCACCCAGCAGAGATTATGTAATTCTTAAAAGGTAAAGATTGTAGGTCGAATGCTAGGATGTTTCCTAATAGCATTAAAAATAAGATAACCTATTTTAAATGTCACAAAAATAAAGTTTTTATTAATGAAAAAAGCCATTGTTTCACACTATAAAACAGTCTTACATAATCGTTAGGCTAACTTCATTTCATTTATATAATTTTGAAAGTCAAGTTTTTGAGGCAGAGTCTGATTTCATTTCAGAATTTGGTGCAGCTTCATAATGAAGTGTCATCAATGAACTCGGGAAATGAGCTGTCATTGTGTATCCATTTTTGTCATACAGTAAAATCTATAGATTAAGTTAGAAATCCCGTAAATTTTGTGGTCATGTGGCTTCAAGTGTACATTAAACAGCCAGCACAAGACCAGCCTGGCCAACATGCTGAATCCCCGTCTCTACAAAAAAAAAAAAAAAAAAAAAAAAAAAAAAATTAGCTGGGCGTGGTGGCACCTGTCTGTAGTCTCAACTACTGGGTTGGCTGAGGTGGAAGGATAGTTTGGGAGGATTGCTTGAGTCCAGAAGGTCGAGGCTACAGTGAGCTGAGACTCTGCCACTGCACTCCAGCCTGAGCGACAGAGTGAGATACTATCTCAAAAACAACAACAACAAAAAACCAGCACATCAGCCTGTCCTGATGGTGTGCCGCTGTAGTCCCTTGCTACTTGGGAGGCTGAAGCAGGAGGATCGTTTGACAGTCGGAATTTGAGGCTGCAGTGAGCCCTGATTGCGCACTTGAGCCTGGGCAACTTCCTTCCCACGGCAATGTGATTTTGCAATTACTACAAGGAAAGAGGAGAGATGCTAATTTCTCATTTTGTACCTCCCTGGATCCCGTGTCCATGCCGGCAGAACGCCACCATAAAGCTAGACCCTTTTTTTTTTTTTTTTTTTTAAGAGATGCGACTGAGAAATATGCCAGATTAGAGTGAAGCTCCAATGCTTTCTGTTTCTCTGGAAAAAGGAGCAAAGGGAAGACTCCTGCTGCACTGAGAAACTAGAGCTAACGTTAAAATGTTGCCTGTGTTTCAGGAGCTTCATTTACTTCAGTCCTGTGGTCCTTATACTCCTAGAGTATTATCACCCCGTCAGTGCTCTGTAAGCCACCAAGCCAACAGTTCAGTAATTAGGTTCTTAGCACTACACGCTCCTACCCTAAGAGTTCAATTTAATGTTGCTACCATTTGAGAGAGTGTGGCTTGATAAGACAGGATAAAAACTCGTAGTATTCGGCTAACATTACGGGCCACTGAGTTAACCTGCACCGGCTCTCCCAGTTCTATCGAGAGTGGAGGTCTTCCTCGAGGAGGTGGAGTCCGGCCCTCAGGCACGCCCTTTTGCCCCGCCCTTCCGGGCTTTGCTTCCGGGGCGGTAAGGGCAGCCACGTCATCCCCCGGCTCCGCTCGCCAGCCGGGCAGTGGCTCGTGGGAGTCAAGATGGCGTCGGCGGCGGCAGCGACAGCAGCAGCAGCCAGTATTCGGGAAAGGCAGACAGGTACTGACTTACTCTCTTCTTGAAGCTTCGTGACTGCCCCGACGACATTCTTCTCCTGTGCTTGTCGCCCTCACTCGGTCGTGGTGCGTGCAGCTCAGAGAGCGATCTCCGGGAGTTTAATCCAGTCCCTAGAACATCAAGAGCCCCTCCCCTTTGAGTTTTTGGGGAGAAGATGCCATTAGCTTGACTCGGTTCCTCCTGTGGTGCAGGAGAAGGAGCTTTAGCGGTGGGCAGATTGCTATGGCCTTGCTCTTGTCTCCTTCCTAGTGGGCATCAGAAGGCCATCACAACAAGATCTAGCAGCAGATAGCTTCTTATCTATGTTGCCACCTATGAGGTCTCCGAGTTTGTTTCTGTGCGTGGTTCAGTTCTGGTTTTGATTTTTGAGAGAACTCCCATTTTCTGGCACTTCCACCACAATTACAGAATTTAGGTATTTTCACAGCGGCCTGCTTTGCGCCACTTCTCTACTTCGGACCAGCCTTTTGGGGGTACCTGCAGAAAAATGCCTGGTGATAAAAGATTTTCTCCTTCACCTTGCTGGAAGGCATTGAGGAATTGAATTAATAGCTTTCTCATTTTAATTGTTTGACAGATTATTGTTTTAAAATAATATTTTATCTTCAATAGAGCATGTTTATATAGCTTGTATTTATGCAGAGAAATGTAAGAAGCTACATATTCTTGAGTTTTGGGGTTTTTTCCCTCTTAGAAATTAGTTTTGCCTTATTTGAAAACTTACGACAACTTGGTTTATACCTGTGAGCTACAAACTAAAGGTTGAACTAGTTGTCTTAAAAGTTTTCAAGCCATTTATTCTGAGGAGCTAATAGAAATAAGGCGTCAAGCATGTGCATACTTGGAATTCTGTTTGCTGAAATTATGCCCTGTTGGATATAAATATGAATAGAAAAATGAATTTATAATTCATATGACCTACAGAAGGAATTTGGGCTGTACTTGATTCCTTTCTTTGGCATTTAAAGAAATTAAAGAAAAATGTTAGACTTCAATCTAGTAATGACACACAAAAGATGCTGAGTTGCGTTCTGCTTTTCCCAGTAAATAATTTAGTGTAACCTATCAGGTGAAGTCAGGCATAATCAAATATAGGGAAGTTCAAATAAGATTTGGGGCATACCTGCCATTCATTGTATCTGTTTAAGCAAATAGAAGCTCCATTTGTTTTAATGCTGTGTTTCTGATGACTATACTACATATTAAAATAACGTGTCAGTGAAACTGTACCAATACAAGAGAGCTTTTTGAAAAATAAATTTGCATGGCAGTAAACTTGTATGCAGAAACTTTGTAGATCATTAAAATCTAATCGTTTGTATTTCTGCAGAAATGAACATAGTTGAGATTTTACAGAATTACTAGATAGATTGTGCTAGATCTATTCTTTATCATATTTTTACTGTCATTGAATTCTGCCTCATTTTCAGAGGAAGGTAAATCCTTGTGTATATATTGTAATACAGAATTAGCTATTTCCCTCATGCCTATTGAGAATGTTTTGGGAAATAACTCACAATCCTCAAATATTCTCGATACTGAAATATTTGGGTGGATGAGATAATTGTTAGCATTTATTGAGCATTTACTATGGTTAGGCATTGCTTTAGGTGATTATGTATTATTATCTCCATTTTACAGGTGAGGAAAGTAAGATAGAGGTAAACTAACATGCCTGTTTCTTGCTTTGCCTGCCTGAAAAATCTTTATTGGTCTTTTGAATGTCATCCCACAAGCTCACAAGCTATCTCCTTTCTTCCAGGTTTACTGTCCTCTCTATCCATACCTTCAGTTCAACAGGTAGAATCAGTTGCCTCCTGCTTTGTGTTACTGTTGTTCTTCATTGAATGCGTCTTCGTTACAAGTTCTTGCACATCTTCCCTGCTTCTCAATGTTGCTGGGTCCCATTAGTGTTAGCATCTAGCAACTTAGCTTTCAGTATTCTCTATGTTGATGATTCCCAGGTTTATATCCCTAGTCTGGCCCTCCCATCTGAACTCAGTCTGCTCCATATCAGTTAATGGCAGTTGCATCCTTTTAGTTGCAGGTCAAAAACCTTGAAGTTTTCTTGACTTGTCTCTTTCATGTCTCATGTAAGATCTTTCAGTAAATCTTGTCAGTTCTACTCTGAAAATACATCCAGGATCTGACTGTTGTCATTGCTATTTCCAGATCCTATCCACTATGAATTTCTGCAATAACCTATTTGGTCTCCTTGCTTTTACGATCCTGTTCTCCTTCGTTATTTTTCACACAGTACCCAAACTGATCATGCCATATGTTTGCTCAAAGTCTTCCAGCTTCTTCCCATTTCAACCATGATAAAAGCCAAAGTGATCTTACAGTGTTCTACAAGGCCTTACTTATATGATCTGGTTCCCATGTAGCTTTTGGACCTCATTCCCTATTTCTCTTCCCTCTCCTTGAACCCACCAGGAATGCTCCCACCTTCGAGCCTTTGTATTTGTTTCTTCTTTGTGGAATACTGTTTCAGAGAGAATCTCCATGGCTCACTCCCTCATTTCCTTTAGGTCTTTACTCAGATGTTACCTTCTCAGGAGGCCTTCCCCAATTACTCTGTTTAAAATTACACCCCAACTCCATCTTCCTCTTTCCCAATCTTACCTTTCTTCATAGCACTTACCATGATCTACATTCCATGTGTTTTACTTATTATTATCTTTTTTTTATTTTCCCTATCCCCCAATTAGAATGAAAGCTACTTGAGGACAGGCGATTTTATTCACTGTTTTCTTCAGTTGCTAGGTCCCCAATGACTACAGTGCCTGTGGTGAGCACTCATTAAACATGTTGAATGAATGAATAGTAAGTATAGTTGACAGCATTTGTTCAGTGCATGTGTGAAGAAAACATTCCAGGTAAACGTGAAATGACATTAACCAAGTCTAGGAATATGGATACAAGTTGAGTGTCCCTTATCCAAAATGCTCGGGACCAGGAGTGTTTTGGATTTTGGAATATTTGCATTATTACTGGTTGAGCATCCCAAATTTGAAAATCTGAGCACCGGCTTAAAACATTTTGATTTTGGAGCATTTCAGGTTTCAGATATTAAGAGTTGGGATGCTCAACATGTAGTATGTTTAGAGCCAGTAAGGAAAATGGTTTGTCATTTCAGTTAAAAGTCATGGTTTAAGCCTTGGGTAAACTCTGATAAAAGTAAAATTACGTTCTTGTAAACTCTGAACATAGGCCGTGTACACCATTAACAAATCCACTGTATCAAAATACCTTTTAATAAGTTAGCCAAGGTTCAGAGTTGGAGAAAATCTCAGATTGGGCTGAGAAGGCAAGTGTAGGATTATCTTATTTGCTGCTACTGGCCTCTTTCAGTTAGCTAAGGCCTAACTCTGCAGCATACTAAACACCTGAGGCTTGCATGGCAGCCCAGGCTTTCGTTCTTCCAAATTACCAGGCTTCAAGAGTGTGAACAGCTGTTCCAAGAAACAGGGTTTCCTCCCTCGTGGGCGTGAGTGCCAGGGTGATGGTGTCTTTATTGCCTGGAGGTGGAGGAAGAGCTCTGCAAATGCGCAGTGGGAGAGTTAATCCTGGAACCTCTTCCATGCCTACTGTGTTATTTCAGTTTTAAGTGTTAAGCTGTTTTTTTGTTTACATTATATTAAATATATTTAATATATTATTATAATAAATACATTAAATGAAATACATTTTATTTAATATAACACCTGTGGGCCTCTGAAGTAGGTATTAATTATTGGTAGTGTGTATTATTGGCCGGACATTAGGTAATAACATTTGACCAAAAATTATGTCTGTAGGTGTATGGTAAATATGCCTGATAGCAATAACTTAAGCATGCCCTGAGAATGACCCTGTGTTGCAGACACACCTGGATATGTGTTCCAAGCTAGGAAATCAGAAAATGGCCCACCTGGAGATTCATTCCTTGGCTATGAGAAACATCTGAGCCTCCAACCCATCCGGTGAAACATAGGCTATGCAGTGGATCAAGGCTCCGAGTTTTGGGTTGAATGAAGGTTGCCAGGTGGAAGTTGTTAGGGAAATGTTAAGTGAAAATGCTGTATAAACCACATTCTTGCTATATAAACCGCTTTTTGTGTGCGGTTATGGTTCTCCTGCCCAGCGCATCGCCACTGAGTTCTTACAGTTCTCCTATTCAGCCCACTGTCACTGGACTCCCCTCTGCGTGTTGCCCCCAGTAAAACCCCATGTCTCATTTCCTGGCTCCAGGTCTCTTCTTAGGCCTCTCAAACATGGTATCATCCCCATTGGAGGCAATAACGGTTCAGCACAACAGTATGTACACACACATAACTATGCAAATGTATCACTGAAGTCCAGTCTCTTCAGTGATAGCAGTTTTAACAGCATTATACCTACCTCAGCAAACAAGCATTTAATAGAAGTTTTTTCTTGTGAGTGAATGAATATGCTGTAAATTGATATTCAGGTGATTTTAGTATTATATAGGTCTCTCGTAGGACTTTGGAGTATAGGTTATTCTGTATTACTTAAAGCCTGATGCAAATGTTTTTAACAATCAACCAAGTGGATATTAAGGTCGTCAGTTTTATAAAAATTAAATCAAGATATTATAACTAGTATAATCTCTTGAATATTTGGCCATCTCAGTTTCGCAAAGAAGTATATTAAGGGATTTTCATTTGCTGTAACACTGTTACAGATGAGTGATAAATAGCACAAAATACTGTAACAGACATAACTGTGATTTTTGATGTTGTATATTTGCTCAGCTGGAATTATCAGTTACCTACTATATGGGAAAGTCTGTTTTCCCTAGGGACATAGAATTTTAAGCAACTTTTTAGTGAATCTGACAGGATAAATTGGTTGTAAGATATACTCTTACGTAACTGTAGAGAGATCTGCTGTATGAAGGTTTTGTATATGAACCAATTGAATATGCCATGGATAATTTTGTTTTGAGAGACTGATCCAGGCCGGGCACAGTGGCTCACACCTGTAATCCCAGCACTTTGGGAGGCCAAGGCGGGCAGATCACCTGAGGTCGGGAGTTCTAGACCAGCATGACCAACATGGAGAAACCTCATCTCTACTAAAAATACAAAATTAGCCAGGCCTGGCAGCGCATGCCTGTAATCCCAACTGCTTAGGAGGCTGAAGCAGGAGAACTGCTTAAACCGGGGAGGCAGAAGTTGCAGTGAGCCGAGATTGCGCCATTGCAATCCAGCCTGAGCGACAGGAGCGAAACTCTGTCTCAGAAGAAAAAAAGAAAAGAAAGAAAGGACTGATCCTTCTCACTAGACCACTCAGACTAAAAAAAAGGACTTACCTTAATCTATGCTTTCAGCCAGACAATACACAGGCAACAGCATCAGTGTATTGAGGCCATTGCAAATTCTTCCTGAACATTTCCCACGATTTCATCTGGGGACAGATGCTTATTGTATTTTGGGAAATATCCTAAAATACCAATTAGCTGTCGATGGAATAGTCTTATAAGATCTGACCCCTAGTTCTACACATATAGTCATTTGGTTAATCAGTTTTGCTAGATTTGATTAGTATATTTTGTTTTGGGGTAGTAAATAATAAATGATGGAGGAAAAATAAAATCCTAAAAAACAATGACAATATTTGATAAAACTTTTTATTTTCAGTGGCTTTGAAGCGTATGTTGAATTTCAATGTGCCTCATATTAAAAACAGCACAGGAGAACCAGTATGGAAGGTAAGAGTTTATCTTGATGGGAACTGATTTCTGTTTTTCTCAGCCCTTATTGGTGGTAATTGGAGGGAATTTATTATAATATGGAAGAAGTAACACATATTAGTTATCATGAATGTTTTATCCTTATTTAACATGATCTCTTAATATGAATCTTTTTGACAGACATTCTATGGAATGAGACAGGTGATAAAATAGGAATTTTCATCTAGTGAGTCCATTTGATCTCTTTGGTAGGATGTCACTGATAGGTCTTTACCCTGGTTGATATTTTGTTCCTTAGCTTTTCAAGTCCAGACTTCGGATTTTATAAGTTTGCTTGGGGTTAGTCACATTCAGAGGGCCTGGATTATTTTAACAAACTCATGAGAAAATGATCTGTAAACTGTAATACCAGTTTATTAATTTATGATATATGAAACTGTTAATTGAATCAGAAAGCAATCTACAAACTTTTCCTTTGGGAAATAATGGAGAGCCTTTAAAAATTCCTGTTCTTTAGGCTTCTTCATTTTAAACTTCATGCAGACTCTCTTTCTTCAGATGTTATAATACAGTTGATTGGGTTTAAACTTACTGGTTAACAGTCTCTTTATATTTCTCTCTTGCTAAAAATTAAGAACGAATCAACATGTTTAGAATTTAGGGTGTTTTGAAAACTCTTTTGAGTCTTTATAAGTCCTTTGGGTTAACTCTAAAAGTTGTTAAAGTTGTCTGTATTGATTTCATAGCTTAAGCTCCAGAGTATTCCCTAATTTTTCTCCTTCTTGTTCCTTTGTGGGCATCTTCCTATTGCCTCTTGCATAAACTATACTTGTTTGTTTCTAAGACCAATATTGAGCTTTTGGTTGAAATAGTTTGAGAATTTCTTGGGTACAAATTTTTGTCAGATACTTTTCCTACCCATCACTTTTTATATCATTAAAATTAATAATACACATGTATTGAGATTAAAAGAGGGAAGATTTTTGAAAGATGCAACATGAACCTTTTATAACCAGAGCAGAAAGATTTTTAGTCTCTCTAAAGGAAATTCTGGCATTCAAGAAAACATGTTTTCATAACAACATGTTTCATTCTCTCATTAGCAATTTCTTACTCCATAAATAATTATTGAGGTAGTTGTAGAGAACGATTACCAGTTGAGGATCTCTTTTATTTGCCTTAACCGTGAAACTAATTTTGAGTTAAAAAGCCTAGTTGGAGATCTTACCACTCCTCAAAACTATCTGTTTTAATACTTTGAGAATGTGAGGAAGTGTTTTAGGGACTTAATTGTTTATTTATTTATTTTTTTGAGATGGAGTCTCGCTCTGTCGCCAGGCTGGAGTGCAGTGGCGCAATCTTGGCTCACTGCAACCTCCACCTCCCAGGTTCAAGCAATTCTGCTTCCTCAGCCTCCTGAGTAGCTGGGATTACAGGTGCGTGCCACCACGCCCAGCTAAGTTTTATATTTTTAGTAGGGAAAGGGTTTCACCATGTTGGCCAGGATGGTCTCGATCTCTTCACCTCATGATCTGCCCACCTCGGCCTCCCAAAGTGCTGAGATTACAAGCATGAGCCGCAGCGCCACAGCCAGGGACTTAATTTTTTTTAATGAGTATCTTTTTAACCTGAGATGCTTAAAATACTAAATTTTTTATTGTAGTCCTGGAACTCGTTATATATTAGTTTTCAAAGTGGCTAATTTTTACATATCTGTTTTTAGAAAAGATATGTGAACTAGAAAAAAAATAAGGGTATGAACGTGAATTGGCTTTAAGTTCAAAGTTGTTTATTATAGCTTAACGATTTTATAGTCTCTATTTTTTTAAAACCTAGAAAAAAGAATTTTGTAAGAAGAAATTGATATAACTGTTTATTTATTTTAGCCTGAGTAGTAATGCTTTAAGAATGTATTAATCCCTGGATGGACGTTTGGGTAAATAATGATGGAAAATATTAAATTGAGGAAAGGATAATAATTTAGTATCTATGATTTGTTAAAATAAAATTTGCTTCAACATTGTCTTAATATAGGTTCACTATTGGTTGTTCAATGATAATGATGACACATCGTTTTTTTAATAGGTACTCATTTATGACAGATTTGGCCAAGATATAATCTCTCCTCTGCTATCTGTGAAGGAGCTGAGAGACATGGGAATCACTCTGCATCTGTGAGTTTTTACATATTTCTAATAGTGGCATTCATTTTCAAATACATTCTTAAAAATTTCTTTGGCCACCCTGAAATCAAATTATTAAAGAACATTTATAGAGAAAAATAGTGTTAGGTTACAGTATTTATGTAGTGTTGAACATTTTTTCCCCATATCATCTTTTATTCAACCCCTTATTTCTGGGATTTAAAAAAATCCTCAGTCTGAGGCTTTATAATTTCAGAATTTAAATTTTCTCCCTTGTGTCTTTTCCTACAGACTTGGTTTACCCTCTACGTAAAGGAAAAGAACTAATAATCTTAAGGTCTCTTCCAGCTCTAAAAGTGATTTCTTCCTTTAAATACACAGATTCTCCTTGACCTACAATGGGGTTACATACTTATAAACCCATTGTAAGTTAAAAATTTTGTAAGTCAAAAAAATGCATTTAATACACCTAACCTAACACAAACATCATAGCTTAGCCTCTCCTACCTTCAGCATGCTCAGAACACTTACATTAGCCTACAGTTGGGCAAAGTTAGATCCAACACATAGCCTCCTTTATAATAAACTGTCGAGGCTGGGCACTGTGGCTCACGTCTGTAATCCCAGTGCTTTGGGAGGCCAAGGTGGGCGAATCACAAGGTCAGGAGTTCAAGACCAGCCTGGCCATGTGGTGAAACACCATCTTTACTAAAAAAAAAATACAAAAAATTAGCCAGGCATGGTGGCAGGCACCTGTAATCCCAGCTACTCAGGAGGCTGAGGCAGGAGAATCACTTGAACCCGGGAGGCTGAGATTGCAGTGAGCCGAGACTGCCACTGCACTCTAGCCTGGGCAACAGAGCAAGACTCTGTCTCAAAAAAAATAATTAATTAATTAAATAAAATAAACTTGAATATCTCATGTAATTTATTGACTACAGTGCTGAAAGTTGAAAACAGAATGTTTTTATAGGTGCTTAAGGTATGATTTCTACTGAATATGCACCATCATAAAGTCAAAAAATCCTAAGTTGAACCATTGTAAGTCAGGGACTCTCTATACTTTTTTTTTAAAAAGGAATATCTCATTAATCATTAATATGAAAAATTTAAGTGACTGTGAAGTAATGACTGTTAATCACCATAGGAGGCTATCTATGTTGTCTTAACTGTTAAGTTTGTGTGATTATATTGCTTCTGATATGTTTAATAAAAATAATACAAATTGCAGTACTTCATGGACTTGCCTAGTAGAACATTTGGAGAAGGGGCCAGGCGCAGTGGCTCATGCCAGTAATCCCAGCACTTCTGGAGGCCGGGGTGGGCGGATCACTTGAGCTCAGGAGTTCGAGACCAGCCTGGCCAACATGGTGAAACTGTGTCTCTACTAAAAATACAAAAATTAGCTGGGTGTGGTGGCATACCCGCCTGTAATCCTAGCTACTTGGGAGGCTGAGGAAGGACAATTGCTTGAACCCAGGAGGCAGAGGTTGTAGTGAACCGAGATCGTGACACAACACTCTGACCTGGGCAGCTGAGCAAGATTCTGTAAAAAAAAAAAAAAAAAAAAAACAAAAAAAACATTTGGAGAAGGACTGTGTTCATGGATAGATAGTAATACTTTTGTATACTACAAGAGTCCAATTTTATGGTGTTCTAAGCTATTTGCATTTTGTTGTATTTATGATGTTATAACCAGTTTTTATGATATTATATATTGAATTGAAATGTATTATTGGGAATATGGTTTTAGATTTTTGGTAAGTAACTTACCAGAATCTGGTTTGATCAGCTCAAATTCTTTAGTTGTATAATCAGCATTTGTTAAAATTAATAGATTATTATATTTTGTCAAATCCAAATGTCCTTTTTTATATTTCTGAAATTAGGATCTATCTTATCACTGATGATATGTCATAACTGGCAGCATTTTTATTTCTCAGTAGTATATAAAATATATTTTAAAATTGATGTTTTAAAATTGTTACCACCTTGGGTTTCATGAAATACGGTATTTGATGAGTTTTCCTTTCATTTTTATGTCAGACTGAAATAAGCATATTTGCTTTGATAGCGTGTTAATTCTTATGGACTGAAGTAAAGTTTAACTTGATGCTATCCTTGGAAATTGTGGTTTATTAATAAACATTGAGTGCCATTGTCTCTGTACTAAGTGTTTAACTCCTTTATTTACTAATGGAAAGACTAAAGTTTAGAAGGCTTAAGTGATTGTCTCACATTTGTACAACCACTTAATAACAGAGCCATGGCCACATTGCTTGACCACTAATTCTGTGCTGTTTATCTACTGAACTGTAATGGCTTAGTAGCAGTAACTAACAGAAGTGAGGCCTTACTCAGTACTTCGTTCAGGGGTAATAGTATAGTCTACCAGTTTGAGAGTCTGGTAATCTCTGCCTAACTTGCTACTTGCCACCAGAGCATGGAAATATTACACAGCTACCATGGTGAACTCTTTTGTACTTTGCCTCCAACCATTCTCCTCTATTTGCTGGAGAATACTATATCAGTTACTTTATACTCTGCAAACTGGTTTAGGCTGATTTGTAGGAAACAGTAATTACACGTTTCCAGAATATGAAATGGTGGTTTTAGCCCATTAGGCAGTTGGACAAGCAGTGTAAAAAAAAGACAACAACCTATGGCAACTATCACATTATCCTTCTTGATATCAATGGCAACAGTTATTAAACACAGACCAACTGGCAGCATGTGCTTCTTTCCTCTCCTTGATTATAGAAGGATGACTAGAGAGAGGTGAATATTCCTCATATAAGCATAGTTTGATGTTGGGATATTTGCATGGAAATTGTTTCTAAATTGTAAAAGGAGAAAACTGTAAAATGACTCAATCTGTAAGATGCTTACATTCTCTTATGAAATAATAAATAGGCAAAAATAGATTGTCTTTAAGGAGACATTTATATACCTTTCATTTAAAAAATATACTTGATTTCATGTTTGATTAAATTTTTTTATAGCTTCTAAAGAATTGCTTCTAAAAATTTTTTCATTGCATCCCCTAGCTTTCTGATTTTCCCCTCAGAGAGCCACACTTTCCTCACACTCACCATTCCCCTCTGACCACCACCATATTTCTATGAAAAGTGGGAATAAGATTGGTTTTGACTATGTTTTAGTTCTCATTCAAGGAGAGTGTTGGTAGAAAAGAGTGTCTGACCATTGGCAGTACTAAAAGTGTGAGCAGAATAGGACAAATGAGGACTAACAAGAAATTAGGGTCTTCTTAATACTAATAAATAATATCAACACTGACATGGGAGAAAGCTAAGTTAACTCACTGATTAATTGCAACAAGAGCTTTTAGAGCACTGGTTACTGTCCTTGAGCTAGTGAACTCCCATTTTGAGGAATATTGTTTTAAACTATCTTTTTAGATAAGTGACTAAGAAAAAATAAGTTTTAGTTCCTTATGTCTTCTAGGCTTTTGCACTCTGATCGAGATCCTATTCCAGATGTTCCTGCAGTATACTTTGTAATGCCAACTGAAGAAAATATTGACAGAATGTGTCAGGTAATATGGGTTCTTATTTTCTGGACTCCTGAATTTGGAAACAGATTTTTTTTTCAAGAAAAATTCTTAGATGTCCAGGGCGACAAATCAGAAATTCCTATGCCTACTTTCTCACCCTGATTTTTGAGACTATCTTTGAATTCCAAAGAGCCTGAAAGACTTAAAACTTTTGGCTGAAGAAGTATTATACAGTAGTCCTCCCATATCCACAGTTTCACTTTCCACAGTTTCAGTTATCCACAGTTAACCAGGTACTGAATATATTACAGTAGTGAACATATTACAGTATTTTGAGAGAGACCACATTCATATAACTTTCATTGCAGAATATATTTTATAATTGCTCTATTTTATTTCTGACTATTGTTGCTAATCTGTTACTGTGCCCAATTTATAAACTATAAATTAAGTTTTGTCATAAATATATATGTATAAGAAAAAACATACAGTTCAGTACTATCTGGTTTCAGGCATCCACTGGAGTCTTGGAAAATAACCCCTGCAAATAAGGGGAACCACTGTACTGGTAAAGTCTGAGTCTGGCTTTAACAAACAGAAAGCCTAAGTATATTGCCTTTCTAACTTATAAAGCATTTTCCTTTTCTAAAATAATGGTGAGATTAGGAAGTCCACGCTGGTGCAGAAGCACTATAAGGTAATCAAAGACCCAGGCTCCTTCTATCACTGATCATCTTTAGTTTGTTGGTTTTCCTTGTCTTGCTTGTTGCTGCTCCCGTAGGCATCAAATCTATGTTCACATCAAGAAGAAGAGGGAAATGGACTGTGCCAGCCCTGACTGTTGATTTTGATCAGGAAAGCTAAGCCTTTCCAGAAACTCTCAGAAGACCTTTATTTATTTCTCACTGGGTAGAATCAATTACAAGGGTGACTGCAAAATCAATATTTAGATGAGTATATTGTCACCCCAAAGAAAATCTAGCAAGATTCTTTTAGCAAGGAAAAGGAGAAAAATAGATGTTGGATAGGTAAGTAACAGTGTCTTCTACAGGTCACAGCATCTTTGTTATTGACTGTTGAATCAAATTGCTGTTTAAATTGTTATGAAGTTTGCAAATTTTGTGTTCTGTGTAGCTTTATGATGCCCAGGTTTCTCTTTTACCCTGCGTAAACTCAAGTATACTATTCATGAGAGAGGTACCACTTACAATCTCTTCTTCCGTTTTTTTAATAACACCTTGATTGAAATTATAATTCACATACCATGCAATTCACCCATTTAAGAAGCACAAGTGTATGATTCATTGGTTTTTAATATAGTCACCATCACCACAGTCAATTTTAGAACATTGTCATTACCTCAAAAAGAAACCTGGTACCATTTATCATATCCTCACGCCTCCCCCATCCCCTTCCATCCCTAAGCTACCTTATGTTTCTGTATATTTGCCTACTCTGACCATTACATATGAATGAACTCCTATATTATGTGGTCTTTTGTACATGGCTGATTTCTCTTAGCATAATGTTTCCAAGGTGCATCCATATTGTAGCATGAATTGGTACCTTATTCCTTTTCATGGCTGAATGTATTTCATTGTGTGGATGTACCAAATTTTGTTCATCCATTTACCACTTGATGAACATTTGGATTGTTTCTACCTTTTGGCTATTAATAATAATGTTGCCATAAATATTCATGTACAGATTTCTTTGTGGACATGTTTTCAATTCTCTTGTGGCCATAAACACATAGGAATAGAATTGCATGGTCAAATGATAACTCTCTGTTTACCTTTTTAGAAACAGACTGTTTTCCAAAGTGTGGTTGCACCATTTTATAGTCCCACCAGTAGTGTATGAAGGTTCTGATTTCTCCAGATCCTTGCTGAACACTTACTATCCAATATTTTTATTGTAGCCATCCTAATAGGTTTGCGTGCCATCGCAGTATAGTTTTGATTTGCATTTCTATAATTGATATTAAGCATCTTTTAACATGCTTATTGGCCATTTGTATGTCTTTCGAGAAATATCTATTCAGATCATTCACCCAGTTTTTAATTGGGTTGTCTTTTTATTATTGAGTTGATAGAATTCTTTTTATATCTTGGATACTAGACATTCACAAGTTTATGATCTGTAAATATTTTCTCCCAGTCTATGGATTATCTTTTCATTCTCTTGATAATTTCCTTTGAAGCACAAACATTTTCAATTTTGATAAAGCCCAGTTTATCGTTTTTTTTTTTTTCTTGAGTTGCTTATGCTTTTGGTGTCATATTTAGGAAACCATTCCAGATTCTTGTGTTTTCTTCTAAGAATTTTATAGTTTCAGCTCATACATATAGGTCTTGATTCCACTTTGCATTATTTTTATATATGGTGGGATGTAGGTGTCCAACTTTATTCTTTTGCATGTGGCTATCCAGTAGTCCCAGCATAATTTATTAAAGAAAGTATTCTTTCCCTAGTGGGTGGTCTTGGCAACCTTGTCAAAAATCAGCCGACCATAGATACATTGTTTTATTTCTGAACTGTCGGTTCTATTGCATTGATATCTGTGTCTGTCCTTATGCCTGTACCACACAGTGTTGACATCTTTCACTTGATAGCAAGTTTTCAAATTGAGTAATTGTGTCCTCCAACTTTGTACTTTTTTACAGATTGTTTTAGCTTTTCTTGAATTTCCAAATTAAGATTAGCTTGTCATAAGTTTTGTGCTTTTGTTAAATTTTTTCTTTCATGTGTTTAATGCTTATTATGAATGGAATTCTTACTCCATTTTTAGGATTGTTCATTGCAATTGTATAAAAATTCAATTGATTTTTATATATTTGTCTTGTATCCTGCAACTTTGCTGAACTTATATGTCCTTTTGAAATGTATGCATCATTCTTTGACCACTTCCTTACCTTCTGGCACAATAATATATTCCAATATAGCCTAGGATTTTACTTTCTCTGTCTCAGCCCAGGATTCGGACATTTTTCTCAAGAGCTCTGGTTGCTTTCTGTAAAGAATGGTAGTTAGGAATCAGGATCTAGGCATTAGGTATACTCATTGTGACTACAGTGTCACTGTTCTTAGGTCCTCTCAATGGAAAAAGTTAGGAAATTATGTATTTATACATACACTTTTATATCTATATTTATTTCTACAATTCTCCCTCTCTTCTCCTCACCTATCCAGATTAATAGATAACCTCCAAAAGTGTTTCAGCTTAGCAACACAGGATTCACTCTAGCGTTTCCCTTTTCTCTTTACATATTTGTAACTCCTTTCTCAGAGTGAAAAAACATGGTTCCCAGTATCGTGAACATATTACTTATTTCTCAATCCTCATACATAAATAATCTCTTGACCTTGATTGAACCACTACCCTGATCACCTTCCTCACAAAGGCTCCAACCCCTCAATTTTTCACATTTTCACATCGCTGAAATCAGGTACATCTTAAAATTGATCATGTCACAAAATTTTATTGGCATCATTAATTCTTAGTGTTACTTAAAATGATGGTTCCGGTTACAGTCAGTGACATCTTAGATTTGAGGAAATACAGTTATTTCAGTATCTATTTGCTAAAAGTATAAGAACATAAGTAAATTTGACTTAAGAATTTGCATAACTTAAATTGCACTACTTTTGAGCAACTGAGAAGAAATACTTCTAGAATTGGTCATTGGAATTATAACTTGTCTGTGTGCAATGAAGGATTTGTTGTGTCATCACATGTCCAAAACAGTTGAAGATCATGTCTGCCAAATATAACAAGCATTTGTTATATTATTGAGCCATATTTGGATATTTTAAGAAGAATGCAGATAGGCTATATGAGAGCAGTTTGTACTGTATTGTAATTAATGAGATTTTGTTGATAATATAATTTTATTACTTTATTAAGATACATTTTAGTTACATCTGATAACCAGATAACCAGTACTACTTCAAAGCTTTTTTCTCTTGGGATACTTTTTTGGATTGTCATTTAAATATCCTGTCTTTTAAATACAACTTTGCTCTTATGGTATTTGAAACATGTATTCATGGTCTTCTTTATCATGTAAGAATGAAGTTTTCATTGTATTGATAGGATCTTCGAAATCAACTATATGAATCATATTATTTAAATTTTATATCTGCTATTTCAAGAAGTAAACTGGAAGATATTGCAAATGCAGCATTAGCAGCTAGTGCAGTAACACAGGTAGCCAAGGTAAGAGAGTTTGGTTGGTTGATGACATTTTGTCAATGTAAAATTTAACACTGTTCTGAAACCTGTAGTTGGCGTAGGTATCTATTTGACAGATGACCAGAACGACAGAAATGTTTAGGCTCAATACTTTTAGAAAGAGTTCTAATAATATAAATTATCTTCAAGTTGAACTAGGCAAAATAAGCCAAACTAAAGGAACCTATTATTTAATGAATTTGAAAGACAGAAATAAAAAGCAGAATGAGTTTTGCTTTAGTCTGTCATTTGTATCATCTTTTTAGGTCAACTCAGAAATCATTTGACAGTTGTATTGTCATAAACTGTATTGAAAGTATGTTGACATTGTTTTATCTGTAATCATTATAATCATCATACTATTTCCAGATCTTTTTTTACTTAGGAAAGAGGATCCAAAGTGCCCGTGTTGCATATTGAGATCCAAAGTGCCTCTGTTGCATATTAAGAGAAAAAGAATCCATGACAGGCCAGCAATTCTACATCATAGTGACATTTTAGTCACGTTCAGCTTCAGTTATAAATCAATTTGTAAAATATATTTCAGGTTATAATCCTGTTATGCTCTGTGTTTCTTGAATTTGGACAAGATATGCATTTAAGTTCCAGACAACTATCTAGTGCAAGTAAAAGACTAAACAACCATGCATATACTTTCTATTCTTTTTCTACTGATAGATTTTTCATTCTTAGATTTAAATAGACCACCAATATTTCTGATTAGTTTTTGAGGCTTATGCCTTTAATCTTTGTGCTCAAAATTTATTAACTTCACATAAAATAATGGGAACAACTTTTGTTTTCTTTCTTGTTTTGTTTTGAGACAGTGTCTCACTCGCCCAGGCTGGAATGCAGTGGTGCAATCTCTGCTTGCTGCAACTTTCACCTCCTGGGCTCGTACCACCCCATCCAGCTATTTTTTTTTTTTTTTTTATGTTGCGTAGGTCGCAAACTTCTGGCCTCAAACAGTCCTCCCACCTCAGCCTTCCAAAGCTCTGGGATTACAGGTCCAAGCCGCCTCACTCAGCCTTAATTTGGTTAACTAAATTCAGTGTATTTCAAATAGTTCTCTTAATTTTTCTTCTACTTTGCACTTCCAAAGAACTGGCATAACTTTTTCCCACTTTATTATAAAAGTTGTTGGTGTAAAACAATTACTGTGACTTTCTTAGGAAAATGTGATGAAAATGATTGTTAAAATTGTATGTTTTCTTCAAAATTAATATCCATTCCCATCAGAACCACAATTTAAGTTCTCGTATCTGCTTAAATTTTGTTTTCTCAAAATGTTACTCTCCTCCTCCATATTTATTGCCCAAAGGCTTGTTTTTATTGCCTTAACTTATTCTTTACTCCTCATTCTTGTTCAATTAGGCTATTACACAGTACGATTTCTAGTTATTGAATGTAATTGCAATTTTTTTTTTCATTTCTACCATTGGTAGGTTAGAGCAAACTAAATTTACTTTCAATATGGCTATATTGTAATATTGATTTGTAAACCTTTTCTTTTGTTTCTAGGTTTTTGACCAATATCTCAATTTTATTACTTTGGAAGATGATATGTTTGTGTTATGTAATCAAAATAAGGAGCTTGTTTCATATCGTGGTATGTAAAAATAGAAATGTTGCAATTCTTTGTTAACAAAATGAATGGTATACTGTAAGAAAAAAAGTGAATATGTTTAATGGACTTCAAAACTAGCTCGTTTACAGCAGTACAGCTATAGAAACTTTTTAAAAGCACACAGAGAAAACAAGGCTCAGACTGAATTTTATTACATTTAAACGTTTAATAAACCTGTTTTATAAACTCAAGGAAGTACCAATTCTCTGACCTTTTCTGTACCCCCACAGCAACTTGCATGAATGGTTCACTCATGGCAAGTAAGACAATATTTTAGTAGCAGAATTCAAATTTATCATCTAGTACTTTGATCTTGGACAAGAACAAGTTAGCTTACTTCTCTGTGCTTACAAAACACTGGAACCAGATGGTAAGTTCCCTGAGAGAAGAGAATGAATCTTTTGGTTTCATTGAGCTCTAGAGCATCCGTTCTTGTGGAAATTCCTGAAAGGATACAAGTATTTGCTGAATGTTCATGTGAGAGATTTTTGACAGTGGTTATTCACAGAAATCTATTTACAGTTGCATTTTAAATGAATTAGCAAGTTATTTAAGTTACATATTTTAAAACCTAGTTTTCCTGAAGCCTTTAAATTGAATATGAATTGTGTTACATTGTTTCTAAATCTGGTAAAGTGAAATGAAGCATCTTTATTTTTGATGGATTAACTCATATTGAACAGACTAAATTTTCCTAATCAGTCCCCTTTAACAAGCTTAATCGGAAAACCTGGTGTGTTGAATTCTCTTAAACATTTTAAATTTTATTAATAAATTCAGAATATTAAGTGGGTTTTTTTTAGGTACTGTACTTCATATACCAGACCAGACAAGTTTATAATTCTAACAAGCAAAATCTGCCCAAGTGTTTAAATAATTATTTAAAAATAATTAAATTTGTAATGAGTGTAAAATTTGTTAAATATTCGTATACTTATAAGTTTAATTACATTTTTTGTACCTGCCAGCTTTTTTAAAAGATCACATGTTTGAGGTGAATTGCGAATTTTAAAGTATAATCACATGGCTAATCACCCAGATTCTCAATAATGATAATAGTAATAGCTCACTCTATGCCTATCAGTGTTTTCAGTGTGTTACAATGTAAGCTAATTTAATCCTCAGAATAACTTTATGAAGCAGAAATTATTTCCATTTTCAAGAATGGAAAACAGAGACATAGCTATTAAGTAACTTGATGAGGAAATGGTAGAGCCAGTTTACTAAACACAGGCAGTCTCACTCCAGAGATAACATTCTTTATCATTATGTAATCACATACCTAATTGTCTCAAATGTTACAATGCTTTAAAAATTTTAAACAAATATTCCTAAATATGATTATATTAATATCATGGTATTGATTTGCAAATCTTTTTCATTCTAAACTTTCCATGGATTGGGAGCAAGCAGATTTATTACCTCAGTCAAACTAAGACTACTATCTTAGACAAAGCAAGCCATTACCTCAAGTTGAGGTGAGGTTATTGATTAGCAGTTTATGACTGTTAGGGTTACTTTTCATTCAGAAATGTGGCATTAGGACTCAAGGGCTGGATGCTTCCATGTAGATTTTTCTAGTGCCAGTAATTAACAAAAATGTACTAGTGATTTAACTAAAAGGTTTGAAGTGTCTACAGATCACTTGTGCCACTGATTAATGAAATGAATTGGGTGTGTTTCCTTGAATTGCTATCCCCTGAATGCACATAATGCAAATTGTATCCTTTATGATATTTATTTCATCTGATTGAAATAGATGGTATTTGCAACACCTGAGTAAGGGCCCATTTCCTTCTTTTAGATTCTGTGTTGCTTGATTGAATTCTTTTGTGTGTTGTCTGATTGAATTCTTTTATGTGTTGTCTGGGTGGGCCAGGCTTTCTATAGATAATTGGAGTTATCCAGTTGAAGTCTGCTTTCCTCTTATGGTAACCACAAGTGGTATTAAATTTTATATGTGTTTTCACTTTCAGGATATTGGGACATTAAAAATACTTTGTAAATAATAGTTTAGACAATCTTTCAACATATAGTTATTGATCTACTTCATCAGATGCTGGGCCTTGATATTGTGAGAGGAAGATAAGTCAGTCAAGGTCTTTGTCAAAGACAGTCTACACAGCAATGTTTCTTAAAGCCTAGCCCCAAGGCCTATTTGCATTAGAATTGCCTAAGGTGCTTGTCAACATTATAGGTGGTTCCCCCCACCCCCAAACAGAGTCTTGCTCTGTCGCCTAGGCTGGAGTGCAGTGGTGTGATCTCAGCTCACTGCAACCTCTGTCTCCCAGGTTCGAGTGATCCTCCTGCCTCAGCCTCCCAAGTAGCTGGGATTACAGGCGTGTGCCACCACACCTGGCTAATTTTTGTGTTTTTAGTAGAGACAGTTTCACCATGTTAGTCAGGCTAGTCTCAAACTCCTTACCTTAGATGATCTGCCCACCTCAGCCTCCCAGAGTACTGGGATTACAGGTGTGAGCCACCATGCCCAGCCTCAAAATTACAGGTTTTTTAGAATTATTCATATCCATACAGAATCCCTAAAGGAAAGGGATAAGAATCTTTAATTTTTAAAAACTTCCGGAGAGTTTTTCCCCATATTCCCTGAGTGATTCTTAGTAAAGTTTGGGAACTACTTATGTATACTCTTGTAGATCAGAAGAGAAATTTGTATAACTTAATATAAAGAAAATGATATGCGATGTTGGTTGTGCCATAATTTACTTGCATTTCCTTTTCTGGCTGTAGTTGGGTAACAGAATCAGTAGTTTCTTGAGGCAATCTGGTGTTTATGAATAAAACTATGGAATATGATATTTATTTTCCTGTTTGCTCTGGCAAAAATTTTGTTAGTTTACATCGTGGGGTTGTTTTTCTTATTAGTAGTCTCCTGATCTCTGATATTAAGGTAGTTTGTTGTGGTTATTTATTTTTCTCTTTGAGGTGGTATAATTTTTAACAGATATTTGTTCACTTAAAAGAAGTTTAAAGCAGGCAGGGTGTGGTGGCTCATGCCTATAATCCCAGCCCTTTGGGAGGCCAAGGTAGGAGGGTCGCTTGAGCCCAGGAGTTCAAGACCAGCCTGGGCAACATAGGGAGACCCATCTCTACAAAAAAAATTGTTTAATTAGCAGGGCGTGGTGGCATGTGCCTGTGGTCCCAGCTACTCTGAAGGCTGAGATGGGAAGATCACTTGAGCCCAGGAGGCTACAGTAAGCCATGATCATGCCTCTGCACTCCCTCCTGGGTGACAGAGCAAGATCCCGTCTCAAAAAAAAAAAAAAAAGTTTAAACCAAAAAGATTTCGCTAACTGAGTTTTATTGTGTATCACTTAAGAGTTTAGTAATAATTTTAGGAGTTTCATAAAGATGAGGCATAAGTTTGGCTCAATGATTTCTCCTTTTCCTATGTCATTTTAGCCATTAACAGGCCAGATATCACAGACACGGAAATGGAAACTGTTATGGACACTATAGTTGACAGCCTCTTCTGCTTTTTTGTTACTCTGGGTAAGTTTTCCAGTCTTTATGGTTATTTTTCAAAGTAAATTGTTTAACAAGTAATTTTAATGTGTTACACTGTAATGTGATTCTTTCTCACTTACCTGGATCTCTAGAGGTTCTCGAGTGGAGTAAAATATATATTCAATAGTATATAAAAACATACTTCCAATAACTTGATGTGGTTCTCTTAACATTTAGCAGATCTTTTGAGTTGTCATTTTAGATGTCTTTGGTAATTATAATTTTCTGCTATATTTGAATGCCTTGGTGGTGACTTCACCACCTATGTGCCTGTTAATTTTCTTTTAATATTTCATTATTAAAAATTTCAAACACATTTCTAAATAGAGAAATAAATGTTTGTTAACTGTTAAGTTCAGATGCCCAAGGCTCCAGAAAACTTTATGTATATAATACTAATCTACCTACACCTTCAAAATTTATTTTTAATTTTTTTTTCTTATTTTCAACTTTTAGGTTTGGGAGATACATGTGCAAGTTTGTTACAGGGGTAAATTGCATATCACTAGGGTTTGGTGTACAAATGAATTTGTCACCCAGGCTATGGGTATGGTACCTGATAGGGAGTTTTTTGACCCTCATCCTCCCTGCTCAGGTTGACCCCAATATCTGTTATTGTCATCTTTGTGTCTTTTCTTTTTGTTTAGCTCCCACTTACAAGTGAGAACATGGGGTATTTTGTTTTCTGTTTCTGTTAATTCCCTTAGAATAATGGCCTCTAGTTATATCTATGTTGCTGCTAAGCATATGATTTCACTCTTTTTTATGACTCTGTAGTATTCCATGATGTATATGTATCACAAATTCTTTATCCAATCCACCCTTGATAGGCATCTAGGTTGATTCCATGTCTTTGCTATTGTGAATATTACTGCAATGAACATATGGGTAGATGTGTCTTTTTCATAGAATGATTTATGTTCTTTTGGCTGTATACCCAGTAATGGGATTGCTGAGTCAAATGGTAGTTCTAAGTTCTTTGAGAAGCCTTCAAATTGCTTTCCTCAGTGGCTCAACTAATTTACATTCCCACCAACAGTGTATAAGTGTTCCCTTTCCTCTGTAACCTCACCAACATCTATTATTTTTTGACTTTTAATAATAGACCTGACTGATGTGAGATGGTAACTCATTGTGGTTTTAATTTTCATTTCTCTAATGATTAGTGATATTGAGCTTTTTTTCATATGCTTGCTGGCCACGTATGTCCCTTTTTTTTTCCTTGAGAAGTGTCTGTTCATGTCCTTTGGCCATTTTTTGATGGGGTTGTTTGTTTTTGCTTGTCAATTTGTTTAAGTTCCTTATAAATTCTGTTGGATGCATAGTTCGCAAATATTTTCTCCCATTCTGTAGGTTGTCCATTCACTTTGCTGATAGTTTCTTTTGCTCTGCAGAAGCTCTTTAGTTTAATTAGGTCCAATTTGTCTGTTTTGGTTTTCTGGTTGTTTTTGGAGACTTCAACATGAAGTCTTTGCCAAGGCCTGTGTTCAGAATGGTGTCTAGGTTTTCTTCTAGGATTTTTATAGTTTGAGGTCTTACATTTAAGTCTTTAGTCCATTTTGAGTTTATTTTTGTATATGGTGAAAGGAAGGGGTTCAGTTTTAATCTCCTGCATACAGGTAGCACTACTTACTGAATAGGGAGTTATCCCAGCACCACTTACTGAGTAGGGAGTTCTTTCCCTATTGCTTGTTATTATCAACATTATCGAAGATCAAATGGTTGTAGGTGTGGGGCTTTATTTCTGGGTTCTCTAACCTGTCCCACTGGTCTGTGTGTGTGTTTTTGTACCATGCTGTTTTGGTTACTACAGTAAAAACCGTGTAGTAGTATACTTTGAAGTCAGGATGTGTAATGCTCCCAGCTTTGTTCTTTTTGCTTAGATTTGCTTTGGCTCTTCAGGCTCTTTTTTGGTTCTGTATGACTTTTAGAAAAATTTTTTCTAATTCTGTGAAAACTGACATTGGTAGTTTGGTAGGAATAGCACTGAATTTGTAAATTGCTTTGGCAGTATGGCCATTTTAATATTGAGTCTTCTTATCCATGAACATGGAATATTTTTCCATTTGTTTGTGTCATCTCTGATTTCTTTTCGTTTTGTAATTCTTGTTGTAGAGCTCTTTCACCTTCCTAATTAGCTGTATTCCTAGGTATTTTATTCTTTTCGTGGCTATTGTGAATGGGATTGCATTTTTGATTTGGCTGTCAGCTTGGATATTGTTGGTGTATAGAAATGCTCCTAGTGTTTGTACATTGACTTTTGCATCCTGAAACTTTACTGAAGCTGCTTATTAGTTGTGGGAGCCTTTGGGCAGAGAATATGGAATTTGTGGGGTATAAGGTAACATAGCCTGCAAAGAGATAGTATGACTTCCTCTCTTTCTATTAGAATGTCTTTTATTTCTTTCTCTTGCCTGATTGCTTTGGCTATGACTTCCAGTACTATGTTAAATGGGAGTGGGTGTCCTTGTCTTATTCAAGTTCTCAGGGGGAATGCTTACAGCTTTTGCCCATTTATTATGACGTTGGCTGTGTGTTTGTCATAGATTGCTCCTATTATTTTGAGGTATATTTCTTCATTGCCTGATTTGTTGAGGGTGGTTTTATTGTTTGTTTGTTTGTTTGTTTTAGATGAAGTCTCGCTCTGTTGCTAGGCTGCAATGCAGTGGCACAACCTTGGCTCACTGCAACCTCCGCCTCCTGGGTTCAGTCGGTTCTCCTGCCTCAGCCTCCCGAGTAACTGGGACTACAGGCACACGCCACCACGCCCAGCTAATTTTTGTATTTTTAGTAGAGACGAGCTTTCACCATGTTGGTCAGGATGGTCTCAATCTCTTGACCTCGTGTTCCACCTGCCTCGGCCTCCCAAAGTGCTGGGATTACAGACGTGAGCCACCACGCCCAGCTGGGGGTTTTTTAAATAAAGTGATGGTGAATTTTTTCAAAAGCCTTTTCCGTGTCTATTAAGGTGATCATATGGTTTTTGTTTTTAGTTCTTTTTATGTAGTGAAGCACATATACTGATTTGCATGTATTGAATCAACCTTGCATCCTGGGAATAAAGCCTACTTGATCATGGTGGATTCATTTTTTTTGGATTCAGTTTGCTAATATTCTGTTGAAAGTTGTTGCACCTGGATTCATCAGGGGTATCAGAGTGAAGTTTTTATTTTTTTGTTTAGTCTCTGCTAGGTTTTGGTATGAGAATGATACTGGCCTCATTGAATGAGTTAGGGAAGAGTCCCTCCTCCTCGATTTTTTGGAATAATAGTAGTATTGGTACCAGCTCTTCTTTGTATATCTGTTAGAATTTGACTGTGAATCCATCTGGTCCAGGGCTTTTTCTGGTTCGTAGGTTTTTTCTTACTGATTCAGTTTTGGAATTTGTTATTCCAGAACTTCAGTTTCTTCCTTGTTAAATCTTGGCAGGTTGTATGTTTCCAGAAATTTATACATTTCTGTTAGGTTTTCTAGTTTGTGTTCATAGAGGTGTTTGTAATAGTCTCTGAGGGTTTTTTATATTTCTGTGGGGTTGTTGATAATGTTGCCCTTGTCATTTCTCATTGTGTTTATTTGGATTGTCTCTCTTTTTTTCTTTGTTGACCTAACTAGTGGTCTACCTATCTTGTTTATCCTTTCAAAGAAACAACTTCTGGTTTTCTTGATTCAAAATGTAAAGCACTGATGTAGATTGTCTAAAATTACTTGTGTTTAGTATCTAATATATGACTTTGTGCTTTACTATCTCTAATGGATCAGTTTAAAAGCCTAATTGCAATTTTAATTTTTTAGACACTTGAAACCCTTTTGTTAAAATGATCCTCTCACTAGATTAATAAAATCTCTATGTCACCAAAAAAAAAAAAAAGAGCTACCATGTATATTCTTAAGATTTAGACAATATTTAGACATGTAGAGAATTTATATGCAAATTGTATGACTCCCTCTTCTCAGGGATTTTTTTTTCCCTTAATTTCCAGCCCTGAGCTCCAGTCTTTGATTCTTCAGCTCAGTAATTTTCCTGTTTTCTGCTTGAGTTCTTTCTCCTGTGTGCCGTGTAATGTGTCAAGTACCCTCAGGAGAAAAGCTGGTTAAAAATATATATTACTTTATGTGATTCTCTTCTTTCAAGAGTTAACCCCTCCGGTTTCTGCCTGCTTTGAACTGCCTTCATTGCCCTCACATGGGTTGTTGTTGTTGTTGTTTATATTATATAAAGAAAGCACATGTATACAACTTTTAGTGTTAAACAGACATAATTTTATTTCTATTTTGTCACCCTACAGAGTCTGTAAAATTTTGCCAAATGCTAGGGAGGTTGCACTGCAACCTTCACCCCCCGGGTTCAAGCGATTCTCCTGCCTCAGCCTCCCGAGTAGCTGGGATTATAGGCATGCTTCACCATGCCTGGATAATTTTTGTATTTTTAGCAGAGACGGGGTTTCACCATGTTGGCCAGGCTGGTCTCGAACTCCTGACCTCAGGTGATCTGCCCGCCTCAGCCTCCCAAAGTTCTGGGATTACAGGCATATGCCACCATGCCTAGCCAGTGATTTATTTTTCAAAGGAGAAATTGAAATTATTGCCAATCTGACATAGAAGGATGTCAACACTAAATTGTTACATGGGGAAAAACAAGTTTTAGAACAGTATATATACTATCTTATTTTTGTTTTTTTACATATATACATGCACTTATTAGACTATATGTAGAAAACAACATGGAGGCATCCATTTCTAATTCTAATGGGGGTTATTTGTGAGGGCTGGAATCAAGAGGGTTAAGTTTATACATTTCTAATGTTATTTAAATTTTTTATTACAAACATAACTTTTGCTGTCAAAAGAAAACACAGTTTTGAAAAATTTGCTATTTTGTGTTTTTACTTTTGCAATTGACTGATATTTCCTATAGAATCTAAAATGGACAATTTCAGCATATAAATATTACAGTGTTCTCAGTTTGTCTTATGAGATTTTCAGTGCAATTGAACTTTATATTTAGGATTTCAACCTATATGAATAATGTATTTTCTATTATTTAAATTGGTATTTATAAAAAAACTACAGTATTTTATTGTCAATTCGTAAAATAAACAAAAACTAGCAGTCCCCAAATTGCTAAATTAGCTAAGCTCTTTTCATTCTTTTCTTTTAAGTCAAATTAATGTGAGTCCTGTGAGTAGAGTAAGCTTATGTATTGAAACTGCCTAGGCCAGGTGCAGAGGCTCACACCTATTATTCCAGCATTTTAGGTGGTTGAGGTAGCAGGATCACTTAAACTCAGACCAGCCTGGACAGCATAGAGAAAAAAAATTTCTGACATAGAGTCTCACTCTGATGCCCAGGCCGGAGTACAGTGGTGTGATCATGACTCACTGCAGCCTCAGATTTTCCAGGCTCAGGTGATTCTCCCACCTCAACCTTTCCAGTTGCTGGGACCACAGGCACACACCACCATGCCCAGAAAGTTCTTATTAGTGAAATCAGGCCTGACTCACAGTAGAAAAGGCACTGAGCTTTTGCAATTTTTGTAGGGACAGAGTTTTGCCAAAGTAGCCAGGCTTGGTGGCCTGTGCCTGCAGTCCCAACTACTCAGGAGGCTGAGGGGGAGGATGGTTTGAGCCCAGCAGGTCAAGGCTAGCCATGATTGCACCACCACACTCCAGCCTCCTAGCCTGGGTGACAGAGTGACACCCCGTCTCAAAAAAAAAAGAAAGAAAAAAGAAAAGAAACGAAACTGCCTGTGGGAGATGAAAATACTGATTTAGTCAATCCATTGGAAAAAATGCAGTCACACTGATGGGTCAGCTCCATGTAGTTTTCTTCTGACTCCCTGTTGTTTTCTTTATTAATGGGAAGGTTCATTTCTGAAACTTGCTTTTACCCTTAAAATTATAAATCTGTTATGTGAGCTTGTAGGGGAAATTATAAATCCTTTTATGTGTGCTTGTTGGGGGGAGGGTTGAAAAATTACCTTTTGAGTACAATGTTCATTATTCGGATGATGGGTGCACTAAAAGCCCAGACTTCACCACTATGCAGTATATACATGTAAGAAACCTGTACTTGTACCCCCTAAATATATTTTTTAATTTTTTTAAATTAAAAAAAAGTGGAAAAATAAATACATAAAATCATGTATATAATGTGAAATTGTATCTATCACATCTGTTATTTTTATATTTTATAAATATCTATTTTAATTAAGAGCCAAGATCATTTCTAACATTTGTTGTTTAAATAGGTGCTGTTCCTATAATCAGATGTTCAAGAGGAACAGCAGCAGAAATGGTAGCAGTGGTAAGTTCATGCATATATCACGTGGAGATAAATAACATTGTGTGAATTGTTTTTCCACAAGTAACACAAGTGTTTTGTTAATATTTAAATATGTGATTGCTTGGTTGTAAGTACCAATAGCAAATATTTTTATCTTATTACATTGAGATTCCACCAAAGATAAAAAGTAATTGTTTACTTCCACGTGAGAAAGTAAAATTATTTACTCCAGTGTGCTATTCCAGTCCTATTTCTTTTTTTAAACCTAAAATGTATATTCCTCATTTAACCAAGCAGGATTTTACACTTATTTGATCCCCCAGATTATTTAATATTTAACTTCATTTAGCAAATATTTATTACTAATCATAACCATTTTTAAAATGGTGAAGTGCTTTTTGCTATCCCACTGTATTGAAGTAAAATATTAAGTATAAAGTAAGTGTTCATAAATTTGCTTTAAATATTAAGAAATGAGTAAGGGATTAGAGAAATTATAGAATTACTGAAAAAGAGGGAGGTATTTTGGAACTTTATTAGCCCAAGTGAATTACTGACTGGTGGAAGACTGCCTTCTTCCATACGTTCCATTTCTCTTCTGAGGCTTCTTATACTCACCACTACTTTGTTCACTCCTACCCACCCAAGTCAACATTTTCTCCATATAGACACATTCCTTGATAAAACAGTCATGCTTGGGAAAAGAGTGTGGGTTGTCACTGCAAAGCATTTCCCATAGCCAAAGTAAAATTAGTCAATGTAAAGTTCTTATTAGTGAAATCAGGCCTGACTCACAGTAGAAAAGGCACTGATCTTTGTAAGTCCAAGTTACGATGATATTGAAGTGGTGAGAAGGAGCTAAAATATTTAGATTTTAGATTTGCTATTTGTAAAGAAATTCCAAGTTTCTTGGTAATCAAACTAAAAACACATTATGAATTAACCTCCATAAAGTTACATGAAACTGTTAAGAGTTAATCTACAATTTTATTTTTCAGAAACTAGACAAGAAACTTCGAGAAAATCTAAGAGATGCAAGAAACAGTCTTTTTACAGGTGATACACTTGGAGCTGGCCAATTCAGGTATTACTGTTATTAAATATACTTATAAGCTTAAAAATATTTGTAGAGTTTTTTTGTTACTGTTCTTTTATCATCTATAAGAAATTTTTCTGTGTATAAGACTTTGAAGGTCAGAAGCCGTTTTCTTTCAATTATTAAACTGCTTGGTAGTTTTTCACAGAGTGAAAAACTTCTGATACTTGTATCTGTTTCTACCTTTATTAATCTAATTTCCATTTTATACTTAAATACTAATAGTCTAAACTTGCAAAACTTTTTATCATTGTTAGCATTTCTAGCATGAGTAAGTAATGCCAATGTTTTTGGCTGCTTATTATTCAATAGAAATGCTAAAAACCCTATACATTATAGTATATTTAACTTTTGATTGTTAATAGTAATGGAGTAAAGAAGTAAAGAAACACACTCAAATGGCTGAGAATTATTTAAAGAAGAGATTAGCCGGGCGCGGTGGCTCAAGCCTGTAATCCCAGCACTTTGGGAGGCTGAGACGGGCGGATCACAAGGTCAGGAGATCGAGACCATCCTGGCTAACACGGTGAAACCCCGTCTCTACTAAAAAATACAAAAAACTAGCCGGGCGAGGTGGCGGGCGCCTGTAGTCCCAGCTACTCCGGAGGCTGAGGCAGGAGAATGGCGTAAACCCGGGAGGCAGAGCTTGCAGTGAGCTGAGATCTGGCCACTGCACTCCAGCCTGGGCGACGGAGCAAGACTCAGTCTCAAAAAATAAAAATAAAAAATAAAAAAAATAGAGAAGAGATTATATTCTGGAAAATTAATTCTTAACCCCAGTTTAGATGAATTAATAAATAAAGCCTGTGAGAATAAATAGATGCCCAGAGAAATAACTGCCCACTAGAAATAATAATTTCATAATAACCTTCTGTAGACTTCATTTCAAGTCAGTCTGGTGTCTCCTACAGCTTTACAAACTACTTGTGTAATACAGAGTTCACACTAACACTGTGTTTCAATTGTTTGGTTAACTGTCTCAGTTTCCACGTTATTTTAAATGGTTCTATGATTTCATTGCTGGTTTTAAATATTCTTCAAAATGTTTCTCATTAGGTAGAAGAAAAACATCAATTTCTCATCTGATTTTTTTTTTTTTTTAAACAGAACCTACCACTGTGTCATACCTTACTTAATAGTTCCCTTTTTATAGCTCTCTGGTATAGGCCTTAGAAACCAGTATAAAGGCACTGTTTTATTTGGATAATTTTTTAAAATTTATTCACATTATCATAATATGGGCATCTTGTTTCTCAACTTGTTGGATGTATTTCTTAATCATTTTCATTAGTGGTCACAACCTTGCTGGACTATTGTTAAATACATTTGAATCCAACCGTAGGCTGGTGATTTTCAACTAAGAGCAGTTTTTGCCCACCCATAGCCATTTGGTAATGTCTGGAGACATGTTTGGTTGTCATAACTGGTAGGTGTTACTAGAATCTTGTAGTATACATTGTAGGATGCTGCTAAACATCCTATAATGCACACCACAACCCCCTATAACAAGAAATTATCCAGCCCCAAATGTCAGTACTGCTAGGGTTAAGAAACCCTGCGGTAGGCCATCCTCCCTTACCTTCCGTCTAGCTCTGGTGTAATAAATCATAGTAGATTGCGAGGGTGCCACTCTGACTTTTTATCCCAGAGTCAATGCAGTTAGGAAAGTCCACTGTCCTATACCCAGAACAGTGTAATGAGTCACTAAAATAATGAGGAGTCTATGGCAAAAGGAAACATGTAAACAGATAGTGATGCCTTTTGAAAAGTGGTGTGCACTCTTGATATGATAGTGCCTCCAAAGCAGATCTCTAAAACTAATGTAGACACATGGTAACCAGATGACTGTGCCTCAGTTTGCTTTTGGTAGTAGTTTATTTCACATCTAAATTGTAATAATGGAGTAACAGTACACGAGGTGTCATATGCCTTCTCTGTTAAGGGGATAATAATATAATTAGGTACCATTATGGCATTATGTTTTCATTTTGTATATTATAGTGGTATAGAGTTTTTTGAGGCTCTACTCCAGGGTCTGCTTTTTTGAGTTTGTGTTTATAGGGAAAAAATTATAATTTATGAAACTGTCAAACATTTTGTGTAAATTTATAAGCTCCTACTCTCTTTGTTTTCCCTGAAGCTGACAATAACTATTCCTTACTGCCTTTTTTACAAAAATGTCAAAAACATCTAAATAGAAGCAGCTTATTGTTTTGCTAACTACACAATTTATTCTATAGAAATATTTACATAGAGTTTTTTCCTTAAAGTTTCCTGGCAGGGCATGATAACTCACGCCTGTAATCCTAGTACTTTGGGAGGCCAAGGTGGGAGGATCACTTGAGCCTAGGAGTTCAAGACCAACCTGGTCAATGCGGTTAGATGCCCCCACCTCTAAAAAAAGATTTTTAAATTAGCCAAGAGTGGTGGTGTACACCTGGAGTCTCAACTAATTGGGAGGCTCAGGTGGGAGGATTACTTGAGCCTGGGAGGTCAAGGCTGCAGTGACCTGTGATTGTGCCACTACAGTTCAACCTGGGTGACAGAGTCTCAAAAAAAAAAATAAAGTTTCCTAAGTAAAATTTGTAATCTGGCATCATACACAGGCTCTAAGTAGTCCAAAGCATCACTGTAATTGTGTGACAATGTTAAATTTGTTTTTTAAAAGCCAGCCTCCCCCATCTCTATAAAAATGTTTAAAAATAGCCAGGTGTGTGGTGGTGCACGCCTGTAGTCCCAGCTACTCCAGAAGCCGAGGCAGGAGGATTGCTTGAGCCCAGGAGTTCAAGGCTGCAGTTAGCTATGATTGCGCCACTGCACTCCAGCCTAGGTGACAGAGCAAGACCCTGTCTCAACAAAAAGCAAAGTATTGTGGTGCTTGCTTCAGCAGCACATATACTAAAAAACAAAGTATTATGAATTGTCAATATTAGCATACTATTATTCATATCAAAATGGCATATACTGGAAAGTAGTAGAATATTTTAAATGTATACACTGGTATCAAGAGTTATGTAATTGTTTTTTTTAATATATATTTACAGCTTCCAAAGGCCCTTATTAGTCCTTGTTGACAGAAACATAGATTTGGCAACTCCTTTACATCATACTTGGACATATCAAGCATTGGTGCATGATGTACTGGTAAGAGACTAAATACAGCACTTATTACTGAAATGTAGTAACATGCAGTATTCCCCTTAATTTAAAATTAACATCATGGCTACAGAAACAAAAATGAGAAGGATGGAACTGAGACCTATGAACAAAACAAGTGATGGGATTTGGTATTACTGGGCGTGGATGCTGGAAAATAGTGAACCATTGAAGTTTAAAGTTTCAAATTTATGATCTTTATAGGGTAAAGTAGTGTTTTTGTTGGCCATGGAAAAGAAGGAAAAGAAAACAATTGAAGAAAATGGACTATCATGTTTTATTTTTAATTTTCAAACTGAATAAGTAAATAAATGTGTTCTCCCTTAAGAGAAAAGCTACAATTTCTCCCTTTTCTGTGGCAATCAGTTAAACCTAATTTTATGTTAAAAAAAACAAATAGTATTTTTTATGTTATACCATATGTTTTCTGAAGTAATCCCACGTATCTGATTTTATGTTTATAGCAAAAATTTGTATTTATGCATATGTAAATTTAGCTGGTAAATGTTGTGTTTAGCATGTGACATACACAGGTGAATAAAACACAGCTTCAATCTTCAAAGGCAATGGAAAGAAAATAGCTACATGAATGATTTCTCTATGAGACACTATGTAATAGGGCCAGAATAGTCTCTATTTGATAGATAGACATTAAAGAATTTGAACTCAAATCATTGGCTTTGTTAAAACTAATACTGTAGTTTACTAACTCCTAGCTCAGGACTCTAGGGATTATACTATATAATCATATCATGATTGTAAAGATTGCCCAAAATGTCATATAAACAGGAAATGAAATACTGAGTGTAGTGGCTCATGCCTATAATCCCAGCACTTTGGGAGGCCAAGGCAGGTGGATCACATGAGACCAGGAGCTAAAGACCAGCCTGGCCAGCGTGGCGAAACCCTATCGCTATTGAAAATACAAAAATTAGCCAAGCGTGGTGGCACATGCGTGTAATCCCAACTATTTGGGTGGCTGAGGCTTGAGAATTGCTTGAACCGAGGAGGTGGAGTTTGCAATGAGCCAAGATTGTGCCACTGCACTCCTGCCTGGGTGACAGAGCAAGACCTAGTCTTAAAAAAGAAAAAGGAAATGAAAGACATGCAGTAGATGATTTGGTTTATTTCTTTAAAACCTGGCTATTGGCTCAAAAGTGTTTATTTAAATAAATCAGATTTAGGATTACTGATGGAAATTGGCAGTTCTCCTATGCCATGACTCTAGGATGAGTGTCAAAGAAATAGCAGTCAGCTTTAGTTCAGTAGAGAGGGCAGGAAGAATCAAAGGGACTCTTGGATTAAACCCTAAGTAGTAGAACATGGAAGCTGGCTTTAGGAGGTCAAGTAAGAGGTGGGAGAGGAGGAATTCAATTCTACCAATATTTGAGTGCCTACTCTTTAACACACTTTCTAAACCCCGGCTTCAGTAGTAACAAAAACAATAGCTTTTCTGTCTTTCTAGAGCTTACATTCTAGTAGGGGAAACAGGCAATAAATAAAATAAACTTGCAGCATTTCAGAAGGTGGAAGATACCCTGAAGGACAGTAAAGCAGATAATGGTGAACAGGAGTGAAATTTTAAAACAGGGGAAACCTCACTGATAAAGTGACATTTGAGTAAAGATCTAAAGGAGGTAACGTAGTGAATTATATAGCTATGTGGGAAAAGAACATAAGCAGAAGGATACCTGATATGTTTGGAAAGTGGCAAGGCAGCCAGATGGCTACAATGAAGTGAGGCAGGGGGAGAAGAGAAGGAGAAAAGGTTGAATAGGACCCAGGAAGCAATATAATACAGAACTCTAGGGATTATAGTATGTAATTGTATCATTATTGTAAAGGCCATTGAAAGGACATTGATTTTAATTTGATGGAAATGGGGAACCACATAGGATTCTGGTATACATTTTAAGACTGTCACTCTAGCTGTTATATTGAAAATGGACTTGGGGGCACAGGAAGAGCAAGGAGATCAGTTAGGAGGCTGTTGCAGTTATCTTAGCTGAGATGATAGTGGCTTATACCATAACAGAAATGGTAAGTGCTGTGATTTTGATACTGACTGTAAAGTATAGGATTTGCTGATGAGTTAGATGTGGGAGGTAGATGTAGGGAGAGAGAGAACTCAAAGATGACTCCAAGGTTTTAGCCTTTGCAAATCGCAAGACATTGTTGTTTAGTGGGATGAAAAAGGCAGTTTCCCCAGGGAAGATCAGATGTTTAGTTTTGGATATGTTAAATATGAGATGCCAGCCAGGCATGGTGGCTCATACCCGTACTCTTAGCACTTTGGGAGGCCAAGGCAGGAGGATCACTTGGGCCCAGGAGTTCAAGACCAGCCTGGCAACATAAGGAAGCACCATCTTTACAAAAAATAAAAATTAATGAGTTGTGGTGGCACACCTACTCAAGAGACTGAGGTGGGAGGATCAGTTGATCCCCAGCAGGTTGAGGCTACTACAGTGAAATGTGATCACACCACTGTGCTCCCGCCTGGGTGACAGAGTAAAGACCCTGTCTCGAAGAGTGAGATGCCCATTAAGATATCAAAATGTAAATGTTGAGTAGGTAGTTACATGAGTCTGGAGTTCAGGAAAAAAGTCTGGTCCTCAGCCTCCCAAAATGCTGAGATTACAAGCATGAGCCACTGCGCCCGGACGGAAATATTTTTAAATGAGGGAAATTACAATATGTTTGTATACTAATGGGAATGATCCAAAGAGCAAAGTTAATGATGCAGGAGATAAGAGTGTCCTGCAGGTGGCATTAGTGAGCAGGGTAGGCCAGGATTTCTCAACCTTGGCATTATTGACATTGTGAACCTGATCATTCTTTGTTGGGGGGCAGGGGGAGCTGTCCTGTGCATAGTAGGATGCTTAGCATCATTCCTGGCCTTGACTCTCTAGGTTCCGGTGGAACTTCCTCAGTTGTGACAACCAAAACATCTTCACACATCGCCAATTATACCCCAGGTGGCAGAAAGAGGCAAAATTGCCCAATTGAGAGCCATGGTTACAGTAAGCTGATGATACGAGTTTCAGGGCTAGAGTAGTTTTAGGAAAGAGGGCAAGTAAAGAGTCTGGGAGTAGCAAGGAAGACACCTAATTCCAGTCTCAGATCCAGTGGTATGAGCTGTGAGAGGTTAAACAAACAAACAAAAAAATCATGTTCCCATTTGAGAAGGCTGCCGGGGTTAGCCAGTTGGAGTTCAATTAGAGCAAGAAAGAATGGGGAAAGTTTAGAGAGGATGTTCAGAATAGGAGATTTTGCTGATGACTGAGTGTGGGTTCCAGAAGTGATGACAGTATTTCAAGAGTAGGGTAAGAATAGGAGATGGGGTCTCAGTGGGCTTGGGAGTTAAAGAGTTGTACAGGGATTAATGGGCATTAATAGGATAGTATTGGTAGTCTCAAATCATATTTGGTTGGTGGGGCCCTTACTGTTGGGTGGGAGCAAGGGGCGAGCGTCTTAATAAGAGCATAGCATACAGATTCCGGGTACCTCATCACACCTGCCAGTGGTGGTGTTAAGGCAATCTAAAAACACTGAGTTGTCTAGGGATCCTTTCTAATTCCTGAATTTTAAGAGTCCCAGGGCTCCCTCTTCACTCCCCTGGATGGAGGAATTTAACGTACAGGGTGCTTTGAGTACAGGAGATAAGACACATATACAAATAATTGCAACATGAAAAGAGTAGACTCAGTCTCCATTGTCAGAAGAGGAAATTGGGAAATAAAACTTAGGGCAGAGACTCCCTAAAACCAAACAAGGATAATACTGGTCCTTGATGAGGTTTTCACTATTTCAGAATGAGATGAGAATAAAAAAGACTATGAAATGTGTTTTTATACTGGCCTTTATACTAATTTTTATTTCCTACTATTTGAAGTGAAAAGTATCCTTTTAAAAATGAAAGGTGGTGAAAGTAGATGGTAGAGTTGTTTTTGTTTAATCTTCACATAAAAAGTTGGGAATCTTTGAAGAGATTGGTTATAATTAACTGTACAACTTAACGTGACTTAATTCTGTTCATTAATCCTAATGTAGTTTCTGGATGTGAACAAACTATAACTGAGATGTCATAAATTATAATCACACACATTTTTGTTGATTGTTAAACCTGCTACTTTTGAAGGTCCTCAGAGCTTTTAAAACACTTAATAATTATACCCTTTGCCTCCACAAGATGGAGTAACTAGATAGTAAATGTTAACTTAAAATTGCAGTTTACTTTTTGTATTAAATGTCTTTGCCTGAAAATCTGCACCATTGATAATTGTTTATATGTTAGACCTTAGAAACAACTATGAAAATTCACACAGCTTCCCTCTGTGTCAGAAAGATAAGTTTTCTCATTTTAAACGGGAAGTGCACTCTTCTGGTAAAAAAAAAAACAAAAAACACAAAACAACAACAACAACAAAAAACTTTGCAGTACCCATCTCTTTTTATTGGGATATAAGAAGCAAAATTAGTAATTAGAAGCCCTGATTCTTTTTTATTATACCTTGGTTGCAGGAGGGGTAAATTTGATTGTTCAGCTGGAGAACTGTTGACTTCAGTCAAAGGGATGGACATTATTTTATCTCTGTGTTTTACTTGGCCTTTGTTTTTTCAAATCTTAGATTCTCTTTTTGAACCTTTTACCCTCTGCCACTGACTCTTATTATTTGAAACATTAAATCGGAAGTTATACTAATATACATAGGGACTTTAATTAAAGTTTACCTTTTTTTCCGGTCAAGAATTAAAAAAAAGAAGTGTTTTCCAAATAAATACATATTTTTTTAAAAGATTGTAAGAAAAGCATTTTATTTTTTATTTTATTTATTTATTTATTTTTTTGAGATGGAGTCTCACCCTGTCACCCTAGCTAGAGTGCAGTGGTACGATCTCGGCTCACTGCAACCTTCGCCTCCCAGGTTCAAGTGATTCTCCTGCCTCAGCCTCCTGAGTAGCTGGGACTACAGGCGTGTGCAACCGTGCCCGGCTAGTTTTTGTATGTTTAATAGAGATGGGGTTTCGCCATGTTAACCAGGCTGCTCTAGAACTCCTGACCTCAGGTGATCCACACGCCTCAGCCTTCCAAAGTGCTGGGATTACAGGCATGAGCTAATGCACCTAGCTAAGGTTATAAGAGAAGCATTTCAGGAACACCTATTTCCTTAAAGATGTATAATTGTGGTGTAACAGATGCCTAGATATAGTTCAAGATTGATGCTTTGAGTCCAGGGTTAACATTCTATTGATCCTCTAATCTTTATTAACACAAAACCTCTTGGTCAGCACTATGTAGCCTAATTTCAAGCATTTGCCTAAAAGTCAAAAGTGTAATGTAAACTTTTACTCATTTAATCCAAGCAAATACATATTTTACTGTACTTGATAGGAAGTATCTACTGAAGGTCTGTAGGCTATGTAAAAGCCCAGAAGATATCCCTGATTTCATTCACTTTTTAAAAATAGCACTGTTTCAGTATATCTCCATATTTGTTGCTGTGTCTGAACTTGGACTGAATTTTTATTTAATCTAAGGGAGAAAAAGTATGTACTATTTGCTGATCTAACTTTAGCTGCTATAGTTTTTATTTTTTTGCCTTATATTCTAGTTGCATAACATTTGTGTATATTTATGATGGAACATTTTACAAAGATTTAATACTATATTTTATATAATCAAATATATTCAAAATATTTGCATTTCAGCATAATATAGGATCATATAATCAATTAATAATTATATAATCAATTTAAGATATTAGATGTTTTTTCTTTTTATATTTAAGTCTTATAAATTATATATTTTACATTTACATCGCATCTCAATTCAGACTAACCACATTGAAGGTACTCAGTAGCCACCTGTGACTACTGGCAACTGTATTGGACAGTGCAATTCCAAATCATAAGGCCCAAATTCTTTACTACTTTTAGAGATTGAATGAATTGCTTATGAGCTGAAATTATCACATGAAGACTGGTAGAAATGTTTGCATATTGCCAGCAGTGTATCTGGTGGGTGGAAGGGTTCCAGCTTATGAGTCCTAGGGTTGTAAACAGCTCTGCTTTAATAAAAATGAACAAGCTTCCCAAATATATTGCTGATGCTGTAAAGAATACCTTGGCCTCTGAATTAAGATAGGTTAGGTTGTGCTACTTAGTCTAACCCTCTAACCTCAGTGGCATAAAATAATAAAGATTTTTTTTTCTTGGTCATAGTATTTATTGTTTCTTATCCAGTATGGATGAGCAAAACAATTGTGGGTTGTACTTCATTTTTTTGGTACTGTTATGAATGAAATTTTTAAAACTTTTACTAGGGAATATTTCAAATAACACAAATACAGAGAATACTGTAATGAACTCATATTTACATTGTTCAGCTTCACTGGTATTATATGATCTAAGGATGAATACTTCAGCATGTATCTATTTTTTAAAGTTATAATCTTACCCGACAAAATTAATGATAATTTCCTGGTAAAATACCCGCTCTGTATTCATTGTTTCAAAGATGCTTCTTTACAATTGGCTTGTTCAAATAAGGATCCAGAAATACATCTATACATGGCATTAGTTGATATATCTCTTAAATCTCTCAGTTCCTCCCTCCTCGCTTCTTTTTAATTGCCATTTTTTGATCGAAAGAATTAGGTCCTTTTTCTATAGAATTTTCTACATTTTGGCATTTGGCTGATTATATCCTTTTGTATTCCCAATACTTCCTTTAAACTAATTGATTGTGGAAATTGATTAGATCTCATTCAATTCTTTGTCAAGGCCACTTTACTAGCAGTGTTCTTTAGTTTCTGTTTTATTCTTTAGTTTCTGTTTTATTACATCAGGTGGTACATAATGTCTGTTTGTCCTAATGTTAGTGAACAGATTGATCAGTAGGTTCAGGTATTGTCAGCATGATCCATCCATTAAGGGTTCTCCATAAATCTTTTACCTAAAGGTTTAAATGTCACTGATAATTATTCCCTCTTTGTTTTAATTACTGATGGCAAATGGTGATTTTCTGATACTGTTATTCCTCCTCCATTTTTTTAGCCAAATGCTTATATAAAGAAGTTTTTTTTTTTTTTTTATCACCTACTTAGGACAAATGCTTGATTGTCTTCATTTGTCAATTTTCAGAATTAGTGAGTACCCTAGTAATTTGCAGAGGCAATCAATGAAGTCATTTGTTTTAGTATCATTTTATGAACTAACAGATTTTTATATTTGAGATGTTTTTACACTGTTACAGTCATTTATTTTGATGCTTGAATTATCTCATTTTTGGCCTGTCATGTTGGTCTTGATACCTTCTTGACATAACCCCATCAGTCTTTGATAGTTTCTTTGCTTCCTGGTGTGAAAAATACCCTAAGCTAATCATGTTCATTTTCTGCCTCAGACCTGGATGCATCCATTTCTCAAAAAGCCTTTGGTTACTTTGAGTGACAAACAGTGGGTACCACAGTCTGGGCTATTAGGGCTGTTTATTTCTACTGGGATACTTTTGCTTCCAGACATTTTCCATGGTGAAATTCTCTGAGGTTAAAGAACCCTTTTTTTAAAATAACAAGTTGTAGTATTGTGAAATTGTAAAATTATATTAGTGACTGTTGACTTTGCACACAATTTGAAAGCATCAGTGGAAGGCTGAGTCTTCCTGTTTCTTCCTAACAAACATGTTTTAATCCTTGCTCTACTTACGTTTCATTTGAGAGACTGATTTATGTGAACCAAAGAAACCAGATGACTGTAAAGCAGAAAATATTTGGATTTAAATTGTTAGATGGATTAAAACCACATATCATCACCATGACTGGGAATTTTGTTTCTTCAGCCACTCAGGAGAGCTGTGCCATTATAAATACACATTTACATCATTTTAGCTACAAGCCCATCTTCATATATATGTATCTGTTGTAGAGGGATGGATGTCAAATAACATCTGATGTGTAACTTGTTCTCTAGAGTAAAGCTTCTGATCTCTTCTCATTGAGTTCCATAGTTATCCATGCTCTTTGAGGGTAGAAAATTGTTAATTGTTGTGTATAATTGATTTCTCTGTAAGAAATAGAATTACAGTCTCTAGGAGCTTCTGTAAATTGTCATTACAGGCATTATCACCACTTTATCAAATGTTGAATAGAAACTGGTTTTGAAGCATTTAGGAAAAGTAAAAATAAGTTTTAAATTCCCTTTTGCTTAGGTACCTAGTCTTTAACATTTTCTCTTACAGAAATTAGTTTTAGGAATGAGCTTTGAAAAATAAATTTTTCTCATAATGCTTTAATTTTCCCTAAATCCAATTGAAACTATTATAGATATTGAAACCCTGATATATTAGTCTGTTGATCTATCTTATGAAGACAATGATCCTTATTCCTGTCTTAGAATTCTGTCTTCTATTTAATATATTATCATATTTTGTCTTTTACCTGCCTTTGGCAAAAGGTGATGAAACTCATAGCTTTTGTTTTACAATTAAAATCTTAAGTATGAAAGAAAGAATTGTGATTTATAGGAGGAATATTTGCCTGCTCTAGAGAAAATACACACAAATGTATTTGTGTGCATTAAACATTTTCTTTATCATTTCTTCTCTCATTGGTGTCAACCCTATTCCCAAACTATTTAACTCCTAAGATGAAGATTTTCTCCAAAGAAAATACTTCTTTTTGGAGATGAGAATCCTCCCTAAGATTGTGTGCAAGGATGAGACAATATAGGTGCTCATCTTCAAATGACTGATGGGACATTGCTTTAATGTGGAGAAAGGATAGTAGCCAAAGCCGTGGAAGATGTTGGTGGAGCCAGTGGGTAGTTTCCTTTCCTCTTCGTCACATCCCTTAGTTCTGTTCAATTCCATCGTTATCAGGAAGTATTTATATGTGTTCCCAGTTTTAAATAGATTCTCCCTTGTATTTTATTTCTCTTGTTGGTTAATTTGATTGTTGGTTAAATTCTTGCCAAAATAAAAGATATTTTTATTTTGCTTTGCCTGTGAACTACAAGTCGGCATAAATAGGTATTGCCTATATTATCCAGAGATTATTTTGTTAACATTAACTCTCTCTGCTCTACTGATGTGCTCTTAACTTGGGAAAGGAAAACAAGACTGCCAAAGGCTTCTCAATGTTTTTAGCATTTCCTGATGGGATTTATTTATATGTAGTGATTTGGGGCACCTTTGTCCTATCTTCTAAGTTAGCAAAATGTGACTGTCAATGGAAACAGATTAGACTTTACCATGTTGAAACTAATTCTGTTGTCTTTTATTTGTGTATAAATGTTCAGTTGCTTTAACATGATTGAGTACAGCACAGAATGTTTTAATTTCCTAACTTCAAAGATTGAAATTACCTTTATTTGCCTTGCTATTATGCAAACAATGGAAATATCCTTGCTATTAAATTATTTCTCAGAATTCTTAACATCTTTTATTCCTTTATTATTTTGTGTTTTAAGTATTCCATCAATACTTCAGTAATAACATGCTTTCCTACTTTTAAAGCAGGAATTTTGCTAGCAAGTTAACTTTTATTTTGAATGAGCTGTGTCATCACCATGGAAATAGTACTTCACTAGAAATTCTAGTTAATAAAACTTAAGTGTTTAAAGATGTTTCTCTTCAATATCTTTTATTTTGTTAGAGTTTTTTAAATCTAGGCTTCTTCCCAGATGTAGCTGTTATTGTTTAAAATAGTTTTCCACAGTTGTGCTATTTTTACGTTCTTCCTATATGGATGATTTTTGTGCAAAGTGAAGTTTAGATACGAGGATGGGAAACTGAGAGGATGAAGTAAAGTCACTTTCTTGCCCTATTATAATATGAGGGGTCTGTAGGAAAAACAGTAATAGAGTGAAATATAACATACTATACTTTTGTCATTCCAACCATTTATTGTAACTCTCTAGTCTTTAAATTGCCTATTTATCACCTGAGGCTACCCATGTTCTGCACTACAGGGAATTTCAAGTGATAGAATCTAGTTCCACTCACTCTCTTCTCGCTGTGATACAATTAAAACATATTGCTTAAAAGCACTGCCTCTGAAGTCAGACTGCTTAGTTTTAATCTTGGTTCTGCCACATATTTATGTATAACTTTGGACAATTAACTTTTTTATACCTCCATTTTTTCTTCTTGAATGGGAATTTTATTACTGCTTCTACAGGTTATTGTAAGGATCAAATGACTTAATATAAGGTGCTAAGAATAGTGCCTCGCAAATGAAAGATAGCTATGCTTCTGAACAAAAGGCAGCAGAAACTTCTGCAGACTTAAACGTCCCTGTCTGACAGCTCTGAAGAGAGCAGTGGTTCTCCTAGCATGGTGTCTGAGCTCTGAGAACGGACAGACTGCCTCCTCAAGTGGGTCCCTGACCCCCGTGTAGCCTAACTTGGAGACAACTCCCAGTAGGGGCTAACTGACACGTCATACACCCAGGTGCCCCTCTGAGACAAAGCTTCCAGAGGAATGATTAGGCAGCAATATTTGTTGTTCTGCAATATTTGCTGTTCTTTTGCCTCTGCTGGTGATACCCAGGCAAACAGGGTCTGGAGTGGACCTCCAGCAAACTCCAACAGACCTGTTAGACCTGAGGGACCTGTTAGAAGGAAAACTAACGAACAGAAAGGAATAGCATCAACATCAACAAAAAGGACATCCACACCAAAACTACATCTATAGGTCACCATCATCAAAGACTGAAGGTAGATAAAACCACAAAGATGGGGAGAAAACAGAGCAGAAAAGCTGAAAATTCTAAGAACCAGAGCACTCTTTCTCCTCCAAAGGATTGCAGCTCCTGCCAGCAACGGAACAAAGCTGGACAGGCAATGACTTTGACGAGTTGACAGAAGTAGGCTTCAGAAAGTCGGTAATAAGAAGCTTCTCTGAGCTAAAGGAGGATGTTTGAACCCGCTGCAAGGAAGCTAAAAGCCTCGAAAAAAGATGAGACGAATGGCTAACTAGAATAAACAGTGTAGAGAAGACCTTAAATGACCTGATGGAGCTGAAAACCATGGCACGAGAACTACGTGATGCATGCACAACCTTCAGTAGCCATTTCGATCAAGTGGAAGAAAGAGTATCAGTGATTAAAGATCAAATGAATGAAATGAAGCGAGAAGAGAAGTTTAGAGAAAAAAGTAAAAAGAAACAAAGAAAGCCTCCAAGAAATATGGGACGATGTGAAAAGACCAAATCTATGTTTGATTGGTGTACCTGAAAGTGATGGGGAGAATGGAACCAAGTTGGAAAACACTCTTCAGGATATTATCCAGGAGAACTTCCCTAACCTAGCAAGGCAGGCCAACATTCAAATTCAGGAAATACAGAGAACACCACAAAGATACTCCTCGAGAAGAGCAACCCCAAGACACATAATTGTCAGATTCACCAAGGTTGAAATGAAGGAAAAAATCTTAAGGGCAGCCAGAGAGAAAGGTCAGGTTACCCACAAAGGGAAGCCCATCAGACTAACAGCGGATCTCTCAGCAGAAACTCTACAAGCCAGAAGAGAGTGGGGGCCAATATTCAACATTCTTAAAGAACAGAATTTTCAACTCAGTATTTCATATCCAGCCAAACTAAGCTTTGTAAGTGAAGGAGAAATAAAATCCTTTCCAGACAAGCAAATGCTGAGAGATTTTGTCATTACCAGACCTGCCTTACAAGAGCTCCTGAAGGAAGCACTAAACATGGAAAGGAACCACTGGTAACAGCCACTGCAAAAGCATGCCAAATTGTAAAGACCATTGATGCTAGGAAGAAACTGCATCAACTAACGGGCAAAATAGCCAGCTAACATCGTAATGACAGGATCAAATTCATGCATAACAATATTAACCTTAAAATGTAAATGGGCTAAATGCTCCGATTAAAATACACAGACTGGCAAACTGGATAAAGAGTCAAGACCCATCAGTGTGCTGTATTCAGGAGACCCATCTCATGTGCAGAGACACACATAGGCTCAAAATAAAGGGATGGAGGAAGATCTACCAAGCAAATCGAAAGCAGAAAAAAAAAAGCAGGGGTTGCAATCCTAGTATCTGATAAAACAGACTTTAAACCAACAAAGATCAAAAGAGACAAGGCCATTACATAATGCTAAAGGAATCAATTCATCAAGAAGAGCTATCCTGAATATATATGACCCAATACAGGGGCACCCAGATAAATAAAGCAACTCCTTAGAGACTTACAAAGAGACTTAGACTCCCATACAATAATAATGGAAGACTTTAACACCCCACTGTCAACATTAGACAGATCAACGAGACAGAAAGTTAACAAGGATATCCAGGAATTGAACTCAGCTCTGCACTAAGTGGACCTAACAGACATCTACAGAACTCTCCACCGCAAAGCAACAGAATATACATTCTTCAATAGTTCAATAAACTGTTGAGAGGTTTTAGCATGAAGGGCTGTTGAATTTTGTCGAAGGTCTTTTCTGCGTCTGTTGAGGAAATGCACTCACTGGTTATCAGAGAAATGCAAATCAAAACCACAATGAGATACCATCTCACACCAGTTAGAATGGTGATCATTAAAAAGTCAGGAAACAACAAATGCTGGAGAGGATGTGGAGAAATAGGAAGGCTTTTACACTGTTGGTGGGAGTGGAAACTAGTTCAACCATTGTGGAAGACAGTGTGGCAATCCCTCAAGGATCTAGAACTAGAAATACCATTTGACCCAGCAGTCCCGTTACTGGGTATGTACCCAAAGGATTATAAATCATGCTGCTATAAAGACACATGCACACGTATGTTTATTGGGACACTATTCACAATAGCAAAGACTTGGAACCAATCCAGATGTCCATCAATGATAGACTGGATTAAGAAAATGTGGCACATATACAGCATGGAATACTGTGCAGCCATAAAAAAGGATGAGTTTGTGTCCTTTGTAGTGACATGGATGAAGCTGGAAACCATCATTCTGAGCAAACTATCACAAGGACAGAAAACCAAACACCGCATGTTCTCAATCATAGCTGGGAATTGAACAATGAGAACACTTGGACACAGGGTGGGGAACATCACACACCGGGGCCTGTCGGGGGATGGGGGGCTCGGTGGAGGGATAGCTTTAGGAGAAATACCTAATGTAAATGATGAGTTAATGGATGCAGCAAACCAACACGGCCCATGTATACATATGTCACAAACCTGCACACTGTGCACATGTACCCTAGAACTTAAAGTATAATTAAGAAAAAAAGGATAGCTATGCTTTTTGTGATTTTTCTTTTTGATGGACTCCACATACAAGTAAAAGAAGGCTGCCTCATTGCTTCTGTAACTTACTAGATAGAAAATAGACATGTTAGGCCAGACACGGTGGCTCACGCCTGTAAGCCCAGCACTTTGGGAGGCCAAGGCGGGCAGATCCCAAGGTCAAGAGATCGAGACCATCCTGGCCAACATGGTGAAACCCTGTCTCTACTAAAAATACAAAAAGTAGCTGGGCGTGGTGGCGTGTGCCTGTGGTCCCAACTACTCGAGAGGCTGAGGCAGGAGACTCGCTTGAACCAGGAGGCGGAGGTTGCAGTGAGCCGAGATCACACCACTGCTCTCCAAGTCTGGCGACAGAGTGAGACTCCATCTCAAAAAAAAAAAAAAAAAGAAAATAGACATGTTACTCCACCATGACAATTGGACATCTGTAATTTTTCAAATCCTGTTTTTTATGTCAAAAAGAAAAATGGCAAGGAAATAAACTGTTATAAAACATTTATTTGAGAAAGTTACAAGGTTTATGTTAAGGACCTAGAGTCAGTATTGATAACCTTGTTTTATCTAAAGGAGATTGAATTGCATTCAGTATATTTAATTTGCTAAGACCTATAATAGTCATTAATTTAAAATATATACAGATACCTTAGAACTAAGATAATTATATTTCAGTCATGCTGGATAATTTCTGCGTACTGTATCTTCCTTAATCATTTACTTGTTGATAGCCATGTTTTATTTCTCACTATTCTTTAGTTGGCATTGAACCATAAAATGCTGCTATTTGTGAGGGAACCCATAGATGTAATGCAAGAAGTTGGGGGAAAGATAAAAAAGATACTTTTATTTTACTTTTATATACAAAAAACTAATGGTTTTTTGTGGGTTTGGTTTGGTTGGGTTTTGGGTTTTGGGGGTTTTTTTGTATCTTACAGAAAGGGTACAAAAGCCATGAATAAAATTAGTCCTAGGCAAGAAAGTTTAGCAACTACTGGCCTGACTTAAAGTTTATGTGAAAGAGGTGCATCACTTCTTATTATAGCATCTATTGTAATTTTTAAAATTGCACTTCATCACTCAAGTGACACATCAGAATATTGACTAAGAGTTTAAAAATATTTACGATAACGTTTGTTACTGGAAATGACCAAGCATCAGGAGGCCTGGTTACATAAGTTGATTTAGCCAAACATTGGACTACTATGTAGTTACGATAAAAGTGAAGTAGACCTATGTATACAGATACAGAAAGAGCTGTAAAATGCATTATTAAATGAAAAAAGATATATGTACACTGTAATCCCATTTTAAAAAAGATTAAGAGGATATACATGTGCTATTATATGCATCAGTATTTTTCTAGAAGGATACACAAGCATATTAACATGTTTTTCTGTTTGTTTGAAATTTTAATCATATACATCTAATACTTTCATTAAAATACACAAAATTACATTTGTATGTAACAAAAGATTGGGAGGAGGTCTTTTAAATTTCAGATCTGTATTTTGTCTTTGGAAACATTAGAAAGGGCAACAAGATTCTATTTTGATGAGACTTAGAAAACAGTTATTTAACATAAGATTACTTTTTCCTAGGATTTCCATTTAAACAGGGTTAATTTGGAAGAATCTTCAGGAGTGGAAAACTCTCCAGCTGGTGCTAGACCAAAGAGAAAAAACAAGAAGTCTTATGATTTAACTCCGGTTGATAAATTTTGGCAAAAACATAAAGGAAGGTAAGCAAAATATCAATAAGTAAAAGATCCATTTTTTTAAAGAGAAATTAAGGTGTCATCCACCTTAATGAATTTGAGAAAAAATTCAAAAGGGTCCTGTAGGTTCATTCACCCAATGAGTGGAAGCAATAATTATAATGTCCGTAGACATTTGTCTTTATTTCTCCATTTCTCACTGATTCCTAGGTTGTTTTTTGTTAATTATTGTTTTATAGGGACCACTTCTCCTTTCAATGAGATCATCCCATGTGATTTTGAAGCTATTACAGATAGTCTTTTTCAGTTTTGTTGCTGTCTCCACTGGCACCATTTCTGCCTTTCACTGAAATTGGTTTTTGTGATTTTGGGGATGATTTTTTTCCTTTTTGTTCCATGTTGCCCTCTTGTAAAACTTGTTTTAGATACTTGTGGAGAGAGTATCTAAGCCTGAAGCCTAGAAATGTATTCAAAGTACATTAGAAACAATGAGTGATAAAACTGCATTAATTTGCTGTGTGGTTTACTGTGGGCAGATATACATATCCCATGTGATGCTATGCCCCCTTAAAGTTTAGGGTACTTCATAGGCTCAGTTACTGCTGTAAAAGTTATCTAGTGATCATTATGGCTAGAGCAATCACTCTAAACAAACAAAAATATTATTCCTCAGATAAAAAGAATACTGTTCATCAACAATTATGAAAATACGATTTTTAAAAAATATTTCAAAATGTGTGTGTGTCCTTGATACAGCTGTTCTTTTTGGCCTTATATTTATTGTTTAAAGAGAAGTAGAATATAGACTTGGTTCAACATGCTGGGTTTTCAATGTGTTTTATCTTTTTTTTACTTACAACTTTTTTTAAAGCTGGAAAATCAAATAGCCATAACAAAGATTTGACTTTCTCTGCGGAGAAAAGTCCCTATCTTTCTCTTTCTCACTATGGCAGTTTTAGGTACTATTTTAATTAATTTTAATTATTTTAAATAATACTCTTCCCTTTGGGATTCCATAATCTACATTTCCCTCCAGAATGGTGAAGGACAAGAAATTACTTTTATTAGAGAGGCATTATTTATAGAGAATACAGAATATTTTGAAGTTGGCATTCCCTAATAGAGAAAAGCTTAAGAAAAAAATCTCTTTATTCAAATATGGAAATTTTGAATTTTTTTTTTAGAACATATGTTTAAGAACAATCTAAGAGGTCAGTTGAATAGTAAGAATTTTAACCTCATATTCATTAAGTAGGAGTAGTTCTTTTGCTCTGCATCTTACTACAGTAGTAACATGGACACAAAGACACTTGGAGATAGCATAAACAAGTGACGTAAACCTCTCTGAGCTTCACTTTCCTCATCAGTAAAATAGGGAGATAATAATTCTACCTATTACCCTATTTCAGAAGGTTTTTAAGAAGATTGAGATAATGAATTTAAAGGAGTAATTTGCCCAAGTCATCCAGCTTTCATTAGTAAAGCCAAGGATGAAACCCAGGTCTTGCAGACCATAAAGCACCCGGTCTTAACCATGAATGGTTAAGTTATGATAGTTACCTCAACAGATTCATCAGGACTAAATGAGGTTGCAGTGAGCCGAGATCATGACATTGCACTCCAGCCTGGGCTATAAGAGTGAAACTCCGTCTTAAAAAAAAAAAAAGAAAAGATAAATTCTTAGCATGGTGTTTGATGTACAGTAAAATTGCTCAATAAATGTGAGCAATTATTCTCTATTAACTCTGAGACCTAAAGATATCAGAGATTTTGAGTATTATCCAGTTAAACTCGCACATTTTACAGATAAAGCTAGGGCCCTGAGAGGGTGAGAGCTTGCCTATAAAGGAAGTGTCCATTATAATTGGATGGAACAAGGGTTTCTGACTCCCCAGTGCAATGCTGAGGCCTCAGTGCTATTTTGCCAACATAAACTCAGCTGGAACTGGAGTAAATGCCTGTGGTTGTGAGGTGAAATTGAACTATGTTCCTCAGAATCCTTTCTGAACTCCTGTTTCTGCTAGTCTCCGTTGGATAAAATGTGCTCATTATTAGTGAGGTATTTTCAGATGTCAGAGCTGAGGAAGAGGGGAAAGGTTCTTGTTCCATTGTTAATGAGACATGACCTCTTCTTTCTTAAAGGAGAAAAGGCTTCTGGCCTCCCCCTAGGCTGTAGATGAAAAATATTCATTTTAAGAAACATTTCATGATCAACATGTATTCACTTACAGTTTGTCAAGATTAGTACAGTGTTTTCTACATGAGCTGCTCATGATTGCAGATCACTTCTGCCTAAAGTCTGTGTAAGTTACTGCTAAACCACAGTGTCCTAGAAGAAGACATCAGGTATTAGGCCACCGAAGCTGTGGCCCAAATGCTATTTTCACCAGTAGTGTTCTGGGAGATTATGAGTTCTGAGTTACAAGAATTTTTTCACAGTTACTTGCAGGTGATATTTTTAAATGGTATCTTTGTAGTTGTATGGACCCTTTGACATTATGTATTAATTTGGGTAGGAATATTTAATGGATATTTGATATACCATGACTTGTCTTCCATTGATTTTCAGTCATGTAAATATTTTACCTTTTCTTTTAAAAACATATAGGTGAAGAGAATGTATGATGTTGTTAATGAAAAATAGAAATGAAATTTAAATTTTAGATGTAAAGTATTATATGCATTTTAAAGAAATAGTATTTATAGATATCAGAAAGATATGTAGTTGTATTTATGCTGAATGTTTTCTGCCTTTGTTATATATAACATTCAAATCCAAATAAGTATATTTAAAATAGTAAATCTTCATTGTGTGTATTTTAGAATTCACACAAAAATCCGTCTTTTAATGTCATACTCATAGTTCTTGTGGAATACTGTTTTAGTCCATTCCCAGAAGTTGCAGAATCAGTTCAGCAAGAACTAGAATCTTACAGAGCACAGGAAGATGAGGTCAAACGACTTAAAAGCATTATGGTAAGAATCTGTTTGCTTTCTAAGAATTGTAGGAAAGAGGAGGGTTATCTGTCTAAAGAGATTTGGGTTTTTTCCTTATAAAAATTCAAGGCCATTTAATGCTTTTATAACAAAAATATTTTCAACTTGCATAAGTGATCAAAAAGAAATCTAAATATTGAGAAGAAAATTAAATATTAATATAAATATGATTTGAAAAAATATATAATGTAGCTTCATTTTAGAGATATATATTCCAGTGCTGCTCATTCTACCATACTTCAATGTAACTTCAGATTTCAGCTCTATTATTTATTGCTATGTGACCTGTGGCACGTCTCTGGGCCTCTCTCCTTATCCAAAAAATGCCAGCTGATCACTTAGTCATCTAACCATTAGACTGGCCATTACTAGAACTTTTATGTAACTGTCATAAATATGTATGCTTGCACCTCAGAGGAGGAGAATTGCTATTCTAGGTGACTTTAAAATCTTACTGTATATCAATAATCTTAGGAATGTGTTGATTTTTATGGTTGGGCCTGGGATTTTTGAGTAGCTATTGGGACCTTTTTTCTTTACAAGGGACTAGAAGGTGAAGATGAAGGAGCCATAAGTATGCTTTCTGACAATACTGCTAAGCTAACATCAGCTGTTAGGTAAGTGAACAATATATCCTCTTTGAAGTCTTTCTGTTGATAGGATTTTATTTATTTATTTTATTTAACTAAAATATTGTTAATGTTTTTACCTAGTAGGAAACTGTAGGCAATAGCAAATATAACTTTGAATTTAAAGAACTAAGTTATATTTAACTAAATGTTTAAGCTGATTTTAGTTCCCACTTAGATATAGGAGATCATTCATTCTTTCACCAATTAGAACTGTGTAATAGGGGTAATTTTATAAGGAAAATACTATTAATGATAAAGTAGGCCAAGTGATTATTAATTTTATTATCGATACTCTTTTCTTCACTAAAAGTTAAGCAGTGTTTTTCTGTACTTTGAATGCCATTAAGGAGGGAGGAGGCTGGGTGCGGTGGCTAATGCCTGTAATCCCAGTACTTTGGGAGGCCAAGGCAGGCAGATCACAAGGTCAAGAGATTAAGACCATCCTGGCCAGCATGGTGAAACTCCATCTCTACTAAAAAAAATTTGAAAATTAGCCGGGAATGGTGGCGCATGCCTGTAGTCCCACCTACTCAGGAGGCTAAAGCGAGAGAATCACTTGAACCCAGGAGGCAGAGGTTGCAGTGAGTCGAGATCGTGCCATTGCACTCCAGCCCAGGCGACAGAGACTCTGTCTCAAAAAAAAGGAGGAGGGAGGAAATGTGTTTTAGAAATACAGATAAAACATATTTCCATTAATTTGATTTTGTTTATACCGCCAAAATTTGGAATCAGAAAGTAAAATGGTAGAAATAATATTTGGGAGCCAGATTTTTAAAAATAAGAAGCATTTCACTTGTATTAATAAATACTGTAGGTATTCAAGCCTAGAGATTAAATTAGTTGATAGTTTAACTTGTCATCTTGTCACTGTTTCAATGTTCTGCGTTTCCACAGAGTAAACACCAGACATGGGATAAAGTCTGCATCATTTTAGAAAATTTATTGGTTAATATTTAATTTTTTGATACTTGCAGTTCTTTGCCAGAACTCCTTGAGAAAAAAAGACTTATTGATCTCCATACAAATGTTGCCACTGCTGTTTTAGAACATATAAAGGTAAATTTAACTTTTTCTCCCCGCAGTATGACTTGGGTTTACATAGGGTTTTATGCTTTGTAAGATGCTTTTATATTCATTATCTTACTGAGCCCCCGCTGTAACATGAAGTATAATTATGGAAGACAGCAGTATTATAGTTTTTTTTTTTTTTTTTTTGCAAATAAGGAAACCTAGGAATCTAGAAAGATAAGTGATTTGCAAGGTCACATGTTTAGTAAATAGAAGTGGGAATCTATGATATTTTCAATATATTGCACTGCCTCAATATCGCTGCTGTACGTACTGCTGTATTAATAGTAGACTTGTGTCTCGGCATCAGTAATACAGATTTGGAAATCTCTTACCAGAGTTCTATCTAAAATATCCGTTAATAACATCACTTTTATTTATGTGACTTTGTTCTGAACCTTTTAAATTTAGATGAATCTGTTAGCATCAAAGCTTCTTACTGTGTATCATTGAATTGTGATTTTGAAACAAATATGTTGGGAGTTCTATATATTGTTTTAGTTCTTTTTCTCACTACCATGTTATGACTACCCCATTTTCAGCTTAATCAGTCCTCCAGTATTCTGCTGTTACTTATTCTCCACAGTTGGAGCTGAATTTCCATGGCAAATTGACCATATGCTAAAACTTGGCTAATATTGACCCCTACTTTCCATTTTATATGATGCATTTGAAACTGCTTAAAAAGCTGAATGTAATTGCTGGCTGTCAGAGATGTTGATAACACCTGGGATTTATTGAGAAGGGACTTAAAGGCATTATTTAAATAATTTTAAAAGCCATAAAAGCATTAGAAAGGCATTAACATAGATAATGGGCATCCTGCAGCATGCAGTTTAAACCTGCATGATTTCTATTATGCCAACAACCTAATTTTTTTCTTTGTTTCACATCTTGGTACTTGATATTTTTCAGGTTCATACAGAAATAGAAGCATAACTGCAGTCTGTAGGTGATTCTGCTGATGTTTTCACTTCTCTATGTAGCGTCTCTGTGACATGGCAAAAGAGTGTTCACATCTGTTTACCTAAGGTCATTGTCTCTTGTGGAGGTGATACAGATACAGATACAGATATATAGATATATCATCAGGTGAAATACAACAGAGAGCTATATTGAGAATTTCCTTCAGATCGGAGACTAGAGCTTACAGTTTGAGAAAATTTTGGTTAATTTACTTATCCAATCATGTTTATTGAATGGCTCTATGTATATTGTACTAGGCCCTGAAGATACTGTAGTAAACAAGACAGACAAGTTCTCTGTTCTCTTGGAGCTTATATTGTAGTGACAGTAAATGGAGTAAGCAAATTAGAAAACAAGATAACTTCAGGCATTTCAGTGATATGAGAACAACAAAACCTGGGTAGGGTGATGTGAGGCAATGGGATGTGAGAATGGCTGAGAGGTCTACTCTGGAGCAAGTGGTGAGCGAAATCACCTTTGATGAGGTGATGTTTGAGTTGAGACAGTAATCACAGGAAGGAGCCAATTAGTGAAGATCTCAGGGCCAACCATGCCAGGCAGAGGGAATAAGAAGTGCAAAGGCCCTACAACAAACAAATTCAGTGTGTTTGAGAACGTAGAAGACAAATGTGCTTTATTGAGGAGGGAAAGAGTGGTGGGTAGGATATGGGATCAAAAAAAAGTAGAAATGTAAGTATGATAACTCATTAGAGGTTAATGACATGATCTGATTTATGTTTTAAAATAAAGAAGACTGTGGAGGATAAGGGACGATGAGTTCTGGAAATAAAAGTGGAACTGTAAGAAAACTATTATAGATGTCTAGGTGAAAAATGATTTATAAGACATAATTTACTTGTGAAATTTTTTATGATGCTTATTTATAATTTTACACTAATGATTTTAGATGACTTTTTCAGATCAGTTTTTGCTACCAGAGGCCATCTGTCTGAGATAGTTTAATATGCTGCCGTGCCTGACCTAAACAATTCTACTTGAAGACTTCTTGGTCTTATAAAAGAAAGTGTTTCCTTTAGGGTTGCTGGTTCTCTGGCAGAGCATCTTATGCCGAGAAACTAATTTGTCATTCAAGATATTGAGTGCTTTTATGTAAAAGATAGATTTTATTTATTTATTTATTTATTTATTTATTTTCGACAGGATCTCTCCCTGTCACCCAGGCTAGAATACGGTGGCACGATCATAGCTCACTGCAGCCTTAACCTCTTGGGCTCAAGGATCCTCCTGCCTTGCCTCCCTAGTAACTAAGACTATTGGTGCATTCCACCACACCCAGCCAGAAAAATAGATATTATTGAATCATATCTTGCTAAAGATCCTTTTCTTTTTTTTTTTTTGAGACGAAGTCTCGCTCTATCGCCCAAACTGGAGTGTAGTGACCGGATCTCAGCTCACTGCAAGCTCCGCCTCCTGGGTTCACGCCATTCTCCTGCCTCAGCCTCCCGAGTAGCTGGGACTACAGGCGCCCGCCACCTCGCCCAGCTAGTTTTTTTTTTTTGTATTTTTTAGTGGAGATGGGGTTTCACCGTGTTAGCCAGGATGGTCTCGATCTCCTGACCTTGTGATCCGCCCGTCTCAGCCTCCCAAAGTGCTGGGATTACAGGCTTGAGCCACCGCGCCCTGTCAAGATCCTTTTCATCACAAGATCTGATTTAAACAAAGTGTGCTATTGAGGGCATTCGCTTTACAGAGGGAAAATATTGTCATCTGTGGAACACACTACTCCTAGTTGGGTCATTCTAAGAAGTCCAATTAAAAATCAAAAGTTTGCCGGGCACGGTGGCTCATGCCTGTAATCCCAGCACTTTGGGAGGCTGAGGCGGGCGGATCACAAGGTCAGGAGATCGAGACCATCCTGGCTAACCCCCATACTGACATGGTAACTCTGTCACCATGCTGGAGTGCAGTGGCGCGCTCTCAGCTCACTGCAACCTCCAACTCCTGAGATCAAGCAATTCTTCTGCCTCAGCCTCCTGAGTAGCTGGGACTACAGGCATGCGCCACCACGCCCAGCTAATTTTTGTATTTTTAGTTGAGACAGGATTTCACCATGTTGGGCAGGATGGGCTCCATCTCTTGACCCCGTGATCCGCCCGCCTCAGCCCCACAAAGTGCTAGTATGGGTGTGAGCCACTGCGCCCGGCTGTAAATATTTTTTATTAGCTGGAAGATTGTGTCATGCAGAGGTCTCATCATTTCTCTTCGTATTTGACTGTATTAGTTTTACATATTTCTTCTTTTGTTAAGAGTATAGCGGCCTCTTACATTTCCTTCAATCGTTTTCTAAGGAAGAAATTAATCTTTTTAGAAGTCCTGGCAGTTACCCTGCAATTGATGTTTGGGTGGAAAATTAGAGCACACCAGTTTGTCATAACTTTAAGAAACATTTTCACTTTATTGATATTCTGAGGATTTTAGTGATTTGGGTAATTTGGGTCTGATAAAGAGTAAATTGTTGAATACTCATTTGTTTTGAGTAATCTGTATTTTTAAACCCTTTCTTTAGTTGTTTTTTCATCCTTAATAGAAATGCAACTTTCCCACTTGCTGGTCGTTAAAGAATGGCTTCTGGGATTACTTACATAATTTGTAGACAGCCTATTTTAATTATTCTTAGCTCACCTATGTAGCTAACCTGAATAAAGTACTCTTTAGCTCCAGATACCTAAAGAAAAGTAACCTACTTGTAAGGCATAGTTGATGAGATGAGAGAGGAAATGGTATCATGTGTTCTTTCCCCCAGTGTTCCCACCTTACAGGAAGAGCACCCACATCTAAATGCTCCAACCAACTGGATATAGCTGGTAAAGAATAAGGTATCAATAAACTTTGTGAGGCAAGGCTTAATTGTTACTGGATCCTCATTTTTGTTTTACTGGTTCTTATAGACAGTCTTATAGGGACTGAATTAGATCTAAGACATCATCTGATTAGGTGATGTCTGTACTCTAAAGAAGGCTTAACCCTTGTTGGCAATGCTAGCTTTTCACTAGTGTTCCTTCTGAGGACTGATTTTTTATTTTTATTTTTTGGTTCAACTGCCTTATATTTTTATGGGGAAGATAAGCTTTCAAAATAAAGTAGAAACTCTCTTAACTGATCTCTACTTAGTCAACACACCAAATTAACTGTTGCCCTCTGTAAACCACAGTGGCCAGTAGCCACATTATTAACATGTTGATAACTCATAACAATTTCCTTATTATCCTGTGCCTTTTTCTGCTCTCGTGATTGGATTTTTTTTTTTTTTTTTTTGCTTACTAATGAGTTATTTGTGTTTTAATGCATTTGTGTCAATTGTATGAGTATGAAAAGAAGATTGTTTCTATAAAACTAAGTTGCATATCTTAGACTCAGTGAACATGAGTCTTTAAATATTGTTTGAATTAGGTGTAGGTAAAAAACCTTCACCATAAAAGATTGGAAAACCTCAGAAAATACTATATTGTACTGAAATTACTTTGCAATGTCTCTGAAATTTTTTATTCCACTCCAAAAGAAGCAAACCTGGAAATCATAGGTGATTTCCAATAGGTGTGCTTTATGCAAGAAAGAAAAAAAAATGTCAGTCAGTGAATCTCTATACTCAAAGAGGAAATCTTGGACATAGATCAGTGATTGACAGACTGTATATTTTGGGTCTTAAAACATACAGCATAGATCCTGTTTTATTCTTCACATAAACTGACTTTTTTTTTTTTTTTTTTTTTTTTTTTAACATTAACTGACTTTGATTCACTGATCACTATTGCTCCTGATCACATTAGAGGTCTTTTACTATACTAGAAGTCAGAACATTTCTCTGGCTGGATTTTGTGCTGATTTGTTTAAAATGATCTCTTGTCCAGTATACATATCAAGTGAAAGTTCTTTTTACCTTGGTGTCTTCAAGACAGAGGAAAAATATATTCTGTATCAGAAAGGTCACAGTGGATGAGCTATCACTTGTCTTTTATCTCTTCCCATCTCAAAATAAGATTAATTACTATGAGAATCTGAAGTGTTTTATTTTTTATTGCAAGTATGACAAAAGATAGCTCTCCAGTGAGTGGAATATCCTTCAACTCCTTACTGTGAATTTCTGGAACTACTTCTACATCTCAAAAAAAAAAAAAAAAGGAGTATGAAATCAACTTTCTCTTGCTCTTGGCTCTCACTTCCCTAATACCTGCTTTTGTGAGGATGAAGCATTGTCATTTAGCAAGACCCAGTTTAATAGATTCATAAAGATTAAATTCAGAGGAATAAAGACATCTCAAAACTCAATAATGAGAAAGCAAACTACCTGTATAAGCCAAGGTTCCCCAGAGAAACAGAACTAATCCTTGGCTGAAAATACGAACATAAGATGTGGGGTGTTTTTTTTTTCTTTTAAAAGGAGAATAAACTTTTTTTTTTTCACTGTTATGTTAGATATTTAACATAATAGGTATATTCCCGCATTCTACAGAGGAATTGAATCTCAAAAATACTGAATACTTGGCTTAAGACCATCTACTAAAGCCTGAATTTTAACTTGGGTTTTTAAGTCCCATGTTCTCTCTACCATGCTGTAGTTCCGTAAAACATATCTACTAAAATTCAATGAGAATTGCTTGCTCTTTTGTAATCCCTTTGGAGTAACCATAGGATTAAGAATAATTTAAACTGAAAAAATAACAACCAAGCAAGGTGTGATGGCATGCACCTGTAATCCCAGCCACTCAGGCTGAGGTGGAAGGATCACTTGAGCCCAGGAGTTCAAGTCCAGTTGACCAACATGGCAAGACCCCCATCTCATAAAAGATAAAAATAACAAAAAATAGAGAGTAGTAGGGAACCTCTATAGTCTGTGATTTTTCTCTGTTGATTTCCCTCTGTTGATTTCCTGTTTTTAATTTCACTGGTTCTGCTCTAATTTTTATTACTCATTTTCTTCTGCCTATTTTGGATTTAACTTGCTGTTCTTTTTCTAAGTATATATTTTAAGAGTTCAACATTCAGCTGGGCGTGGTGGCTTACGCCTGTAATCCCAGCACTTTGGGAGGCCAAGGCAGGCAGATCACTTCAGGCCAGGAGTTCGAGACCGGCCTGGCCGACATGGCAAAACTGCATCTCTACTAAAAATACAAAACTTAGCCGAATGTGGTGGCACATGCCTGTAGTCACTCAGGAGGCTGAGGCATGAGAATTACTTGAACCCAGGAGGCAGAGGTTGCAGTGAGCTGAGATGGCACCACTGCACTCCAGCCTGAATGACAGAGTGAGACTCTGCCTCAAAAAAAAAAAAAAAAAAGCACTCAACATACTGGTTGAATAAATTAAAATGAAATGATTTCTGAGAGCCATAGAAAACAAGACAACACTTTACAAATGTCACAGAAATATCATAAAGCAGTTTTCACTATTTCATGATAATAAGGTCACTTCTGTTTATATTTTTTATACTTGCCATTATAAAGATCACTTTGTGTACATTTTAAATTTTTTATTATATAGATCATTTTAGTCTGAATTTAAATATTTTTAGCACAAGTCAATACATAGGATAAACTTACAGATTAAATATTGTGTTCATATTCTAAAATAGATTTAAGGCAGCTCCCTCAAATAGCACATAGAATGAAAACAATCCAATAAAAGCTCAAAAATAATTCAGTAAAAGCTCAATAGTTATAATGTTAATTCTCAAATTTGGCTTTGAATTTTCTCACAGCCAAGATAAAAAAGAGAGAGATGATTAAGATTTTAAAAAAAAAAAAAAAACTTTCTGTCAGAAAGATTTTCTGTTTTTTATTCTAAGCAAACCATTTCTTAGCATCACATTATGAAAGACATTGCTCAGATTGGGCATTATCTAGAATAAATTAAGTGATGTGATGATGTAGTATTCAATATCAGTTACCCTTATAGATTTCATGTGACTGTTTCATATAGCAGCTTTCATGAAAGCCAGGGATATAATATTAAATACAATTCAATGAGAGCAGTTCTATGAGTTACTGACGTAGCAAAGTCTAAGTTTATTGCCCTCTAATGGTTCCTCTGTATACGTCCTGTTGTTAAACTAAGAATAGAATTTTTAGTATCTGGAGTGGAAAGATTGCATATTCTTTGAATAATCTGTAATATCATTTTTTCATTTTGACTTTTGATAGGAGTGAGATAACAAGTTGAGGTTATACATTCTGATTTAGGCCTGGAATGCTAGAAATTCGATGCTCTTGGTTGAGAGAAAAAATGCATATATTTGGAAATGAGATAACCAACTAGTAAGATTGATAATCTGTTGTGGAAATTGAAGATATAACCAGGTTTCTCACTTTGATAGTATACTGTCCTATCTGTGCACAGAAGAGAGGTAGAAGTAAAAAGAGGAATTTTATTCAAGATTCCTAAGTCACTATGGCACATGAGCTAAGTTCATTGTAGCTTGGGAACCCAACAAGTAAATATTTTCAGCCACTTGTATCATAGAACACCTTTAAATAAATTTTATGGACCATCTTGGTTTTTTGTAACGTAATTTTTCACATTGACAAACCCATGCATATAGTGGCAAGCCCACCAGTATGAATTGCAGCAAAATGCACACCTGAATAACTGAAAATAAATTAAAAACGGCTATTTTGTTATATTATACAAAGCAACAGATGGTTATAATACAGCATTACTGGTGCTACCCACCTGGATATCCAAATACAGCCCTGAAAGATGGCAGAAATGAAACATGTGAAGAAGTAAGAAAAAAACAGGAATGGCTAGAATATAAACAGTCTTCAACTTAGGTGTAGGTTATATCCTGAAAGTCTGGTTCTAGGTTCATTGTAGCTTGGGATATACTTTTTTTAATGACCAAAATGTATTTATTTAATATACATCACAAGGACTCAGCTGAGGCTTAATTTAAAAGACAAAAACAAAAATAATACCACAGCTGGTGATACAGAGTCTATACAGAAATCACAAAAAAAGACCATCTAAGGAAAAGTTAAAAAGACAACACAAGGACAGGCTGGGCAGCCTGGGTCAGGGCTCCTGACTGGTGACCTGCTTTGAGTAGGTTTCTTGCAGATACTTCTTAAAAGCTGTGGAGTTTTTCCAGAATTTGGCAGCATGCGTGTTTAAGAGGCTATCAATGTTGGGTTCTCCTAGTAGGCTGGAGATGGAGAGTGTTCTAGATGGAGAGCAGAATGGTCCTGATGTCATACAGGGCAGACCACTTGTCCTTCAGGATGTCCAGGCATATGCATATGTTACCCTGGGTGTCCACACTGGGGTAGTAGCAGGGCGTGAGGAACTTCACCGTGGAAGCATTGTAAGGGGAGCCACTGGGGAACTCTAGCGAGTGCTTATACCTCAGGTCTTCATAGACTGTGCCAGCTGCTCCATGGATGGCTACCCATGTGAAAAGGTGGTCTGCTTCAGGGAAGGCAGAAATGCCTTTGTCACCACACATCATGAGTCATGAGTTCCTGCTGTTTTGCCCATGGGACCCTGCGTGGCACCCCAGCTTGGCTCGGCTCCTTTATAGGAGGCTGCGATGCTAGTGGTGGCTGGTTCGCAATTTGGGGAGGCCATCCAGGCGATGCTGGCAGAGAGACAGGAATTCGGAGAGCTCACGACTGCAACTGTGGGGGTACACTTTCCTATAGATATTACGTGGTAGGTAGGTTTCTGTCTCACAAACCCTATCTAATTCGTAATCTGGAATATTCCTAATGTAGCATTGCAACAGAGAAAGGTTTATCATTCCCTCTACCTCCTGAGAAGTAGGGAGAAAGGAGGTATAACTCCTTATTCCCTTCTGTCTTTCTTTTCACTGCTGAATGGTAATTGGGGATAGAATTGGGGTCTGAAGAACAGGGAAGGCCAAGAAGGATCACTCTAGACTTGGTCATCAACCCAGTCATTAGACTGAGGTAAGAAATGAGAATTATCCACGTATGTTTATTGCGGCACTATTCACAATAGCAAAGACTTGGAATCAGCCCAGATGTCCATCAGTGACAGACTGGATTAAGAAAATGTGGCACATATACACCATGGAATACTATGCAGCCATCAAAAAGGATGAGTTCGTGTCCTTTGTAGGGACATGGATGCAGCTGGAAACAGTCATTCTCAGCAAACTATCGCAAGAACAGAAAACCAAACACCACGTGTTCTCACTTATAGGTGGGAATTGAACAATGAGATCACTTGGACACGGGAAGGGGAGCATCACACACCGGGTCCTATTATGGGGAGGGGGGAGGGGGGAGTGATAGCATTGGGAGTTATACCTGATGTAAATGACGAGTTGATGGGTGCTGATGAGTTGGTGGGTACAGCATACCAACATGGCACAAGTATACATATGTAACAAACCTGCACGTTGTGCACATGTACCGTAGAACTTAAAGTATAATTTAAAAAAAAATATGTCATCTACAAAGACAAACAAAAAAATGGGAATTATCGCTAGCGGTGAATAGAGTTCTAGAACAGTAGTGTCTGTAGCTAGACTGGGGAGAGAAATAGTAAACAGAAGGAAAAATCCCTGCAATTAATTATATGAAGGAAAAGGGAATTAATTTGTTTGGTGTCCTTTCTTGGTCATCTGGCAAATGTCCCAGGTTATGGATTTTCAAAAAGCAAACCATGTGTACTACCTGTACTTCTCAGATAAGAGTTTTTTAGAGACAAGTCTCACTATGTTGCCCAGGCTTCTGTTGAATTCCTGTGCTCAAGTGATCCTCCTGCCTCAGCTTCCTGAATAGCTGGGATTACAGGTGCATGCCACGGTGTCCAGCTTTAGCGTCAGATAAGTTTTAAGATTATTCCTTTTTGGTGAGAAGGGACAAGCTAGTTTTAGAAAGGGCTCCCTTCCTTTGTTCTTTCCAAACCCTGTGGGCCGTGGCCAGTCAGATGTCTAACACAATCTGTATATGTGTGTATGTGTGCACAGCATGTTAATGTTCATTTGATATAATATAAATTGAGGCAGTGTACTGAAAAAATGAATGTAAAATCAGTCTGATTGTTTACCTAATGACCAAAATTTGGAGAAAAGCACTAGAATTTATTTTAATGAGATTCCTCCCATAGAATGTCCTTGTAAAAGGATTTTTGAGAAATGCATGGCTCTCAGAGTTTATATTCATTATATATAATCTGTATTCCATGCTTTTGATTGTCTAGAATGTTCCCCTTTTACTCACTTATTCTTAATATTTATTGAAGCTACCAAAGAATCTCAGTTTATCTTGACCTTGTTATTTTGTTTTATATTTTTAATTTGTTCATTTTTTATGTCACTCTTATTACCCAAACTGTATTCTTTTGAGCCCATGTTATATAAGAAGAATTAATCTTTGGAATTACAGAATTTGTTTCTCTTAGTGTTTTTCCTCATTTCAAGAATTTGAGAAAAGGCCCATAGAAGGAAGCAATAAGTTGTTCTTGAGGGTAGTGTAATTTTCCCTATTATCTATGGTATACATTAGAGTATGACCTGGATTTGAATCTCAACTCTGTACTACTTCTACTCTGGTAATCTTGAAGAAATACATGTTTATGTCTGTTTCTTCATCTTTAAGTGAGATTAATAATTCCTAGCTCATAGTTTTATTTGGAGAATTAAATGAGATCATGTAAGTTAGTAATTTTTGAACCCTGTTCTCTGGTACCCTAGAGCTATATGGAGACATTTAATGGATCACTTGTATCTATTTTGTGTTTAGGGTTCTGCAGAAGATTTGGTGTGAGAAAGAGGGTCCTGAGGCTCTCTTTTTAAAAACACTTGAAAGCCGTAGTTGTAAGTAAAGTGCCTTACACATGGTAGGTGCCGAAGAGATACTAGTTCTCTTATGCAGGTTAGAAAATCTGTATAGCACGTCACTCCGTTTCCTCTTAGATGGTGCTCCCTCATAATCAGTATATTAAAGGGCTGTTACTTTTAACAGCTTTATTGAGATGTAACTTACATACTTTGCAATTCATCAATTTAAAACATATCATTCAATAGGTTTTAGAATATTTACAGAGTGGTTGCAACCACAATCTAATTTTAAAGCATTTTTGTCATCTCAAAAAGAAACCCCCTACCTAGTGGCAATCACATTAAGTTGTTTTTGGACCCTATTTCCATTGTTCGTTAGAAGTTGATGTTATAAGTAAGTTACTACATCTCAAAAGGAGCAAAGTGAACCAATTGCCTGTACTTAACATAAGTCAGTGAGCCATGTTCTTTTTACTGATTTATATAGTTACAGAAATTAGATTCTGCTATGGCATTTAGCATATTTAGATTATTTATTTATTTATTTATTTATTTATTTATTTATTTAGAGACAGGGTCTCACTGTGTTTCCCAGGCTAGTCTCAAACTCCCAAGGCTCAAGCGATCCTCTCACCTCAGCCTCCCACGTACCTGGGACTACAGGCATGTGCCATCACACCTTAGCATACTGAGTTTTATATATTTAGTCACAAAAGACTAGATTATTTATGTTTTCCACTTCCAGAAGTTCATTCATCTACTTTCATGACTTTTAAAAATGATTGCTTGGTCTGTGTACGTCCTGTTCTTGGTTTCGAAATTCAACAAATGCAAGTGCTTGTTATAAGCCAGGTGCTGTGTTAGACTCCTAGGGTTAAATAGTTAATTAGATATGCTCTAAGGAGTTTACAGTTTTAGACACATAAGCAAAGGACAGTAATATACTGTGATCTTTGTTATTATGATGAGGTGTGTAAAGTGCTGTTGATACACAGATAAAGGAGTAATGAGTTATTTTGGCCAAGGAGGACACTGGGAGAGGGTCAGAAAGGGGAGAGAGCAGGGATTGAAGGAAGAGTTGCAGAAAAGCTACAGAGAAGGTAGATCTTGCATGAATAGAATTCACTGAGTAGATGGTAGAAGAGCAATATATTCTGCAAAAGCTAAGAGAATAACTTGAGCCTAAGACTAGAGAATTAAAAGCGAACACAGTATTTAATGAAAAGTTAAAAGTTTAATGAAATAACTATTTGATGTGACTAGAGGAAACGGAATTTAGTGAGTAGTGATAAAATAGAAAAGGTTAGCTGGATCAGAGGGCCTGAAAGTTGGTTTAACATCTTATTTTAGCACCTTTCCCCTTCCATTCCTGACTTCACTCTGCAGATAACGGCTTTTCCCAAGCTAATATTCACATTAATAGTTTCTAGTATCATTGTTGTTCCCCAAAGTTTTCTTTTTCTTCTTTCACTGCTTTGTATCCCATATCCTTTCTCTCATGTAAAGTATTAAATACTCATCTTGTCCTTTCTATTCCCACAGCTACTACTGTGGTCTTTTTCCTAGAATCTCTTATATTTCTTTTGTTCGTTTTTAATATTATTGGTGGGACTTTCTCATTTTTAGGACTTTACTTTTTCTCTGTTTTAGTATTCAAAATAACTTTATAGAGTAGCTAAAATAGTTCCTATATCAGAGAGTCTGAAGAATATGAAGGGCTGGAGATTTCATAGACAAGAGCTCACTGATAGGGAATCCTCTACATGCTGATGTAGAATATATTGTTCAGTGAAAGAAAAGGGCGGAAAAGTACAGTATCATACTTCTTGTGTCAGGAAGGAGACAGATATTAGAATACAGACCCTTTGCTTATATTTGCACAAAGAAACTCTAAAAACCTAGAAGAAATAATAATAATAATAAATACCTATAGAAGCAGGTAGAAATGGGGTGGAAGAGGACAGGGATGAAAAATAAGACTTCTCAGTATATGTCTTTTTATGTTGTATTCATTTTTGAACTGTCTGGATATTTAATCTATTAAATTTTGGCCTTGCGTGCCACTCCAAGGGAGTGGGAGTGAGAGGACTCTGATTTCTTCTTGCTCCATATATGAAATTCACTCCTTAGTCTACTATTGAGATGTTTCTACCTTGTTGTGCCTTGGCATGATCTGTTTAACTGAAATGAACTATATCTGTGTCCCTAAGTCACTTTCAGACTTCAACTCAGAATGTATCACTTCCTCCTCAATTGGCTATTTATTTCATTCTGCCTTTTAGCATAATGTATTTATGTTGTATATTTGTATATTGGTTCTATGTTGGTATTACTATAAATCCTAATTTATTTCATGAATGGTTTCTACTCCCACTTTGTTTACACCTTTAATTATAAAAATTGATTTTTATTATTTCATGAATGGTTTCTACTCCCACTTGATTATTAACACCCTCAATAATATCTGATTTATCTGAAGCATAACTTAAGAGATATTTGATCATTTTTATTTGCTTTTGAGGATCTTAATATGTTAACTTTATTTGGATAATTTTAATCAACAAAATTTTCAATTAGGAAAGGTCTCACACAGCCAAGTTTTACTAGTTTCCATTATCTTAAACTTCAAGATATTAAACAGGAAAACTAATAAGGAAAGTTTTAATTTTTTTTAAAAAAAACAAAAAGGACAATAATTTAGTTAAGGTAACTTTCCATTCAGTTAATGTGAATGTGTGTGGATTTGCACACTAAAGTAGTAAACATAACTTGACCACCTGACATGAATTTTGCATGGAGTACAATATGATTTGTATGCCAGTAACCAATACAATAAGTAAGAATTGTGTTTTTATCTTTGCTAATATATGTATGGTATGCAGAATTACTGCTGAATTTATCCATCAAATATGGTAAACAAAATAATCTATTTTTTTCCTATATTAAATATATATTCAAAAGTATTCAAAAGTAAGGCACTTTAAATTCTGTTAAGAAATGAAGGCCGGGCACAGTAGCTCACACCTATAATCCCAACATTTAGGGAGGCCGAGACAGGCAGATTGCTTGAGCTCAGGAGTTCAAGACCAGCCTGCACAACATGGCAAAACCCCATCTCTATAAAAAATACAGAAAAATTAGCCAGGTGTGGTGGCACATACCTGTGGTCCCAGCTACTCGGGAGACTGAGGTGTGAAGATCACATGAGCCTGGGAAGTTGAGATTGCACCACTGTACTTCAGCCTGGTACTTCTGAACTATACTTTTGACCTGTCTCAAAGAACATGTCTTAAAATTGATCATAGAAAATAGAAACTTGTAAGTAGACCAGCATGTATTTTAATGACTTAATATATTCTCATATTTATTTTGAAACAGGCAAGAAAATTGGATGTATATTTTGAATATGAAGAAAAAATAATGAGCAAAACTACTCTGGATAAATCTCTTCTAGATATAATATCAGACCCTGATGGTAGGTACCAAAAATTTGAGGCTAATGTAAGTTTCATATCTGATGAAACCAGCATTTTCAATTGAGTAAACTGAATAGAATTGTTGTTTTTCTGACAATCAATGCTAATATCAAGATAATTAAATGAGCTATTTTCTGGGAAAATTTTACAACTTAGCAGTTCCTATAGTGGAAAAATGATTTGCATTTCATTTCATTGAACTTTTATTTGATAGTATTTAAGCACTTTTTATATTCATTTGTTTAAGGCTATTCATATGTAAAGCTTAATTTCTACTGGTTCCAGGAAGATTTGAAGGTATAACATTCAAAGCAGGTGTCTCTAAGGATTCGCTTCCTAATTACTTTGGTCTACCCTCAGTTTCCTGAAAAGATGAATCTAAAACTAAATTCTGTTTTACATGTTTAGGGAATTTACTTTTAAAGAAACTCTATGGCCAATCACTTTAAATATTTGTATGTTAGATTTTCTTAAAATATAACTATTTGTACTTAGAAAATATGATCTATGGAGGCCAATATGTTAAGTGAAATAAGCCAGGCACAGAAAGACAAATATCACATGTTCTCACTCATTTGGAAGCTTAAAAAGTAGATCTTATGATGATAGAGTTACCAGAGGCCAGGAAAGGGAGAGAGGTGGAGGCATGAAGGGAACAAAAAAATATAAAACTTTTTTTTAACCACTGAACTGTGCACTTAAAAATGGTAAAGACTGGCCAGGCACAGTGGCTCATGCCTGTAATCCCAGTACTTTGGGAGCTTGAGGCAGGAGGATCGCTTGAGCCCAGAAGTTTGAGACCAGCCTAGGCAATAAAGCAAGACCCCGTATACACACAAAAAAATGAAAAAAGTTAGCCAGGCGGGACGGCATGCCTCTGTAGTCCCAGCTACTTGGGAGGCTGAGGATCCCTTGAGCCTAGGAGTACAATGTTGCAGTAAGCAGTGATCGCACAACTATACTCCAGCCTGGGTGGCAGAGCAAGACCTTGTCTCAAAAAAAAAACCACAGGCAAAAATAGTCAAAAACATTTTAATGTAATCCAATTGTGGCTTTTAATTATAAAGATTGTGGGATCCACATAGTGTCTTAGCCTCTGAAATTCCCTAAACTTTAGAGACCTATAGATCATTTCAGAATAGTTTTGAATTCAAATCTCCGCTTTTTCCAAAACAAATGGAAAGCCTAGGACCCATTTTGCATATAAGCTATTTAAGCTGCATAATGATGGTTTTTGAGTTGTCGTTTTGGTATGAAATTTAGACTGTAATCCAAATTAGAAAATAATTTAAAAGTGCAGACTATTTTATGATTAAAGATTCTATTTATACAAACATCTGAGAAGCCATAAGTATTGCTCACACTTTTAGAAAGCTAGATTTGTGGTGAGAACATAGCATTTTAAAGGTATATGCATTTTACAGTGAAATTCAAAAAGTTATATGAAGTCCATCATTTCTGAGCTATTCCTTGTTATTTACAGTAACTTTCAAGTAAAGTTGAAACAAAAAAGCATGTTGACAGAAAGGCAATCAGTCCTGCTTTTTCCTTTCCCCTTTCTCAAACGATTTATCCCTAAAGATACTAAGTAGGATAGAGCAAGGTAGGCATTCATGCAAAGTAGCAGTCTAGTGCCACTTTGGTCTAGAATAAGATGTTGGAACCTGAGCAAGATAGCTAAGGGCATCCACTCATGGGATAAACGGAGTATTAGTAATCTGGCATTAGATGTCAAAGTTCAGTAAAGGAAAGCAGAGTGTCCACATGTGGGAGTAGTCTAGTAAGGTGTGTGAGAACCCTAACAGATTGAGGAGGGTGACCCCCACGCAGGAACAAACCAGCTTGGGCCTAGGTGAGTTGAGAAGTATGTCTAGGTATGTGGATGGGTCCACTGCAGGAAATCAGAGCTCAAGTGAAGTAAGAAGGGCATCCATGCAGCAAGGGGATGGAAACAGAGATGGGATATTTGTTATACACAGGGGACTGGCTAGATAAATATATTGGATAATATAAAGAAAGCCCAATTTCCCATTGTCAGAGAGGGAATTTATAAATATATAAAGGGAAAAAATTAGAATGAACCCTGTAGTGTTGGATTGAAATTAGAGGTGTTGGTGTGAACTTAGTGTTTTCACTATATATCTGTTCAGATACAGAAATAAATATAGATTGTATGTGGGAGCGGGGGTGGTGTGTACACTCATGTATTCCCTAGCTCTGCTAACTGAAAGGGCCTGCAATACCCAACTAGTAAAGATGCTGGCTTATAAATACAGTTTCCACTAGGACTCCTTGGAGAGGTGGCTGATTCCAGAGGTGGGGCAGGGAGCAAAAGTACAAAATGAGTCTGGAACATTTTTGTTGTATCAGAAGGCAGGGATGGTACTCCAAAAATAATAGAACTTGTCAAAAGAACCCAGAAGTCAACTTGAAGATGACAATTTGAGCATCAAAATAAATAATAACAGATTATAACCCACTGATAAAAGAGGATGCCAAGAGTCCATGTGGACATAATAAATGAATAAATTGAAATTTCATAGGATATTTATGCAGTTTCAGAATACCTCCCCACAAAATACTTATTAGCCGTAAGGGAGAAAAAGTAACCGTGCAGTGGAGAAGCCTGATAAATATCTTATTAGGTAACCACAGTGAACATCGTCAGTAAAGAGACATAAAATAGTGGGAAAGTACTAAGCAGATTGTGGAGAGGAAGGAGCTCAGGAAAGACTGAGAGGTAAAGGGCTAGTAGGATTCAGTGCAAAGAACACAGCATCACTGTTGTGATATTCTTGCCTTGGTATAACCTAAATCTAATCATGAAGAAATATTAGACAAAATTTAATTGTGTGATATTCTAGGAAGAAACCAGCCTATAGTCTTAAAAAGTAACCAAGGCCATGCAAGTCAAGGAAAAATGGAGGAACTGTTTCATACAGAAGAAGACTAAAGAGGCATGACAACTGTATGTGGCACGTGATTCTGAAATTGATCCTTTTTCCATAAAATATACTGTAGACGTAATTGGTAAAACTTGAAATAGGATCTGAGGATTAAATGGTAATGAATGTATCATGTAGTATATCACATCAATGTAATGTGTCAGTGTTAATATCACATTTTGCTAATTGTTTTACTGAGGCTGTGTTAGAGAATGTCTTTGACATTTGGGGGTGATGGGACAGCAGGTCAGCATCTTACTCTCAGAATTTCAGGGAGAACAAAAGCTCTCCAAACTGTACTTAAAACTTTTCTCTAAAATACACCAGATTACTCAGTAAGGGAATTCTGACTTTAAAGTAGCAGTCAAAGGAGAGAGGTACATGTGACAAGAGGTTCCAGGCTGTAGCTATAGGCTTTAGAATAATCATAGTTGTAAAGGACACATGCTAACATTTTCAGTTTGGTTTCCCTGTGGTTATGTCATTATAACCATCAGTATGCTCCGCAGCCCTTACCATCAGCAGCCCTTACCATCAGATTGGTCTTTAAAACCTTAGCAGATGTTCTAAGGCAGTTATTAACACTGTAGCAGTTTTAAAGTATGTTTCCCCTTGAAGAAGAGTGGGAGCTGTTCCTTCTTTAAGGGAAGTAAGTATCTGCTATTAGAAAAAGCTATGCTAGATGCTGAAGATACTTAAAGCAAACTCAGGGATCCACAGGCCCTGAAAACTGAGGGAGGGGAACCTTCCTCTTGTATATTAGGATCTGTGGTCCCAAGTGGGTAGGACAAGCCTCATTACTCTTGTGCCCTTTGTCCTCTAGCTGGTCGATCATAGTTGCAGCAGTTATGGCAGGAAGTGCTCAGTGAAGCAGGGTGACCAAAGCCAAAGCTTTCTAGCTGGGGCACCAAAAAGGGAAGGCCAAGGAAATGGGAAAGTACCAGGGAGATTGTGGAGAGGAAGGAGCTCAGGAAAGTAACCTCGTAAAGTTGTTCATGAATTCCTGGGTTCACCCCTGAACTGCACATGTATGAAGCTGATCCTAAACAGCATTTCAAAGACTGAGAGGGGAAGAGTTAGACGACTACCTCCCAGTCCCCGGACTGACCACTGGTTGGTGGGACAGATCCCAATAGCACTGCGAAAGGTTTTGAAAATAGAATCGATGATGGAAGAATAACCTACGGAAGGCTGGTAAGAACATTAGCCCGTACTGAATCAGGCTAATTACCTGCTAAAACAAAAATATCAGTATTGTCCTAGGATTTAACAGGCCCTGGAGTCTCATAATCTAATATTCAAAATGCCCCAAATACAGTATTTATTTGTAGACATGAGAACTTTAGAGAACTTGATCTTTATTTTACCATTCTTTGTCATATTCAGGGAGTACAGATAATTAGAGAATGAGTGTTAGTGTTCCAAATCATAAAAAATAAGTGTCCTGTCAGTCATTATGTTTTGAAAAAAATCAACTAGTTTTTATTCTATAATAAAATACGCCGGGCGCGGTGGCTCACGCCTGTAATCCCAGCACTTTGGGAGGCCGAGGCGGGCGGATCACAAGGTCAGGAGATCGAGACCACGGTGAAACCCCGTCTCTACTAAAAATACAAAAAATTAGCCGGGCGCGGTTGTGGGTGCCTGTAGTCCCAGCTACTCGGGAGGCTGAGGCAGGAGAATGGCGTGAACCCGGGAGGCGGAGCTTGCAGTGAGCCGAGATCGCGCCACTGCACTCCAGCCTGGGCGACAGAGCGAGACTCCGTCTCAAAAAAAAAAAAATAAAAAAAAAAAAAAATAATAAAATACAACAATTCTGAGTTCTTGCATCTTAGGATACACTTTAAAGTGAAACTGAATATTGTTATTTGTCAAGACCAGTGCTTCATCACATTTCCACCAAAGTGCACGTGATAGAAGAACAGACAATAAATGAGTTTCTCTGGACAGTCTTGGACTTTCGGTAGTAAGAGTAGTAACTCAGAGCACTGCAAGCAAGATATTTGTTTGAAATCTTATGTTTTGTCTTAAAATTTGAGGCAGATGTATTCTATGTGATATAAAAATTTTTTAAATAAAAATATATGGTTTTCCCATTCTTATAGTAATATAAAAGCCTTCAGAAACACGTGTATTTAGGGGCCCCCAGTTTGAGAAATACGGCTTTAGGCTCAGCTAGTTGATTTTGTTTAGCCAGCAAAGTTTCATAACCCAATTCCTAGGGTGACCATACATCTGGTTTCCCAGGATAGTCCCACTTTCATACCAGTTGTCCTTATGTAATGGTTAGTGGCACCCCTTTTGCCACCTCAAAAGTATCTGTTTTGGAATTGTATGATTACCTTGCTTATATCCTTTCCTTTCATTATGAGTTTATATCTAAAAGGGAAATCTCAACATTATACACAATTTGGAAAATACAATAGAGATGCTGTCATAATCACAGCCCTCTCATCCCACCTCATTTAATCTTTTCCATATCTGTATTTTACATGGTTGTGATTATAGTACCTGTCACCTTAGCTCAGTTAAATCAAGAGCCATGTTTTGTTTTTGTCACATTTATATATGCCTTGAAATGTAACATACTTGCGTTGACTATAATACATAATAACCACAATTATGAAAATCTTTTTTTAACCTCTTTTCCCCTATGCAGCAGGAACTCCAGAAGATAAAATGAGGTTGTTTCTTATCTATTATATAAGCACACAGCAAGCACCTTCTGAGGTATGTCCTTTATTCAGTTATTGGGAGGAAGGGGAATGCTTATTTGTAGACTACTACAATTCAGATTTTAAAAATAGAAGTAAAAGTCACTGCAGCTAAATATCTACTTTATTCCTTTAAAAGAAAAATGGCCAGGCATGGTGACTCACACCTGTAATCCCAACACTTTGGGAGGCCGAGGCAGGCAGATCACTTTGAGCTCAGGAGTTTGAGACCAGTCTGGGCAACATGGCAAAATCCCGTCTCTATTAAAAATACAAAAATTAGCCAAGTGTGGTGGCATGCACCTGTAATCCCAGCTACTGGGGAGGCTAAGGCAGGAGAATAGCTTGAACCTGGGAGGCAGAGGTTGCAGTGAGCCGAGATCACGCCACTGCACTCCAGCCTGGGTGAGAGCAATAATCCATCTCAAATAAAAGAAAAGAAAAGAAATAAAAACAATTTGTTAAGGCTGCTTCTATGTACTGCTGTATTTTATTAGCAACTTTTATTGTTACCAGGGGAAACTACCCATGAAACATCTACTTTTAAGTTGTTGGAATGTGAACTGAATTTAAGTGGCCAAAATTCTTATTTTTGGAAAATAACTATTCTAAACTAAGTTAATCAGATTTGCTGTGCTTTTTGAAAGGTTAACCTTATTTTAAGATTGTTTTAAAACTAATGTCCAACATAGAAAATATAGTCTATTCTATAAAAGAAAGTGGTGATTTTGGTATCAGACTTCTTACTGGGTTAGAGACTGTTGACTCTAATGTTAACTGTATAGTTTTACTGGATGAGCAAGAAGCATAAGAACCTCAAGATGACATTTAGAATGTGGTTGTTCTAAACTCCATTCCTTTGCCAGCAGCAATTTTTTTTTTAGTATCTGGTAAATTGATAGGGTTTCTGTTGGTCAAAAATCTTTGGCATATTAAAATAGCAAAACTAAACCTGCTATTTGCTCTCAGCCATTCTACTTTACCTTGGGAACACAAAGCTTCACTTCTAATTTTTTAAGAAAGTATGGTTTTCTTTTTATAAGTATCTCTTTCAGGCCAAAGTGGGAAGATTACCTGAGGTCAGGGGTTTGAGACCAGCCTGGCCAACATGGTGAAACCCCATCTCTACTAAAAATACAAAAATTAGCTGGATGTGGTGGTGCATACCTGTAATCTCAGCTACTCAGGAGGCTGAAGCAGGAGAATGCCTTGAACCTGGAAGGCAGAGGTTGCAGTGAGCCAAGATTGCGCCACTGCACTCTAGCCTGGACAATAAGAGTGGAACTCTATCTCAAAAAAAAAAGTATCTCTCTCATCAACAGAGTTTTACCTATATATCTCAGGGGATTCTGATAGCTTAATTACAATATTTTTCTTAAGAATATATGATTCTAAAACTTAATTCAGTATTCCCTTAATTTAACCACATTATTTTTATTTACTTTTGGTAAGGATTATGTCTTTTCATAAATGTAAGTGATCATTAAGATAGGCTCCTTTAAATTACACAAATTCAGCCAGACTTATCAGGAAATGAGTAAGGAAGAGTTGGAAAAAAAATTTTTTTTTAAAGTGCAGGACACCTGTTGTCCAGTTAATGAATCTGGACCCCTAGAATGAAAATGAGATGAGAAACCCAAATCTGCAGCTCCCCTGAGTTGGTGTCATTCCCCTTGTGTTTCTGGTTTAGAAATATTCTGGTTTAGAAATAAACCAAATCATTTAGTGCGTGTCCCAAAGAAAAGCAGTCTATCCCAGCAGTAAAGGAAAAAAATAACATTGTTGGACTTACTGAGAAATTTTAAAATACTGTACTTTTATAGGTGATTTGGGAGCCTCTTAAAGGTAATTTTCATTATATGCGATTTTCTTGTCTTGGGTGGTCACATGGGTACTCATTTAAGACGTGACTCCACTCTACTTGGGTGCCAAGAATTTAAACTCATGCCTTTGGTCTTACTTTTAATTAATCAAATAACATCTTTCATGAAAGTAAAATTTTTTGTCATATAGTTCTTTTCTTATTTCAGGCTGATTTGGAGCAATATAAAAAAGCTTTAACTGATGCAGGATGCAACCTTAATCCTTTACAATATATCAAACAGTGGAAGTAAGTTTTATTTTCTTCTTTAATTCCTGTCATTTAAAGGAGTAAAATTGAGGCTTCATTCCCAAGAAAATGGGAATGCTAATAAGAAAACTGAACAATGCCTTGATGGTTTTATATATCCAGTGACATAAATATTGCCTTATCTGGCCCACCCTGTTTACAGCTTAAAATTATGTAAAACAGTTATGCCTTTCTTTCCTGGGCAAGCTTTATAAGTTTCTTTACTGATAAGGTGAGAAAGTCAAAGACTGAAATGTCTGGAGTCAAATGTCTCCAGGGCATTAAGAGGAAATTTTAATTTGACTAGCAATCCAAGAAAGGCAAATTAACATAATGCAAACATTTAGAAAATACCATGCCAAGGATACAGGAAAATTCATGTGTGCATTTTATACTCTGCTATTAGGAATATAAATTGTCAAAAATTTTCTGGATGGTATAAAGAGTTCTTTAAAAATAACTCTGACCACTAGTAATTGAAGCTAAGATTTTAGATACAATTGTAATAATGAAATTTTTAAAAGCAATCTGAATGTCTAGCAGTAGTATTAGTAAGTGAATTGTGGCATTTCTGTAAGATAAATACAGTGGAGTCATTAAAAATCAGAAGACTTACTTAGTGACATTGGGAAGTGCTCATGTTATATTGTAAAGTCAAAAAAAAAATTATAACACTCTTTATTGATTTGTTTGATAAATATTTCCTAATAGCGAGCATGATAAACAAGGCCCCAACTGTCAGTGAATTTACATTTGTGTTGAGGAAACAACAAATAAGCAAATAAATGAACAGAATAATGTTAAAACTGTGTTAAATGACATAGGAAATAAAACTTAAGTGATAAGATTTTAACCTGCTGGGGGTGATAGCTAAATTTGCTTAGCAGATCAGGGAAAGCATCTAGTAGGTAGTCACATTTGAGCCAAAACTTAAATGACATTTTTTACAGTATGATCCCTGTTTATCCATTTTTTCATCCATATGTATGTGTTCATATAAGCATATACATACAAACATGTAATTACAGAGTTGAAATGGCATACAACTAAATGTTAATAGTAGATAATTCCAAGTAGTAGAATTTTTTTTCCTTTTGGGTGCTTTTCTTTATTTTCCAAATTTTCTACAAAAAGTATTGCCTTCAAAATAGTTTTTAAAATAATTTTTTAAGATGAAAGGATTAAATATGCTTTCTGATCACAATTATATAAAAAAAATAAGCATAGCAAGAGAATTATACCAAATTGTTAACAGTAGTTATCTCTTGAGTGGTGAGATTACGAGTGTTTTTATTATCTATACTTTTGAAACTTACTTTTGTCTGTGTTCTTGTAATAAGAAAAAAACACACAACAAACCTTTGTTTAAAAGGAAAACTGAAAACTGTCTTTCTCAATTTTTATAATACAGGTTGAGTCCCCCTTATCCAAAATGCTTGCAACCAGAAGTGTTTTGGATTTTGGATTTTTTCAGATTTTGGAATATTTGCATATATATAAAATGAGATATTTGGGGATGGGACCCAAGTCTAAACAAAAAAAATCGATTATTGTCTCATATACATAGCCTAAAGGTAATTTTATCAGTATTCTTAAGTTGTGCATTTGAACTGCAACCTGACATGAGGTCAGATGTGGAATTTTCTACTTGTGGCATCGTGTCTGCAGTACAAGTAAACATTAGTGTATATTCTTTCATTCTTTATACATATGACAGATTTTTTTTCTAGACACGAGGTATTGCTCTGCCACCCAGGCTGGAGTGCAGTGATACAATCATAGCTCACTGTAACCTCACACTCCTGGGCTCATGATCCTTCCATTTCAGCCTCCTTAGTAGCTAGGACTACAGGTGTGCACCACTGCACCCAGCCAGATATTTTTTAAAACTGGGAAATCATTTTTAGAGATACAGTTTTGTATTCTAGTTCTTAATAGCTTTCGTCATGCCAGTTCATGGAAGTATTTACTGTTTGCCTAATATTAAACCATATAAATGTACTGTTATTTATTTAACCCTTCTTTGTTGTTCAGATATTGTTTCTAGTGGAAAACTATTTTTGTTGTTGTTGTTAATGCAGAAATTCTAATCCACTGCTGATTCACATCCTCCTTTCTGAACTGAAATTTTTGTTTGAGATTTCTCTGTTGTTGGCAGATTTTGTCAAGATTGAAACTGAGTATTTTTAGCATTTCTACTACCACATCTTAGTGATTTACATTTTTTTCCCTTATAAAATTTTCTTTAGGTACTCTTTTTTTCCCAGTTACAAAGCATTTAAAATAAGAATCATTATGAAAGAATATTGATTGGCATAAAATGTTTATGGTGTGCTACTAAAATGTGTTATAAAACAGTATATACAATATGATGCTAACTTTGGTTTTTAAATCATATATGTTAAATAGGCATGTGTCCTAAGATTAGAAGACTACACCAACATCTTAACAGGGGTTACCTCAGAGTGGCAGGATTCTTCTGGGAGCATTTTATGTTTTCTGGATTCTCTACAATGAAAATACTCTCAGAATAAAAATATTTCTAAAGCACATCTAAATGCCATCTTTCTGCCCATCCTTCATCGTATTGTTTAGTTACAGAGATTCTGGACATTTAGAAAGAGTTGAAAATAATATATGCAATTAAGTATAAAAGTCTGGTGTAGAATATAACTAAAGGGAAAAATCATTGAGTGGTAGAGTTAGAAGTGTTAACAAAGAAAGTGGTTTTGAACTTAGCCTTAAAAGGAAATATACAGTTTCTATTGAATAAGGTAGTGAATGTATACTCCTAAAGGACAGCATGAGCAAAGGCATGTACCTGGAAACAAGGGAGCATAGAATGTAGGAAACAGTAAAAAGACTAAATTATTATATGATTGTTCTTTTAAGCTATCAAGTCTCTGTATCAGTTCTTTTTATTTAAATGATCACATAGAAATGAAGAAAAATACGAAGTTTGGAAAACTAATGCATTTGGGCCATGATGGCAACACTGCATTCCAGCCTGGGTGACAGAGTGAGATCTTGTCTCAAAAAATAATAATTCAGTGTTTTAGTACTAATAGTAGTACAGTTATATTAGTTTAAAAATTCTCTTTTCAGAAAATGTCTGCATCATAGAAGTTAGTCAATAGATATTTTAATGCCATGACACCCAGAGTTAGCTCTAATAATTAGCTTTTAAATACAACTTCCTTCTTTTATAGGGCTTTTACCAAGATGGCCTCAGCTCCTGCCAGCTATGGCAGCACTACCACTAAACCAATGGGGTAAGTATTTTTAATAATTCTGTTGCATCTTTGTACTCAAAACCTCAGACTTTCATGCCTTAAAAACACAATGTCTGACACTTTGAATGTGGAAAATGTCACCATACCTTTGGTGACATTTAGATGGCTGAAGTTCTCCTTTTTCTTTTCTATTTTTTTAAATTATTTTTCATTGGCATGTAATAATTGTTCATATTTATGAGGTACAGTGTGCTAATACATACCATGTGTAATTATCCAATCAGGGTAATTAGTATATCACCTCAAACATCGTTTCTTAGTGTTGGGCACATTCAAATTCTCACTTTAAAATGTAAGTTAATGTCTTTTACATGGTATAAGCTGAAACTTAGATGACATTTTTTACAGTATCATCCCTATATGTCCATTTATCCATCTGTGTGTATCTGTGTGGATGAGTATACACATACATACATTTAATTGCATAGCTGAAATGATACACACCTAAATGTTAATAGTGGGTAATTCTAAGGGGTATAGTTTTTTTCTTTTGGGTACTTTTCTTTATTTTCCAAATTTTCTACAACAAATATTGTCTTCTAAATGGTTTTTATTCATATACTTGTTTGTTATTATAACATATTTTTCATTTTCAGAAAACATTTGAAGGTTAAAACTATTTTAATATCAATGTTGATAACTAATATAGACTTGCAGCTAGGCCTAGCTTCAGGATAGATTCAAGCAGTGCTGAATGATAGGAAGTCCTCAGGGCTAGGTATGACATCTTACTCCAGAGACCCCAGTGGAGTATGTGTGATTTTCAGAGAAACTGAACAGGGTAATTCTGACTACTCTTTTTGGTACCATACAGTTTCCAATTCCTACCTTACTTCTTAGAGCTAAAACAAAAGCAGGAAGCCAGAGGAGAACAGGTTTATCCTAGCCCCACACTGAGTAACTGGTTTTAATGAAACAATTTCCAAAAACAAAAGCACTCAGCCTTGTAAGTACTTGACAAAAGGAATCCAGCTGGCCTGGATTTTCAGGCCAGTTTGGACAGTGCTGCTCAGGTTAGCACACCCCCTCAGAGTTGCCTGGTGACAGGAATCACCCAGGGCCATTCATTCCAACAAGGATTACTTTCTCTTGCTTCTGTGAATGAAAAGATTTCCATCCTGTCCATCTCTTCATTTCAGAGTGGAGTAAGGCAAGACGAGGAAAAGGAAAAGATTTTTGGAAAATTACTTCCATGTATTTAATAAAATAGAGTTTTCAGTTTCATCCCTTAAAAATCTTATTGAACATTAAAGCCTATTAGATTTCTTATGATTTTGCAGTTGGGATTTTGATAAATATGTTGTAAGAAACTCTTGGGTGATCTGAAAGCTGTCCCTAGCCTTCTGAGATTTTAATGCAGGATTACTATTCTGTCTCACAAAACATCTTTTAATTCCATGTGAGAGACCGTTTGAACCACAGATATAAACCCAGTATGGCAAGCCACTTACTGGTGCTTTGTTGTTGTTTAAAATGTAGACAACATTCTTCAGAGTTGAGGCAAAATTCAGTAAGTCTGTTCTGTTTCACATTTTTATATGATAGATTTTATGTATAGGGAGGAGAGACAATATACAATGTAGGATTGGATCCACCTGCTGATATAAAAGAATACAGTAATGTTTGACTTACTCATAGTACTTACTGGCATATATATTTTCAATATGTTCTTGTGGTTTGAACTCCTAAAGCAAGTTGTCCAAGTTACTAGCTTTAAATTGTTTTTCTTTTTTTAGCATTGGACAATCAGGAAGGCAAGGAATTCTCTTCAAATTATAACTTGCAAAAAAAACTATAGCTAAGACTAGGAAATTAATATGTATATTTTGAGGGCAGCTCTTTATTTTTATATTTTTTAATAATTGACTAATCAGAGTATTTTAATTACTATTTTATTGTTAAATAAAATTGCAGCAGTGACACCCATGGCAGCAGAAATTCTCAAGACCTTTCTGTTTAGTGAAAACAAAGGTGGTAGGTACAGCAAGCATCATCAGCATGTGGTGTGTAATCAGGTAAATATTTATCTGTGACCGATTGGAGAGGCACTTTGTACTTAGAATGGTCCTTCTCTTTTGCCCCCACCTAGTCTCTTATCACGAGTCATGAATACAGGATCACAGTTTGTGATGGAAGGAGTGAAGAACCTGGTTTTGAAACAGCAAGTAAGTACACTTGTTAGAAAACATACTGGTAACTTTTAAACATAAATGTTGACAGGCTAACTGCTCAGGTAAAGCAACTTCTGGATTTATTCAGGTAATAAATAGGAATCATAAAATCAAGGAGTTCTTTTTAAGTTCTGGGGTACATGTGCAGGATGTGCAGGTGTGTTACATAGGTAAACGTGTGGCATGGTGGTTTGCTGCACAGATCAACCCATCACCTAGGTATTAAGCCCAGCATCCATTAGCTCTCTTCCCTGTTGCTCTTCCCCTACCCTTGACAGGCCCCGGTGTGTGTTGTTCCTCTCCCTGTGTCCATGTGTTCTCATTGTTGAGCTCCCATGCGGTATTTGGTTTTCTGTTCCAAGGAGTTCTTTATTAGTGTATTTAAGACTCTGAGGTATTTTTGCATGTGTAGCTCAGAGCTCTGTAATTTTATACCTTTTAAAAAATTTTGGATTTGGATTTGGACTTCACTTACATTTTGATTTGTCTTTACCATCAGGTTGTTGAAAGTGCGTTAATTGAAAGAATGAACCTAACCTATTTAGAATAGTGAACTGCTACATAATGAGTATCGTTTATTTTAACATATAATCAGAATATTAATAAGCTAATGAACTTAACATCTAAAGTCCTATGTAAATTGGACTAAACAAAGTATTTTAAATAGAATTTATATTTGGGGATAATAAAATTGTACCTCGATTTCACATTTTCTTTCTTTTAGTCCTTCGTTTTGTATATAGGACACTTTTAAATGACTTTTTTGTTTTTGTGATTTTTCTATTGTAATATATAGATATTCTGCTTCAGTCATTAATTCATTTGGTGTCTTTTCAAAAGATTTGTTTTTTACTTTTAATTTTGGAAATTTTCAAATATGCATTATCAAATTCTGAATCCTTCAATTAAGTAAGTATCCATTCTTGTTTCATCTATCCCATTTGTGTTTTTTATTTACTTTTACTGGAATATTTTAAGGCAAAACTGAGATAATGTTTTACACAGAAACTCAGTTTGCAATGAGAAGGGTTTTAAAGGCCAAATCAAAAGAATCAGTTATTCAGATCTGAATATTGTTTATTTACCTGTATTCAGAAAACAAAACCTTTTCTTTCCTCCACACGTTTCTTTCTTATAATGTTTACTTGTGGTATTTTACATACATAATCTTTATTTGTGGTTTAATAAGTTATTTTTTTCTTTTTCTTTTTTTATGAGACAAGGTCTTGCTCTCTTGCCCAGGCTGGAGTGCAGTGGTGCTAGCTGGGACTACAGGCACGCACCACCACACCTGGCTAACCTTTGTATATTTTGTAGAGATGGGGTTTCGCTATGTCACCCAGGCAGGTCTTGAACTCCTGGGGCTCAAGTGATCCTCACACCTCAGCCTCTCAAGTGCTGGGATTACAGGTACAAGCCACTGTGTCTGGCCTCATTATCCCTTTTAGAAATTATTGTCAGTCCCTCTCATTCTACCTCCTGGTAAGGAGCTACTACCAAATACTTAATCTACTTTTTCTTAATCGTTCACAGTACTGCCTAGAATCAGCTTATCTTCACCCTCTTAGACTGTATGTGAAAAGGCACAATAGGAAGTTTGGGCACATTAGAGACAACTGTGCTATACTTTATGGCTTAGCCTGGGCCCGTTCTTATTTATCGTCAACTGTGGACAAAATGATTTTGTTTTATGAGACAAAGGGGGACCTCCAACTTCTATGGTAATGTCTGCCTTTTGCTGGATAGACTGGCTATTACATAACCATGTGTAGTTTATTTTTAAGGAGACTTACATATTTTTCTTCACATGTCACTGTTAGAAGTAAATCCCAATAGTAAGATTTCCCTAAACAAAGTATTTCTTATAACATATAACTCATAGTATTTAGAAGTTACAGACTTTAAGCTTTAGAATAATCATGGTTTTTGAACTTATTACCTTAGAGTCACATGGTATATATCCCCTATGATACCTGTAAAAGACATCTAAATTGGTCAATTCTTAAATATTTTATTGTGCTAACACAAAAGTTTATTTGGAGTGCATAAAATATAAAAACAGCCGGGCGCGGTGGCTCAAGCCTGTAATCCCAGCACTTTGGGAGGCCGAGACGGGCGGATCACGAGGTCAGGAGATCGAGACCATCCTGGCTAATATGGTGAAACCCCGTCTCTACTAAAAATACAAAAAACTAGCCGGGCGAGGTGGTGGGCGCCTGTAGTCCCAGCTACTCAGGAGGCTGAGGCAGGAGAATGGCGTAAACCCGGGAGGCGGAGCTTGCAGTGAGCTGAGATCCGGCCACTGCACTCCAGCCTGGGCGACAGAGCGAGACTCCGTCTCAAAAAAAAAATAAAATAAAAAATAAAATAAAATATAAAAACAATTCTTTGTGATCTTATATCTCTGTTTTTTTTTTAATATTGCAAATAACATAGCGCTTTGACATAGGCAGTTTCTCACTTGCAAAAGTAAAATTTGAAATGATCAGTGGTCACCCCATCTCTGTATTTTTGCCACCACTACCAGAAGAGCTATGCCATTAAAAAAAAAAAAAAGTTCAGAATTAGAGGAAATAGGTATTGACAGGGGGTAGGAATGGTTCTTTTTATATTATCTTCAAGTAAAAATAATAGTCATACAATATAGTCTTTTTTTGTTGCTCTTTAAAAAGAGAAAAAATAGATGGCGCTGAAAGACAAATACTTAGGCTTATCTAAGCTTTAAATGTTAGTTTTTTTCTGGGTACATCGTCATCTCTGGTTACTTCTGCCCACATGACAAATTGCTAAGATTGAAATCTAGAATCAAGAGTGTAGACATTTCTAATTGTTCTTAATAAATATTACCAAATTATCCTCGAGTAAGGAGTCTCTAGAAAGATGTAAACTCAGAGAAGTCCATGTTAAAGCTCTATTACCCTTATATTCTAAAATTTAGAGGTACTGTGGTGGGAGGTCTTGGGCAGTTTGGGAACTGAGAGGTAAGAGGTATCAAAGAAGACACTGCTGAAGATCAGTTCTGTTTCACTCTTGGAATATTATGAGTAATTTATGCCTCTTAAATCTCTAAATATTGTTTTGGATCTTTGAATAAACAGTTTAAACTGTAAATAAATTAGACAGAATAGGATTAGCTACATCCAGTTTTCTAGGTCACTTATAAGAGCTTTTTATACCTTGTTTTATGGGCAGCATAAGTTTTGTGCATCACAAGTATCAACTATCACATACACCCAGTTGAATGTTATTCACAGATTTGGAATCTGTTTGTGTGAGGATAATTGTACAAGAATGTGAAGATGAATAATGTAGCATACAGTTGCATAATTTTAGACTTCTGTTTTACTTTATTTGGCCTATTTGCAAAAATAATCCCTCCTTTAAAAATGAACAACACATAAATTACAAGCAGTGAAAATCCATAGATTAAAAAAAGATTTAAAATACACATTTGCAATGTTTGGCCCTTAAGATTATGATTTGAACAAGAAAACTATAAAACATGATTTTATATGTCGGGCACGGTGGCTCACACCTGTAATCCCAGCACTTTGGGAGGCCAAGGCAGGCAGATTGCTTGAGCCCAGGCATTCAAGACCATCCTGGGTAACATGGCAAAAGTCCATCTCTACAAAAAATACAAAAAAATTACCTGGGCATGGTGGCACATGCTTGGGAGGTTGAGGTGGGAGGATCACTTGAGCCCGGGAGATGGATGATATTTTATACAACAGTGACTGGATATCAAGTTGTGTAGTAATTATTTCATAACAAATACATATATCAAAACATCATATTGTACACCCAAAATATATACAATTTGTCAGTCATACCTCAATAAATCTGCAGAAGAGAATAAATCACTACTAATTATATAATATTATAAATTATAAATTAATAATTACTTTAATTATTATTTTAGGAGTGGTAATAGTGTTATGGGGTTTTTAAGAGTTTTTATATTTTGGATATGTGTACTGAAATATTTATGGCTAAAATGATTGTACATTGGAGACTTACTTTTTTTTTTTTTTTTTTGAGACGGAGTCTTGCTCTGTCACCCAGGCTGGAGTGCAGTGGCCGGATCTCAGCTCACTGCAAGCTCCGCCTCCCGGGTTTACGCCGTTCTCCTGCCTCAGCCTCCCGAGTAGCTGGGACTACAGGCGCCCGCCACCTCGCCCGGCTAGTTTTTTTGTATTTTTTAGTAGAGACGGGGTTTCACCGTGTTAGCCGGGATCGTCTCTCGATCTCCTGGCCTCGTGATCCGCCCGTCTCGGCCTCCCAAAGTGCTGGGATTACAGGCTTGAGCCACCGCGCCCGGCCGAGACTTACTTTAAAACAACCTAGGGGAATGGGTAGTAGGTGACAGTATAGGTGAAATAAGATTTGCCACAAGTTAATAATTGTGGAAACTGGGTGATAGAGGGATAGATGTGTCTTAGTGAGTTCACATAATCTCATTTTATTTATTTTATTGCCATGGACATGAGATGATTTTGTAAACTCATCTGTAAGATAAGGGTGTTAGATACACTCTGTAGATCCCAGTCTGGTTTATAATTTTAAATTTTGGAGACAGCCCATCTTATTTCCTCTCCTTCTAGCTTCACTTCACTGGCAACTTTCCACCCTTCTATCATTGATACATCTCTCATCTCCAGTGTTTCCAGTGTCCACACACGCCATCTAATTCTTTACGTGGCTGATAACTGCCTTCAAGATAAGCGTCCTCTTACAGGAGGTTCACATAGGGCTTTTTCATTCTCCAGGGCTCTGGTAGTCAAGACAGTAGCAACTCTTGTCCCATCCCCACTGCCAGCTTCAACATCAGAGCATCATCTGAAGCCGAGGGCTGCAAGGGGAAAGTTAGAAATAGTCACCATAGAGTTGTCAGTATAGGTCAACAAGTGGCTAATTCTAGGAGAACCCAAAGGAAAAAAAACTTCCTTATTTTGGTTATAGAACTATATTTCTTAGTTGTCTTTGAGTTTCTGTGCATATTTTATTTTGTTTTGTAATACACCATCAGAAATAAAGTTAACATTGTTTTTACCTAAGCTTTTCCAGTGACTAAAATCATAAAACATGACTAAAGTCATAAAATGACTTAGGATTTTTGGAAATAGATTTCTCACTATGTTTTTTCAGATAGTTTCTAGTTCATGTATTTCAAATTTGAAGAACTTTAATTTGGGATATTCCTGTGTATAGGACTCTGTCTCTCAAATCTATATCTATAATAGCTTTCTAATAAAAATTTAGTTGCAAACTATACAATAATGTTTTCCATTTTATTTCTAAACAACAATTTCTAAGAACAAAATATGCTTGGGAATTCTTAAAACAATTGAGTTTTTCATTTGATAAAATTTTGTTTATACCCCTTTTACTGAAGCACACAGACTTTCTATGTTTGTAAAGACACATAAGCTAACACACTATTTGTTGAGCAAAGAATATTGTATGGTTTTGTTTGGATGTTTTCCATATGCTGGTATGTTAGCTGCTAAAATCTGGTTTTCTTAACCAGTAAAACTTGATTAACCTGGAATGTAAATTATTCTAAATATATAATTGATTTTTGTTAATGATTAAGTCAATTCAGGCCTTTAGGCAAAGAATGGAGGCTAGCTAGAGCATTAGCTGGTGACAGATCTCAAAAGTTGTTTCCTGAAGTACTCTTTCCATTTTAAAGACATTATATATTTTTTAAAACCATTCTCTGTACCTGAAGCTTCCTTTAATATATGGGAGTATGTGAATATTGTATTGTATAGGAGTAGTAGATGATTTTGGTGTGTTACTTGGTTGTAAAAACCAGACAAAAACATAAGAAAGACTTGTCTCTGGGCTCTTTAATTTTTGAACAACTTTGCTGGAAAGAAATTTTTCTTATGTTACTTAATGACCTACTTGGCAGACTTGTCTTCAGATACAGCAGAACTATAAAACATAAAGTAAAATTTAATTGTATCCTTAGGAAAATCTCATTTTATACTAATTAAAGATTTACCATGGAATATTGGTATGAATATTCAAACTTCCAATTATTTTCACAAATATAATAAAAATAATATGACCCTTATGGTTTATTATTACATATAATCTTTTCTAAATTTTCCTCCATCGTATATATCTAAGAGTACAATGCAGGAAGCTAAACACAGAATTCAGTGTAAATAGAGAAATTGATATAAAGTTGTCAAGTTTAGTAAAATTTTACAAAACAATTTATAATGTTTTGTTCTAGAATTTTTTAAATATTCTTGTTAGGTTGCAAAGTACTTCATATCTGTTGTTGGTATTACTTGGAATACATAACTATAGTTTTTCTCCTTTGGATAAAGCATTTTAAAATCTTTCTTTAAAGCACATTTAAATCTGCACCCATTTACTCTTTAGAGAAATTGGTTTAGACTCATTCTTAAGTGAACAGACTCAATTTTATTTGAAACAAAACTTAAAAGGTAAAATTTTGAGCCACCTTTTTTTAAAAAAAAAAAATCTAAATAGTATTCAGGAAGTATGTTCAGACAGCTTGAACATTTGATGCTTGTATTTATATTTGAAAGTACCTAGCCAACATAAATATCAGAGAGTAACGAAATAGCTTTAATTTTAATTTTACTTGCCTGAGACCATCTTAAAAGGTTTTTACTTTACAAGTCTAGGGAAGGTAGCAGTATCCTTAGTGACAGTCCATTTTAATTACAATAAAATGTTTTATGATCTAAGAAAACAGAAAATCCTTATATAATAGTAATGTGTTATCTATAGATTTTAGTCTGATCTATAAACAATCAGATTGAATGTTTTTGGCATACAAAGTCTCTGAAATACATAAAGTACAATAGATACAAGACTGTTCTCTTCAGAACATCCTGTACAATTCACAAAGGAAATATCAGTTCAAAATGAACAGAATAACACTTCATTAGGAATGCACTTTGAATAAACTTAATAGTCACCTACTAAATTTTCTAAATTTGACTTATGTTCAAAATAATAAAACTTGTCAGACTGAAATGTAACAGTATTTCTTATGCCACAGCCTGTAAACAAGTCAGGAGACAGCCTTTTGCCAGCACCTGTGTTGTACATTTCATGTTCAAAGTGGAATCTGTTCTGTAAGATGATGCAGTACTACATTGAAAACTTGGAATTTATCCCAGGCAAAATAAAAATGGTCAATAAAGTTGTTTGTGTATCCATATCCCCATTTTCCAAAGTACAAAAAAATACCTTTTTATTAGAAATGAATGAACTCTTACATCATTTAATATCATACATTTGCACGAACTTTAAAAGTTACTTTATTTGTAAAGAAAACTTTTATAATCCACAGAGAGGAAATGAAAAAAATACAGTGGGATTCTGGCCATGCATGGTGGATCACACCTGTAATCCCAGCATTTTAGGAAGCTGAGGTGGGTGGATCACCTAAGGTCAGGAGTTTGAGACCAGCCTGGCCAACATGGTGAAACCCTATCTCTACTAAAAATATAAAAATTAGCCAGGCAAGGTGGCATGAGCCTGTATTCCCAGCTACTTGGGAGGCTGAGGCAGGCAGATCGCTTGAACCAAGGAGGCAGAGGCTGCAGTGAGCCGAGATTGTGCTACTGCACTCCAGCCTGGGTGACAGCTAGGCTCCATCTCAAAAATTTTAAAAAAATTTAAAAAAAAGGGGGGGGATTCTTCTTTGATCAAAACAAAAGCTTGCAGTTACTAGTATTAAAAGCAAACACCCAACAAAGTAAAAAGCCCAAACATGTATTTGTACTAAAACCTGAATACACCTACACACTTAAAGAAGCATTTTTACTTAGAATTATATTTTCCTATGGAAACTTGAGTAGTGCCAAGAGTATTTACATCTTTGACATCACCTTTACCCTTCACAGACTACTTAATCTTAGAATGTGTTTAATTGAAAGGTAAGCATACTTAACTGTAGAATGATCAGATGGTTTTGGTTTGACGTTCTAATATTTAACAAAATACTTTTCCACAGAATCTACCTGTTACTCGTATTTTGGACAATCTTATGGAGATGAAGTCAAACCCTGTGAGTACCATATAACATACTTTGTGTAAATTCCTGAATGTGTCAAACTGACTAGTATGAAAGAGGATAAAATCAGATTGAGTTCCTTGTGAGCCTAATCACAGCAGAATACATGAGAGAAAGGAAGAGTCCATGTTCTCAAGAAGCCTTTTTTAGCCATTATCACAGATTCTGGGAATTGGTTTTCTCAGCTGCTATACCCATTCTGGCCAGCTCTCATTCAAATGTCATGTAGATTATATTCTATTTGTATAATTAAATGTGAAATATATCCTAAGGAACAAATTTATGTAAATGAAAAAAGAACCAGTGAGCATTTGTTGGTGTAGTATAAAGAGTACCAAACCAATTTAATTTTATAAAAGTTAAATTAGGAAAGCAGTGCATAGTAAAAATGTTAAGTGCATATGTTTTTAGGGCACTAAATTATTTTGGGCTGAATAAGTAAACTGACAATGAAATCATTGGGTGAATAGACAAATGGGTCAATATCGTTAGCATTGACTTAAAGAATGGGTTTCTAAGCTATCTGTAATTCGAAAAAGAATGTAAAAATCATCACAATCTGTTTCATAAAACATCCCGTCCTGTTACTGTCACAACCAAAAGGTGGTTATTACCACAAGAATCTGGAATCAAAAACAGGCAGCATGATCCTACCCACTTCAAAACCCTGGTTTGAGTTGATCTAAATCCCTATAGACTTGGCAGTGAGGCTTAGGATTCCAGTCCTAAGAAAAAATGAGAACAGAATCTTCAGACGAGTGTGACATTTTTTGTAATTGTCAGAACATGACTGTAATAACAGAAAAAAATAACAAAAACAAATTTTAAAATTCACTGGTGTGAGAACAAAGATACAGTGTAATAAAACATCTCAAAAGGGCAGTTAGTATTATGAAAGGAATGGGAGAGTCGTTTATAGTAAGCTAAAAAGGATTGGATTCTTCCATCTGGGAATCAATACAGATAAAGTGGTATACAATGAAATAATAATAGACTTTGTCACTACATTCTAGAATACATGAAGAAAAGGTTCTTCCTGAAAAGCCTAAGAGAGGTATACATTTATGACTAACTGATTTAGAGAATACTGCTTCCTAATAGGCAATAAACTTCCACAAGATATTATGCCAAGCAACTATAAAGATTAAAAATATAAGTAAATGCAAAAATTTAGACAGGTGCCAAATACACAGGGGGGTTAAGAAATTTTGATATTGGGTTAAGAAATTTTGATATTGTCCAGGCGTGGTTGCTTATGCCTGTAATACCAGCACTTTAGGTGGCCAAGGCTGGCGGATCACTTGAGCTCAGAAGTTTGAGACCAGCCTGGGCCACATGGTGAAACCCCGTCTCTACAAAACATACAAAAAATTAGCCTGGTGTGGTGATGTGCACCTGTAGTCCCAGCTACTCGGAAAGCTGAGGTAAGAGGATCGCTTGAGCTCAGGAGGTTGAGGCTGCATTGTGCCAAGATTGTGCCACTGCACTCCATCCTGGGTGACAGAGTGAGACCCTGTCTCAAAAAAAAGAAAAAAAAATTGTGATATTTTGTTACTGTCCCTAATCTTGAAGTTGAGATGAAAAATAATGACAGTAATAATAATAGCTAACATTTATTGAGTACTTATCATGTTCCAGAAATCATTCAAAGCATTTTTTGGTGGCTCACACCTGTAATCCTAGGACTTTGGGAGGCCGAAGCAGGCGGCTCACTTGAGGTCAGGAGTTCAAAACCAGCCTGGCCAACATGGTGAAACCCCGTCTCTACAAAATATTAGTGGGGCATGGTGGCACACTCCTGTAATCCCAGCTACTCTTGAGGCTGAGGCAGGAGAATTGCTTGAACCCTGGAGGCAGAGTTTGCAGTAAGCCGAGATCACACCACTGCACTCCAGCCTGGGTGACAGAGCAAGACTCTGCCTAAAAAAAAAAAAAAAAAAAAAAAAAACACCACATTTTTCACCTATTATCTCACCTAATCCTCATTAGAACTTTCTAAGTACTAGTATTATCGTTCTCATTTTATAGATGAAGACACTGTAGTGTAATGAAGTCAATTAACTTGCCCAAGGACACACAGCTAGTAAATGGCAGACTTAAGATTTTAACTAAAGGCCAAGTTTTTTACCATTATGCTGTATCAATTAGGGCAAGAATCATTCCCTTCATGGAATCCCAGAACTTAGAGCGTTAAAGAAACGTAAGTCATCTTAACAGTGGAGGAGAGGCAACCAAGAAATGTTGTGACTTCCCAAGTTACACTACTTTTAGTAGCAGAACTGGAACCAGAAACCTACTACTGCTATGTTCCTGCCTGGTGCTCATTCCAGCATACACATTCCTTCCAGATTTCTCTGTCATGAACACATGGATGGCTACCTTGTGGATCTTACTGAAATGTTTCTCCAAGCTATGAAAGTTCATTGATGAGTTCCCTTGACTTTGACTTTATAACTCAAGGCATATTATTGCAGATGGATATTTTTTCACTTAACTAAGAAAAAGTAACTTTTTCTGTTTTGAAAGCATTTCTTCATCTGCTAGGTGAGGCGGTTGCCTGCATTCTCATCCTTCTCATCTTCCCAGATGGACAAATTGATTTGGAAGCAATGAAGAGATTAGCAAAATGCTAAAGAGATTAGCAAAGTATACTAAGTTAGACCTGACAGATAATCGATTGTATCCATTTAAAATGCTGTAACCTAATTCTAGATGCATTTTTATCAGTTCATTTATTAAATGTTTTCCTTTCATTTCTTAATTAAATAAATTAAAATTAAGGCAAGATATCAGATAGGTTATCATGCCTTGTAAGTCTGGCTGGTTGTGGTTTCTTGAAGCAAAGTGTTGAAGGATCCTTACACTGTATTTGGGTTTACTGAGAGTGCTATGATTGATTAGCAATGTCCACCATTGGGTACAGGACTAAATAGTAGCAGCATGTGTAGCGGATTTGTCATGAATCAGGTTTTGATAGGACTATCAACACTCTAGAAGAGAATTAGTTTCTCTGGCATGGTAATTAAGAACTTGGGCATTGAAACTAGACTGCCTGGGTTCAAATCCTGTAGTTCCCATACTTACTAATCATGTAACTTTATAAAGTTACATAACTTTTCTGTACCCTAAACTGCCAATCTGAAAAACGAGAGTAACAGTAACGACCTGATAGACCATTATTGGGATTGAGTAATTTCATCTAAAGCACTTAGAATAAAGGTTAGCACATAGTAAGTGTTCATTAAGTATTAGGGGTGGTTGTTATACATTCTACAAAATGGATAGATTCATTAAAATAGGATACTCTAAGCCAAACTGACCTTCTAAAGAGAAATTCCACAGTCATGGTAAAGTTCTATTTTTTTTAATAGGAAACTGATGACTATAGATATTTTGATCCCAAAATGCTACGGGGCAATGACAGGTAAGCAGCTTTGGTCTTGTTTAACTTGTTATGGATTTTTTCCCCTCAAGAATGGAAATAATTGATTTTTTTATTATATAGTACTGCTTATTATTAAAAATCCAAACTATATGGAAAACTCATAAGGAAACAGTATGTATAATCTCATTATCCAGAGATATCTCTAGTAATGATACTTAGCATTTAGATGTTTTTCCTTCCACATATACACACACACAAATCCATTCAGATGTTTACTGGTGTTTTTATGAAATGCTGGCGGTATTAGAAACTGATTGTGGGTGAGGGAAATTTGGATAACATGTGTTTTTAAATGAATATTCTTATTGGACCAATTGAAAAAAATAGGAGCTTTATATTGGATAGCAGTTGTTTGGTTGTTTTTTATTTAACTGGTCCATAAAATTAAAGTCTCTGGGAACTGTTGCTATATAACACCTTGTGTCAATGAAGCATTCTATAAATAAACTCTGCATTTTATCACAGACATTGGATGGTAAGATATCCTTATGGATATTATTTTTCATGATTTAATTAGCGGTGGTATGACAAATAGCCTACAAGATACAGAAAAAGAATAGGCAGAATTGGGGGTGGGGAGCCAGGAATAACTGCCTTGGAATGATTTGTCTGTAGATGAAGCTAGTGAAGCTAGTTTCTTGCCTCTTCCTTATGTTTGGGATCTTCAGAACTTTACATTCGCTCTATCCCAAGCTTTCACATCTTTGTAGATGGTGTGAAAATAATCTAGTCACTAGATTAAATTGCTTGATAACTTGAAATCTTATTCCCTTTTCTGAATTTACCAGAAATAACAAGCAAAATTGCATAAGAACTGCCAACAGCAGCTGCTGTTGGCAAGAGAGAATTTGACAAAGAATGGATTACGGAAAGGGGGATGAGGATTGACTACTAATGGGTACAGGACTTCTTCTAGGGGTGATAAAAATGTTCTGAAATTAGACAGTGATGGTTGTACAACTCTAAATATACTAAAAACCACTGATTGTACACTTTACAACAATAGATTAGCAACTTTTTCCTATATTGATGATTCTCTAGCTTACGTTTTTTCCTTCCTTGCATTTAGCTATCAAGTAGATACACAGTTAGCCCTCAATATGCATGGGTTCCTCATCCATGGATTCAACTAACCAGGGTTCGAAAATATTTGGGGGGAAAAATGGATGGTTGTATCTATACTGAGCATGTACAGACTTTTTTTTTCTTGTGTTTATTCTCTAAGCAATACCTAATATAATGTAAACTATATAGTTTGTTATACTGTTTACATAGCATTTACATTGTATTAGGTATTATAAGTAATCTGGAGATTATTTAAAGTATATGGGAAGATGTGCATAGGTTATATGCAAACACTACACCATTTTACATAAGGTACTTGAGCATCTGTGGACTTTGGTGTCTATGGGGGTTCCTGGAACCAGTCCTTCATGGATATTAAGGGATACTTGGCTTCTTGAAAATTTACTGAGAAATGTTTAATCCTTAATGTAGTTTATGCATGGTAATGAGGAAGAATATTAGCATTGATAAGACAGATAAGCTTAGAGTTTCATTTTTAACAGAGCCTTCTCCTGAGCTATCCCATCACAGTTAAATCTTGGTGATTAATAACTAGTAATACTATTCTATAAGTCTTACCTGTCCTCATCCATGTCTACTCTTTAAGGAACTGAAACACTGAAGAGGCATTTCAGTCAGGTGGACTTGTAGCTTCTTCTTTGGAATATTCAGACAGGCCATAGAAATGAGGAAAAGATTATAGAACTGTGTCATCAGCCTCTGAACAATTAAGGAAAGTTATAATAGCCCCCTTTTCTCAGTTGAGATTTTCAGAAATTACTTTTGGGGAAAATCTAAGTTGTCCTTTTAAGTCATATTGTACAACCTGTTTTAGCACTCAAATGTAAGTCTAGACTCGCACAAGCTTTGAAAAATGTCTTTATTATGTATATTTTTATAATACTTTGGTGTCTAAGAGATCTTTAATAAATAAACTACAGCAAAATTCAGATCCCTCCTTCCCTTCCCCATTTGCTTCCTGAGTTGTTATTCTTCCCACAGATGTATTTATACAGTTTTTCCACAAATGTAGATATCCACAAACTATATATAATATTGAGTGTGGTAAAAATTTACCACATAAAATATATGCCTTATCCATTCACCACATACCCAGACTTAGATACTCCTCCTCATGGGAGCTGCTGCTCATCTAGAATTTTTTTTTTTTTTTTTTTTTGAGACGGAGTCTCGCTCTGTTGCCCAGGCTGGAGTGCAGTGGCAGGATCTCAGCTCACTGCAAGCTCCGCCTCCCGGATTTACACCATTCTCCTGCCTCAGCCTCCCAAGTAAGTGGGACTACAGGCGCCCGCCACCTTGCCCGGCTAGTTTTTTTTTGTATTTTTTAGTAGAGACGGGGTTTCACCGGGTTAGCCAGGATGGTCTCGATCTCCTGACTTCGTGATCTGCCCGTCTCGGCCTCCCAAAGTGCTGGGATTACAGGCTTGAGCCACTGCGCCCGGCCTAGAATTTTATTTTAAAGTAATAGGTTGACCCATTTCCTTTTAGACTCTGAGATATCTCCCTCTTCTAGCTTCTTCCTATGAAACCCAGTTCACTACCTGGCTCTGCAAAATTAAAGGACCCACCTCTCTAAGGAAGTGAAGGAGGTAGAATGGTAAATACTTATCTAATAGTGCATGTGTGTGTATTTCCCATACCTATTTTATTCATAATAAAAGCCATGGGTGAAATTTTCAGTACGGTTTTTCTTTATTACAGCTCAGTTCCCAGAAATAAGAATCCATTCCAAGAGGTAAGTTTCATATAAAAATTCTCTGTTCCTAGAAAGGAAAGATGAAAGGTGACCAATCTTGAAGACTGTCCGTCCCAAATGTGGCTTTATGATGACTAGTGTATGGTAATTTTGATCAATCCAGTTGTGTATACCCAAGATTCTTGTCAAAAAATTTGGCCTAGCAATTGTATTTTTCTAATTTATAAAGCTGCTTGTATTTATAATATTTTAAGCTTAAAAATAACTGACAAATAATTCACAGGCAATGAAGTCTTTCAGATTGCAGTGAGAGTTTTTTACATGTGTGGAACCTTTTTCTGAAATTGGATTCCAAACATTTGTGAAGATATCATGACTGTTTTCATTTGAAATACAAAGAAGCTTCTCCATAAAAAATACAGTAAATAACATATACTGGAAATTATAGTTATTTTCCTCTAAATTGTTTCTGAAAAATCTCTTCATACTACTCAAGAGACATTAGAAATTTATAGAAATTTATATGACTTTTTAGAAACATTTCCTAATAATTAAAATAGCATCAGGTGCTTAGAATATGACTTTTGGCTAGCATTTTTTAACCTTAATTTTAGAATAGGTTTCAGACTAAAAACCGTGTTGCTTTTTTTTATCTGTTTGCATTTTAGGCCATTGTTTTTGTGGTGGGAGGAGGCAACTACATTGAATATCAAAATCTTGTTGACTACATAAAGGTACATTTTATTTAGACTTTTTATTCTGTTGTTAGATGGTTTCATAGGTAGAACACTAGCATTCTCTGATGGCTATCCTGATCCTTTTATAACTTCTAAAAGGTAGTTTCAAAAATCATGCATGTATGATTTTTAAATGTTTATTGTTTTCCTATTCCTATCACATTCATTTCTGGCCTAAAATTGCACTTAATCTAGAAAACAATGTATCTTATTGATAAATGCACTTTGCAGCTACCTGTCTTAATATAACATCAAATGCTTAGAGACCTCAAGCAAGCTCTTCCAAAAAAAAAAAACAAAACTCTCATGAAATGATTTACAAAACTCATTTATCTGAATAATATGCACTTTACTCCTATTAACTTAAATCAGCAACATACTTCTAACATGTTTTTTGTTTTGTTTTGTTTTTTCAGCAAACAGGAGCTATAGAGGTAGCAAATGAAGGGGAGTGCAGGGAGTGGCAGACAACTAAGCAAAAAGGAAGGAAGGAAGGAACATACTTTGAAAAGGAAAAACTATTTAAAATTCAGGGGCAACAGAATTAGCTATTTTTAGAATGTCATTTTGTAATCTTCATGTATTCACTTAACATTAAATAATGATCATTCTTTATGTCCTTATGCCTTAATGATGGTAGAGGGTTATGGTACAATGAAGACAAAATCACACAGGCAGATGCCACAGAGCTCCAAAACAAATAACTATACTTGGGATTCTATCTTAGTTTCATAGGACACGCTTCATCTTTGCATCGTGAACCACCAAGATATATGTGTGAGATACATTAGTTTCAGAAGAGCCCTAGTCTTGTACAAAGGTTATTTTTATTTTTTTAACTTTTAAGTTCAGGGGTACGTGCAGTTTTGTTATATAAGTAAACTTGTGTCATGGGGTTTGTTGTACAGATTATTTCATCACTCAGGTATTAAGCCTAGTACCCATTTTTATTTTTCCCAATCCTCTCCCTCTTACCACCCTCCACCAGACCTCAGTATGTGGTGTTCCCCTCCGATGTGTCCATGTGTTCTCATCATTTAGCTCTCACTTAGATATCGTGCAGTATTTGGTTTTCTGTTCCTGAGTGAGTTTGCTAATGATAATGGCCTGCAGCCCCATCCATGTCCCTGCAAAGAACATGATCTTATTATTTTTTATGCCTGCGTGGTATTCCATGGTGTATATGTACCACATTTTCTTTATCTAGTCTAACATCATTGGACATTTAGGTTGATTCCATGTCTTTGCTATCGTGAATAGTGCTGCAAGTGAACATATCTGTGCGTGCATCTTTAGAATAGAATGATTATATCATTTGGGGTATATACCCCAAATCCCAGTAATGGGATTGCAGGGTCAAATGGTATTTCTGTCTTTAGGTCTTTGAGGAATCGCCACACTGCCTTCCACAATGGCTAAATTTACAGTTGCATCAACATTCCAAAAAGGGATGTGTATAAGTGTTCCTTTTTCTCCAAAACCTCACCAGCATCTTAAAGAAAAAAAAAAAAAACAAAACATGCTGACTGGTGTAAGATGGTATCTCATTGTGGTTTTGATTTGCGTTTCTCTAATGATCAGTGGTGATGAGCTTTTTTTCATATGTTTTTGGCCACATGTATGTCTTCTTTTGAAAGTGTTCATGTCCTTTTGCCCACTTTTTTATGGGTGTTTTTTTTATTTTTATTTATTTATTTATTTTTTTGAGACAGAGTCTTACTCCATTGCCCAGGTTGGAGTGCAGTGGTGCCATCTCGGCTCACAGCAACCTCTGTCTCCTAGATTCAAGTGATTGTCCTGCCTCAGCCTCTCAAGTAGCTGGGATTACAGGCACGCCCTTCCACACCCAGCTAATTTTTGTATTTTTAATAGACACAGAGTTACACCATGTTGGCCAGATTGGTCTCGAACTCCTGACCTCAAGTGATCCGCCCACCTCAGCCTCCTAAAGTGCTGGGATTACAGGTGTGAGCCACCGCATCTGGGCTGGGGTAGTTTTTTCTTGTAAAGCTCCTTATAGATGCTGGATATTAGACCTTTCCTGGATGCACAGTTTGCACAAACTTTCTACCATCCTATAGGTTTTCTGTTGATAATTTCTTTTGCTATGTAGAAGCTCTTTAGTTTAATTGGATCCCATTTGGCAATTTTTGCTTTTGTTGCAGTTGCTTTTGGTGTCTTTGTCATGAAATCTTTGCCCGTTCCTATGTCCAGTATGATATTGCCTAGGTTGTCTTCCAGGGTTTTGATAGTTTTGGGTTTAACATTTAAGTCTTTAATCCATCTTGAGTTGATTTTTGTATATGGGTGTAAGGAAGAAGTCCGGTTTGAGTTTTCTGCATATGGCTAGCCAGTTATCCTAGCACCATTTATTGACCAGGGAGTCCTTTCTCCATTGCTTGTTTTTGTCAGGTTTGTGGAAGATCAGATGGTTGTAGGTATGCAGTCTTATTTCTCGGTTCTCTGTTCTGTTTGATTGGTCCGTAGGTCTGTTTTTGTGCCAGTACCATGCTGTTTTGGCTACTGTATAGCCCTATAGTATAGTTTGAAGTCGGATACCATGATGCCTCCAGCTTTGTTCTTTTTCCTTATGATTGCCCTGGCTATTTTGGCTCTTTTTTGGTTCCATGTGAATTTTAAAATGCTTTTCTCTAGTTCTGTGAAGAATGTCAGTGGCAATTTAATAGGAATAGCATTTAATCTATCAATTGTTTTGGGCAGTATGGCCATTTTAATGGTATTTCTTCTTCCTATCCATGAGCGTGGAATGTTTTTCCATTTGTTTGTGTCATCTCTGATTTATTTGAGCAGTGGTTTGTAGTTCTCCTTGTAGAGATCTTTCACCTCCCTAGTTAGCTGTATTCTTGGGTGTTTTATTCTTTTTGTGGCAATTGTGAATGGGAGCTTCTTCCTGATTTGGCTCTCGGCTTGACTGTTACTGTTGTATAGGAATGCTAGTGATTTTTGCACATTGATTTTGTTTCCTAGACCTTACTGAAGTTGTTTATCAGCTTAAGAAGTTTTTGAGCTGAGACTGTGTGGGCTTTTCTAAATATAGGATCACGTCATCTGCATACAGAGGCAGTTTGACTTCTTGTCTTCCTATTTGGATATCCTTTTCTTTCTCTTGCCTGATTGCCCTGGCCAGAACTTCCAATACTATGTTGAATAGCAGTGGTCAGAGAGGGCATCCTTATCTTGTGCCAGTTTTCAAGCGGGAATGGTTAATACTCTTCTAGTTTCATAGCAGAAATTAAGTTGCATGACCAGGCTCAAAAGCAGAAACCAAGGGACCATGACAGAAACCAGATGCAAACCATCTCTATAAACAGTGCTGACAAGCTAGTACAAGTTGCCCCCTAGTCTTGACCCTAGCACAGGACTATATTCATCACTACTGAGAACATTTCATTCAGGTTTGGCCAATAGTTAGCAACATGACTGGTTCCAGGTGTTCCTAGGGATAAACACATGGTTGCAATAGACGCTTATGCATTCCACACGCTCTTTACCCTTAGTTAAGCTTTTTAAATCACTTGTCATCATTCTTCTTTTGGCATCTTTTACCTTATATAACAGAAAAACAAGAAGATAAACACCAAAATACTAATCATTTGTAGTGACTGAAGTAGATTTATAACTTTTTAAAAAATTGCAGTTTACCATAGTCCAGTGAAAACTTGTTCTTAATCATGTACAAGCTTGACAGTTTTACCTCTTTCTACCACAGAAAGTTGAATTTTGTGAAATTTTATAACAATTATTAGTCTAGTTCTTTCTCTGATAATCTGGCCTTTTACCAGAAGACCATCTTGTAGGGGTTTTAATTCAATTTCCTTATACATTTGCTCATTCATTTGGTCATAGGATTTGTTCTTAGGAACCTCACCAATGATACCAGTATTGCACCATATAGCAATTATGTTATGATTTAGATTGCTTAGAACCTCACCAATGATACCATTTGCACCAAGTAGCAATTACATTATGATTTAGATTGCTTACTAAATGTTTTCTCAACAAAATCAACTCTTGCTTATATACCAAAATGTTATAATTGACTGAGGCACTGTAAGTTTCCCATAAATTCATTCTTTTTGCTCACTCTGCCAAGATACCAGGCCATTTTCCTTGCCCTGCTTCAGCTTTTAATTGAGGAGCATACTTAATCCTTCTTGAGTCTGGGTGCATGTGTCTTCCCATCTTTATGTAACTGTTGAGTTTGTTTTATCATTTTTCCAGGCTGCTTGCCACCATTTCCCTTCCTCCTGAAATAACATTTCTTGTAAACAACCAATAGGTCATTAAGTCATCTTCCTCAGTATGTCTCTTTTCATTAAAGGCAAATTGGGCTTAGCATGGGACTCATAGAACTGTGCCAGTGTTTCTGCCCAAATTGGTTTAACCACCAAATATGTTGTTGCCATTGAGTTTTTATAGCTTGAATATCGTTTGAATATATCTTTTGGATCCAAAATCTTTCAGGAACCTTTTGAGAGATGGCGGGGGAGGGGAGACAAAAGTTTTCCGTTCCCCGAGACAGTGTCATATGAGTAGTAATTATTCTCAGCGAAAGAGCAGGGCTATCAATGGTAAGTGGGGAAGCCCACCTAGTTACCCCTTACTTGGTTTCAGTACCAAGAATTTTTTAACCTCAGTGCCTTCCACCCACAGAAACAAGGTCCATAGGCATTAGAGCACATGACACTATGACTAGTTGGAAATGCAGCAGTTATTTTATGTCTGTGTTTCTGGACACCTTTGTTAACAAATCATAACTGTGTTTAATAGTTACATGGTGGTCTGTGACTTCGTTGTTCAACAAAATCGTTTGTGTGCATTTCAGAGACAACAGTGTCCTAATTTTGCCTCCCCAAAGCGGTTCTGTACAATAGATAAAACCAACAGGAGCCAAAAGGCAAGCATTAGAATTATTCTGTGTTTATCCTCAAGATGTTATTAGCATCATCAAGATTCAGATAAAATTCTGCAGATTAAATTATTAAATCTTCTGCAACCTTAGACAGCTTCAAGTAAAGGAGACAATTTCATCAGGTCTTACGGGCATCTATAAATATAGCTGAGAGCAGTTTCTTGCGCCCAGGCTTTTACAAGATACCAAAATAATGTTAACTTTCTCTTTTGCGTTATTTACTTATTGGCTCCCTTTCTGAGAGTAAAGACTTTTCCTCCTTTCTCCTGTCGTTAGTTTTTTACCCAGACCTCGACCCCTGAGTTAGGAACCGTCAGATTCGGCAAGAGGACTTACCTGTGGGGCGGACGGCAATGTGAGACTGGCCAGTGCTTTTCCCCTTCGTCCATTCCCAGTCACATGAAGTTGGGGTGAATAACTACAAGTTTATAGGACTGTCTTGCCCACATGTGAGGAAAGATGCAAAAAACCATTAATTCCAAGCTTAGATTGGTGAAAATAAAAACAGTCCATTCCATCATTCCTCAGACAGTTATATTTAGAGGTATTATCTTCATGTCATGTTTGCAACTGATCCTTCTTTCTGAGCTTGTAAATGTAATCCATATCCATGTTCTACATGATCAGTCAGAGAAAAAGGAAAATGTTCAGAAATATGGAGGAAATTGTTATCAGTTCCTGTGTTATTATTCTACCCTCCCTTATTTTTCCTGAAGTATCTCTATAATCTATTTAGTGTTGATTCCCCCTTTAATTCCATGCCCTTTATGTTTTGACACACATTCCATCATGCAAGTAACTCTGTCTCTCGTTAGCAATTTGAAAAGTGTTTCAGACATTTGCTCCAATACTTTGTGTTTGGTGAGGTAGATAAGTTAGTGTATGGTAGATAATGGTGGTTAGCACATTGTTGAACTGCACCTGCAGTAAAGTGAGTTTCTTTATCAGATCATACCTAAGTAGGAGGTCTAAATTGAAATGGTTTCTGCTGTGGCCTCTAATAATGTTAAAGGTGATTTCTGCAGCTACCAGGTATACACATCCAAATGAGTGTCTATTCTAGACAAGACCTGTTGCTGTGCACATGAAACCATAGATAATGGCCACCATAATTCTGTGTGAATGTATGTTTTCACTTCTTTTAAGTATATCCCTAAGAGTGGAATTGTTGGGTCACTTAGTAACTCTGTAATCATTTGAAGAACTACAGACTATCTTCCAAAGCAGCTGCACCGTTTTACATTCCCCCCAGCAGTGTATGAGGGTTCTCACTTCTCCACTTCATTACTAACACTTGCTTTGTTATCTATATTTTCCTGATGACTTACGAAGTCAAGAATGTTTTCACATGTGTATTGGCCATTTGTATATCTTTGGAGAAATGTCTGTTTAGATCCTTTGTGGTTTTTTTTTTTTTTTTTTTTTTGAGATGGAGTCTCGTTCTGTCGTCCAGGCTGGAGTGCAGTGGTGCAATCTCGGTTCACTGCAACCTCTGCCTCCGGGGTTCAAGCAATTCTCCTGCCTCAGCCTCCCAAGTAACTGGGATTATAGGCACGTGCCACCACCACCCACCTTGGCCTCCCAAAGTGTTGGGATTACAGGCTTGAACCACCACGCCGGACCCCTCTGTCCATTTTTATTTGGGTTATTTTGCCTTTTTATTATTGAGTCGTAAGAATTCTCTATGTAATCTTGATACAATTCCCGTATCAGCTATATGATTTCCAGATCTTTTTCCCCCATTCTCTGGGTTGTCTTTTCTCCTTTTGTGATGGTGTCTTTTAAAGCGCAAAAGTTTATTTCAGCGAAGTCCAGTGTATCTCTTTTTTTCTTTTGTTGCCTGGGCTTTTTGTGGCATATCTAAGAATCCTTTGCCAAATCTAAGATCATAAAGATTTGACCCTGAGTTTTCTTCTAAGAATTATATAATTTTTTAATATGGTATGAAGATCCAGCTTCATCTTTTTGCATATGGCTATCCAGTTGTTTCACTGCCTTTTGTTGAAAAGTCCATTATTTCCCCCATATAATGGTTTTGGCAACCTTGCTGAAAATCACTTGATGTGTATGAGTTTATTTCTGAACTCTCAGTTCCATTCTTCAGATCTATAGGTCTGTTCTTGCACCAGTATTACACTGTGTTGATCATCATGGCTTTTTTAGTACTTTTTGAAATCAGGACACATGTGAGTCCTCCTACTTTATTGTTTCAGCTTTTCTGGGTCTTTTGCAATTTTTTAATGAATTTTAGAATTTGTGAATGTCTACAAAGACTTTCTTATAGGGAGCATACTTAAATCTGTAGATGAGTTTGGGGAGTATTTTCATCTTAATTAAGGCTTCTGATCCATGAATATGGGATGTTTTTCCATTTATATCTGTAATTTCTTTCAATATTTTGTAGTCTTCAGAGTATATTTTTATGCTGTTATAAAAGACATTTTCTTAAGTTCATTTTTGGATTCTTCATTTGAAGTGCTTAAAAATCCAACTGATTTTTATATGTTGATCTTACGTTTCACAGCCTTGCTGAGTTTATTCTAATTGTTTTTAATGGATTTTTAGAAATTTCTATATACAAGATCATGTTATGTATAAATAGATATAGTATTGCTTCTTTTCTGTCTTCTGCAACTGCCCTGGCTAGAACCTTCAATTCATCGTTGAATAGAAGAGGCAAGAGCAGACATCCTTGTCTTCTTTCTGATCATAGGGGCAAAGCATCTAGTCTTTGACCATTATATTATATATTTTGTTATATTATTCATAGATGCCCTTTAGATCCATTAAATTTTTAGTAGCTACTAAGCCCCCCAGTTTAATTGTCCTGAGAGGATTTTTAAATCCCTTCGTTTTTTGTCCTGAATAATCCTAATCTTTTCCCTACCATTCAGCCCTATTAAGAAGGAACTGAGCTAGTAGGTCTATGACAGCCTTCCTCACATCATTAGAAACCTCTGTCAGTACAGTCTTGGAGTATGAAACTAAACATGCGACTATGCCTACATGAGACGTGCAATACAGAATTAATTAACATGACCCTTGGTTTATAATAGTCCACGACATAAGGGGCAAGTGCCAGAAAATACTGCTGTAATTCTGATTTATTTAGTAATGTTGTTAATCTAACCCATAATGTAAATGCTATTTGGCATAACTTTGGTATAATTGGTAAAAAATAATTTGACTGATTTTATCAAAACATTTGATAATACTGATATTGGCGAATTGGGAACTTGACTTAAAACCACAAGGTATTATCTTGATAGAAGGTGATTGGTTAGAGAAAGAACTACATTGAGTTAATTTTACATTGAATCAATATATTGGTACGTTTTATAAAGTTCAATTTCTTTTTCTTTTTTTGAGACAGAGTCTCATTCTTGTCACCCTGGCTGGAGTATAGTGGCGTGATCTCAGCTCACTGCAACCTCCGCTTCCCAGCAATTCTCCTGCCTCAGCTTCCTGGGTAGCTGGAATTACAGGCACGCACCACCACGCCTGGCTAATTTTTGTATTTTTAGTAGAGACGGGGTTTCACCATGCTGGCCAGGCTGGTCTCAAACTTCTGACCTTGTGAACCACTTGCATTGGCCTCCCACAGTGCTGGGATTACAGGCATGAGCCACTGCACCCAGCCCATAAAGTTCAATTTTTAACTGAGAGAGGAAGTAAAGGGGTCATCAAGCTTGTACATGATTAAGAACAAGTCTGCACTGGAATGTTTGGTAAACTGCAGTTTCTTTAAAATCATACCTACACTTCATTGGATGGCTAAAAACAATTAGAAAAGAATGATGATGAGTAATTTGGTTAAGAAAGCTTGGCCCAGGGTGGGGACTGTACAAGTCAGGATTAATCTCAACTGGGCTACTATACCCTTGTGCTTATCTCCAGGAATACTGGGATCCATGGTGCTGATGTTCGTTTAGTCAAACCTGAATGAAGTACTAACTAGTGATGAATTCTAGTCCGGGACTAGAGACTACGATAAACCAGGGGGCAACCTTGCACTGGCTTGCCAGCATTGTTTAGTAGGAAATGTAAAGATTGATTTTACATTTTGCACCTGGTTTCTGTCATGTTCCCTTGGTTTCTGCAGTTGAGTCTGGTCATGCAGCCCAATGTTGCCTACCTGACCAGAGAGGCATAAAAGACCTCTCCTTGAACAAGAATCAGGTTCTCCTGGGAGCTATGCCTAGAAGTTCTGGACCCCTCTAATGTTTCCCTGTGCCTGCTTTCTCCTTGTAGACTGTGACCTCTACCTTTAATTAATGCCTGTTAGCCACAAGAATCCCAATTATATGACCTATATACCATCTCATTTTGAAAAAAATCTGAGTTGCGGCTTTTTATTTATTCTCAGAGATGGCCATCTAGGACGTTTGCTCAGCTTATACATCACAGAGTTGTGTGACAAAGCCATCATTCCTCTGTTCTTTGATGAATCATCAAATTACTTTGTGCTAGAATAAACTTTTTTTATATTACAAAAGAAATCTCATGAATTTACCTTCAGGTTCACAATACATACAAGAAATTAGCAAATCCCCAGTAGAGAAGCTTTGGCTTTTGTGATTGGGTTCCAGCATTGTAACTATTACTTTTATTCCCAATTTTGACAACATGGAATGAGATATATTAACTTATAAATACTGTGTTGCTCAAGTGGGACTAAAAGCACAATCCATGCTACCTGCACCGTAGTCCACTTTCAGCATAAAGAAACTCGAATGTATTCAAGTAGTAGACATCCTACATTGAAAGAATGTTGTTCTAAGATTTTATAGGTAACTGTTGCTCCTGTGAAATTTGACAGTGAGATTCCTTCTATTTTTAGTGTAACAGGAAATGGCACCAATAGTATGCCATAATATATATTTTGGGGGACAAAAATACTATGCTCATTTCACCACTTTATTCTTCTTCATTTCATGCAATTTTTAAGTAGATGTGGACACTAAAATCCAACACTATTCCAAAGAAAGACTGTTAACAACAACAACAAAAAAAACTAGCATATTAATCTCTTTTCTTGGGAATATTGAGTATATTTCTTGTTACTTGTATCTAAGTTCTGACTCTGATTTTTACAGGGGAAACAAGGCAAACACATTTTATATGGCTGCAGTGAGCTTTTTAATGCTACACAGTTCATAAAACAGGTAAAGTATATACCTTTGTTGTTTGTTTCTGTTAACATACCCTAGTTGCTATTGGTATTTTTCAAAAGAGAGAAAGAAAACCTCTTACTCACCTGAACCAGCTGCAACCAAAGCCATCCAGCTATACCAAGATAAGGTGTTGTCATGGGCGACTAAGAAAACCTTGATAAGTAATAACATTTCCAGTAGGAGTTTGCTCATCCTTCCAGAACTGAAAGCCTTTCTTTGGCTTTTAATGATCCTTTAGAAATACAAAAATATATGAGACCTGTCAGTAGTGTTTCACTCATGACATTTCTCTTTACATTTTCACGAAGTTAGCACTAATTTTTTTAATTCCCAGGGTTTTTGTTTTCCATCAGTTGAACGTTAACTACTAATGTTTACATTTTTTTTTGCTATGACAATGTTTATTGCAATTCCATTTCCTTTTGTTTTTCTTGGTAGAGACAGTCTCTTGCTATGTTGCCCAGGCTGGTCTCAAACTCCTGGCCTCAAGTGATCCTCCCACCTCAGCCTCCCAAGTAGCTAGGAGTACAGGCGTGAGCCACCATGCCCAGCTTTCAGTTTTTAAATATCTACAAATGTTTAACATTTGAGTTAGTGGTGAACATTAAGATTTATTATTCTAGGAATGTAGTGAATAAAATAGGAAGTGTAATTTATTAAGGGGTTTACAAATATGTTTGAATGTTTCTTTTGTGATCTTTTTTAAAAGTTTTATGTATGATTTTGTGTTTTGTTTCAGTTGTCACAACTTGGACAAAAGTAACACACAAAAACCTTACTATGATATAATCTATTTGGAATGTGGATAAATGTGAAAAGAAAAGTTAGAAGAGCAGCATAACAGTGTCCTAACAGTGAAAATCAGTTATTTGTTAATTTTTAAGGAAATTCTATACTTAATATGTATTGATTAAAAGAAGAATAAAACATTTCAGAAATAAAATTTCAGCGTTGTTCATTTTCTCTGTTTGAGAAAGTACTTTGGAAGTAAGGCAAGCTCCATCTGAGTATAATATTAAAATACTAATAACTGATAGGTTATGATTGAAGCTGTTGATGTTTTAAGGTTATCATATACAAATTTTATTTGATTGGTTCATGAATCCCCTATTTGTATACATTTTAATTGTACAACTACTTTTTCATATTTTGTAGGGTATCCATGTTGCTTCTAGATTTTAGATGGAGATTTTAAGCCACTTTAATGTCTCTACTTCTGGCACACCTATGTACATTTTATCACATAAAGTCCCTCCTTCATATAATGGTGATCAAGGCAACACTAACATGAGTTGGAATGGACATATATACAAAACATTCATCTCAAAGTTCTAAATAATATGTAAAAGTTAGTGTTAAACTTGATTCCAAGCTTCTTTGGTATGCAGTACTGACAAAGAGTATTGATCAGTCATACCGTTCAGCACGATGGTATGAATATCGTCATACCGTTCAGTACGTCCATAAGATAAAAAGCCAATTGCTTGAAAGGAATAAAAATAAACGCTTCGTATTTTAAAGGCCAGGGAGCTTTCCCTTCTAATGAGCCACATATCAACAGGAATCTCTAATGTTACAAACAATATACTGACAATACATGCAAGATTCACAGGTCAAGAAAAATAATTCTAGATAGGTAAGGGTCTCTTAATCTGACTTATTCCTGAGACAAAATGTAAAGTGTGTGGAGGAATGGAAGGACTGAGTATACATCAAGCAGTTTTTGTTAAGTAACATAAATAACATTTATCCTATGCAGCTAGCTAAAGTCATATCCCTAAAAAAGGAGCCTAGAAAGTACACAATCCCAAAACGGTAAGCCTCTACCTCACTGGGGTATGAGCTGAACAAAAGAATCTCTAGTCAGGGTCCAGATTATATTTTTTTTAACTTAATTCAGATACAAATAAGTAATCAGGGTACTGAAGTTTGATAACACCAGTAATTATAGCCTAGAAAAAAATGTTATAGCAAATGTTATCAAATACTGACCTTGGCTGTTTAAAAAAAAAAAAAAGCTCACACCAAATATGGTATTTCCTCTCTTAGTGCCAGCAATGTGCATCACACGTTTATTTCAGTGTTCATCAAGCTTGCAAAACTTCCACACTGCTCCTGACAGTGTACTAATAGTATTTGAAATGTAAGTTCAGACTTTTCCTGCACATTAATTTGTTTAAATGTTATACTGAGTCTTTGAGACATAAATATAAATTTTCCATATATTAACATGTATAAATTGTATATTAACATGTCAAAAATATCTACTTTCCAGAAATAAAGTATGACATAGGGCTAGAGAGGAAAAAAAAGATGAAATTTAGGTATAAAAAGTCAAGATCCTTTCTGTAAAGAAAACATTGGGCCGGGCACGATGGCTCATGCCTGTAATCCCAGCACTTTGGATGGCCAAGGTGGACGGATTGCCTGAGGTCAGGAGTTCGAAACCAGCCTGGCCAACGTGGTGAAACCCTGTCTCCACTAAAAATACAAAAATTAACTGGGCGTGGTGGTGGGTGCCTGTAATCCCACCTTACTCAGGAGGCTGAGACAGGAGAATCTGTTGAACCTGGGAGGCAGAGGTTGCAGTGAGCCAAGATCACACCACTGCACTCCAGCCTGGGCCACAAGAGCAAAACTCCACCTCAAAAAAAAAAAAAAAATTAACTGGAGAAAGATTTTGTGAGTGTACAGATATAAAAGATGTTAGAAAATACCTAAAGGATAGAAAAATATGAAAGCATATTTGAAAAAACCTAGAAGTTAAAAATAAAATACCTAAAATTTAGCTCAGTGGATGGGTTTAGCAACAGATGAAATGTGACTAAGAAGAAAATCTGAATCAGAAGATGGAGCAAAAGAAATTATCCACAATGTAACACAAAGATAATGGGAGCAAAGGAAAATAAAATAGATGAATAATAGGAAGGTCAACCAGGCTAGGCAGCAAAGGAAGCCCCCCACCGCCTACAAAAAATAAAATTACCTGGACTTGGTGGCACGTGCCTGTGGTCCCACCACTCCAGCCTGGGAAACAGCAAGACCTTATCTAAAGATTGGGAAGGTCTAACAGTCATCTGGAGTTCCCAAAGGAGAAAAGAGGTAAAATGTGGCAGTGATAACACTTGAGGAGATGATACCTCATAATTTTTCAAAATAGACACCTCCTAGCAGGATAAAAAATAAAAAATTCACCCCTTGATATCATGAAACTGCAGAATACCAAAAATAACTCTTACAAAAACAGTACAAGAAAAATAAGATTCACTTCTAAGGAGGGAGGAGGAGAGAGCTGACTTCTCAGGTGCAACCGTGAGACATAAAATTGTGGAATGGCATCTTTGATGGAAGTAAACTGCCAGCGTATATGTTAATGTCTGGCCAAATGCTCTTAAGAGGACAAAGTACACACAGACCAAAAACAAAGTTTGCCACCAGCAGAATCTCACCAAAGGAATGTCTAAAGTATGTACTTCACATGGGAGAAAAGTGATTCCAGGTGTGAAAAGGAATGAAAATAAAACTTATGTAAAACTAAAAGAACATTGTTGTTTGAAACAACTTACGGTTTTTTTAAAAAAGAATTTACATACATCACAACCCAAACTGGAAGAACTCTTAATGATCCGAAACTAGGGTCTCCCAAATCCCAATTTTTCTTTGCCCTGACACACGACACACAAAATGCCTTGACCACTGTGTGACCTGGCTAGCTTCATGTTTTCCCCTGCAAGCTGCGACATTCCCAGGCACTGATAAGTTTGTTTATATTGCTGCCCAAAACACTGCAAGATAAAATGTAGACGCTAGCCCTGGCTCTCAGCTGTATTCCTTAAACCCCACATAAACTTCATATCCCAATCCCCTTGTTGCAGACATAGTAGAACATCTGTTTTTCTTACTCCATCACAAGTACCACTCTAGCACCCTGTAAGTTGCCTAATACATATTTTGGACTGATTTTGGAATCCCAACCAGCACCATCTCAGAACAGTTGGGGGTAGTCACTTGCAGGAACTTAACTGCCACTACTTTTGGGGTAACTAACCACAGGTTTGGCCAGACAGTGTCATAAGGTCCTTGATTGGATAAAATGTGGCAGTGATAACACTGGAGATGATACCTAATAATTTTGTAAAACAGATAAACCCATTTTGCCATCTCTTAAGTACTCATTAACTTTATGTGTTTGTATATTTGTACATATGTATGTATGTATGAGACAGGGGCTTGCTCTGTTGCCCAGGCTGGAGTACAGCGGCGTGATTACACCTCACTGCAGCCTTAACCTCCCGGGCTATGGGAGGTATACGGGAAGGGGTGTGGAGCTTCTATGCCCCGTGTGGGGCACCACCCTTCCAGCTACCTCCCCATGTTCAGCAACCCAGAAGCTCTTCAAACTCTGTACTTGTGGGTTTTTAACGGAGGCTTCACTGATTAAATCACTGGCCACTGCTGATCAACTCAACCTTTAGTCTCTCTTCTATCCTTGGAGATCAAGGGATGGGGCTGAAAGTTCCAACCCTCTAATCACACGGTGAGTTCCCCCAGCAACCAGCCCCTGTCCAGTGGCTACCAAGGAGCTCCCAGCTATCAGGCATCTCAGAACCTTACAAAAAGACGTTACTTTGGCTATGACAAGGGTTTCTGGATCAGTGTGCCAGGAAATGGGAACAAAGACCAAATCTATATTTCTTATTACAAATCACAATATCACACTGTATGACCCAGCAATTCTATTGCTAGATATCTTCTCAAAACAACTGAAAATGACTGTTTGAACAAAACTTGTACACCAATGTATTATGCACAATAGCCAAAAGGTGGAAACAACCCAAATATCCATCATTGAATAAGATGTGATATATTCATTCAATGGAATATTTTTCAGCCATAGAAAAGAGTGAAGTACTGATACATGCTACAACATAGTTGAATCTTGAAAGCATTATGCGAAGTGAAAGAAACTAGACATAAAAGCTACATATCGTATTATTCCCTTTATATGAAATGTCCAGAGCAGGCAAACGCATAAAGACAGAAAGCAGATTTGTGGTTGCAGCGGTTAGGGGAATAGAGAGTGGAGAGCGACTGCTTAATGGGTACGATGTTTCATTTGGGGTGATGAAAAAGTTCTGGAATTAGATAGTGGTGATGGTTCCACATTGTGAATATATGTAATGCACTGAATTGTAAACTTTAAAATGCATTTTATGTGTATTTTACATCAATAACTTTATAATTATACTGGGAGATTCTTACATGGCATTCACAAACATGAAAAAAAAGTAAAGATGTAAAATACTTGAAAGTACAATTAACAAACCTTGCTAATTGACTACAATGAACCTGTACTCACCAATTAGAGAACATATAATCTTCTGAAGCAGGTATGGAATATTTTTAAAATCTGATCTTACCATGAAGCAAGCCAAACGACTAAAATAATTTTGAGCATATCTGAATCACAATGTAAGTTAGAAATCAATAACAGACTTTCAATTCAAAAGCCCACATTGGGCTTAGTTGAGACACAGTTCTAATTAACCCAATAAGTTATAAATCAGGAAATATTTTACAATGAGTAAGTTGAACCACCACAAAAATACTACATATTAAAATGTGTTGATACAACTACAGAATTTTAAGGCCCATTTAGAGTTCAAAAACAAATTATAAAAATTAAGGTTGAAATTGATAAACTAAGCATCCATCACAAGAAGTTGGAAAAATAATAAAATCAACACGAAAAAGGAAGCAGAAATTAATGAGTCAGAATCCAACGTGATAGAGAATGTTAAGGACTAAATTGTGTTGCCACCCCCACCCTGTGGCATATTCACATGCTGAAGCTTTAATCTCCAATGTGACTACATTTACTTACAGATAGGGCTTTAGGAGGTAATTAAGGTTAAGCGAGGTCATAAAGATGAGGCACTAATCCAATAGGACTGGTGTCCTTGTAAGAGGAGAAAGAGTCACCAGACACGTCTCCCTCTCTCCACATGTGCACAGAAGAAAAGTGTGAGGACCCAGCAAGAAGGTGGATATCTGCAAGCCACCAAGAGACTTCACTGGGAATCAGCCCTGAGGGCACCTTGATCTTAGACTTCCAGCCTCTGAACTGTGAGAAAATAAATGTCTGTTCTTTCAGCAACTGAGTCTGCAGTATCTTGTCATGGCAGCCCAAGCTGATATAGAGAAGAACAAACTTCTGGCAAAACAGATAAAAAGAAAAAGAAAATGAAAAGACACAAAACTCCAACACTAGGAATGAAAAAAGGGACATTACTACTCATCTTGTAGACATCGTATAAGTAAAATGAAACCACTTCATATTAAAAAATGAAACCACTGCTTTCTTCCAGGATGGAGTCATATGTACCAGGTTTAACCTCCCATCAGAAACAACTTTAAAACTGGACAAAATACAGTGACAGTTCTTAACACATTGGACATCAACAACAAGGACTGTGATTCCTGAGAGACAGGAAATAAATGGGAGCGTCCTTAGATTGCCTCAGCTTATTGCCTGGAGAAAGTTCCTGGACTGTGGTGCCAGAAGGGCGAACCCAGGTGGAGACCCCTTGTCTCCTTTAGTTGAGGCGGCAGTTCTGGGAGTCCAAGGTGACCAAGAGGGCTATAGTTTTCAAGGTGGAGTACCAGAAAGGAGAGCCCTACATAGCGAACTCAAGCTCAGCAGAGGGTTCTCCTGTACTGTTAAGTGGACAGCTTGACATGTGCAAGTGAGGAAGATACCTGAGACTGGGAGAAAAACCACCCAAAAGCATTAGAAGGAATAGTCCTCAGATGGACCAGGAACCAACCAGAATATAAAAATGCGTAATTCACAGAGAATCGCATTTAAAAACTCACAAATATTTTGCCTTAGTAGCAAGGAAAAAATAACCTTAGTCTAAGCACTGTTCTGGTCCTACCTAACAAAGCTTGAAAGCAATGCCCAAAAGCATCAAACTGTTTCCAAGTAACTTAACTATATCCCAGACCAAAGCTCAAGAATAACTATAGGAATACAAAAATATCCAGCACCCAACAACGTAAAATTTGCGTTTAAAATCTAATCAAAACTTACCAGGAATGCAAAGCAACAGGCAAACACAAAACATAATGAGGGTTAAAAAAATCCATTTAAACTTAACCAAAAACATCACAGATGCTATAATTAGTAGATGAGGATAGTAAAGTATTATAGCTATTTCATATGTTCAAGAAGTTAGGGGAAGACTGACCTTTTTGAGTAGAGGCATGAAAGATATAACAAAGACCCAAATCAAACTTCTAAAGACAAAACCTACCATGTCTGTATTAGTCTTCTGTTGGTGTTATAATAAATTATCGCAAATGTCGTGGCTTAAAATACCACAAATATATTATCTTACAGTTCTAGGAGTAAGAAGTCCAAAATGGTTCTCACTGGGCCAAAATCCAGGAAGGGCAGCATTTTGCATTCCTGGGAAGTATTGATTAGATTTTAAATGCAAATTTTACCTTGTTGGGTGCTGGATATTTTCGTATTCCTATAGTTATTCTCAAGCATGGGTCTGGGATGTAGTTAAGTTACTTGGAAACAGTTTGATGCTTGCCTTCTCCATGTTGTGAGCTAGTGATGGCCAGTCAAGTCTTTCTCACAATGATATTGTTTGGCTGTGTCCCCACCCAAATCTCATCTTGAATTGTAGCTCCTGTAATGCCCACATGTCATGGGAGGTACCTGGTGGGAGGTAATTCAATCATGGGGGTGGGTTTTTCCCATGCTATTCCCATGGTAGTGAATAAGCCTCATGAGATCTGATGGTTTTATAAATAGGAGTTCCCCTGCACAAGCTCTCTTGCCTGCCACCATGTAAGGCATGCCTTTGTTCTTCCTTTGCCTTCCACCATGATTGTGAGGCCTCCCCAGTCATGTGGAACTGTGAGTCCATTAAACCTCTTTCCTTTATAAATTACCCAGTCTTGGGTATATCTTTATTAGCAGCATGAGAATGGACTAATACACACAGGTAGAACTCTGACAACAATTTTTCTGCCTGCCTCTTCCACGTTTAAAGGACCCTCATGGTTACATTTCAGTCCACCTAAATAATCCAGGATAATGTCTTTATAACACTCCACCCCCAAAACAGCAGAATACACACCCTTTTCAAGTACATTCAGAACATTTACTAAAGTATACCATATTCTGAACCTTTAAAAATGTCTTAATAAATTTTAAATTTACTTAAATTTTAAAATAAATCAATAACAGAAATCTGGAAAGTAGTTGTCACAGGTTAGCCCCCCAGAAGGCAGACTCAGACCACATTTAGCATGCAGGAAGGTTATTTATTAGGGAAAGTTATTGGCATGAGGAAGATGATCGGGACTAACACGCATGGCAGAAGGGATAGAAGCAGGAGTGGGCAGCAAAGGCCCAGCCCCCCAACAGGAAGCTTCAGAGCTAAGATGGCCTGACTCATCGTGAATTGGAGTGAAGAGGTCAGTCCTTCATACTCCTTGCCAAGCAGTCACTGATACAGGCTGTCCCCAGGAAGCAGGTGTGTCTTTGGGCCAGGAGACTGCTTCTGGCCAGGCATATTCCCTGAGGAAGAGGAATGTGGCCAGTGCTGCGCCCACTTTAGCTGAATGAAACAGGGAAAGGAAAAGAAGGGAAGGAGCTACCTTAAAGTGGAAAGAAGGGTTAGGTGTCACATACACCCGACCTTGCCTAGCAAAGCAGAGGCCACATCATCTGCCGAAGCCATCAAAGCAGTTGGTGCCTAGGACTCCAGGAGAGAATGTTGTGTGAAGACAAGGTTGAGAAGTTAAGCTACAAAGGAGAAAATGTCCCTCTGTTTCCTTAGAAATGGAGAAGTCCTACTTGAACTATTTAACATTTGTTCAGAAATATTTTATCAGGTAGAAACTATACAAAAACCATACAAAGAAGATGGTCTCTTTTCACGTAGTCTTTGCATTTAAAAATCAGTTGGAAAGAAACAGCCTTATTAATGGGCTGGGCGTGGTGGCTCACATCTGTAATCCCAGCACTTTGGGAGGCCAAGGCAGGCAGGTCACTTGAGGTCAGGAGTTTGAGACCAGCCTGACCAACATGGAGAAACCCCATCTCTACTAAAAATACAAAAATCAGCCAGGCGTGGTGGTACATGCCTGTAATCCCAGCTACTCAGGAGGCTGAGGCAGGAGAATTGCTTGAACGCAGCAGCTAGAGATTACAGTGAGTCAAGATTGCACCACTGCACTCTAGCCTGGAGGACAGACAAGACTCTATCTCAAGAAAGAAAGAAAGCGCCTTATAAATGAAAGTATAGGATTTTTTGCAAAGTTGTCTTAAATTCACATAAACACTTTGTCTTGTAGATATAAAGAAGGTCATTGCCAAGGTTCTGAGAGCAAAACTTTTTCATGGGACCTATAAAAATTCTTGATCCTTAAAATATCTTTATAGGGAAGCCCTGGGTTTTTTGTTTGTTTTGTTTTGTTTTTGAGATGGAGTCTCACTCGGTCACCCAACCTGGAGTACAATGGTGCGATCTTGGCTCACTGCAACCTCCGCCTCCCGGGTTCAAGTGATTCTCCTGCCTCAGCCTCCCAAGTAGCTGGGATTACAGGTGCCTGCCATCATGCCCAGCTAATTTTTGTATTTCTAGTGGAGACAGGGTTTCACCAGTTTGATCAGGCTGGTCTCGAACTCCTGACCCCGGGTGATCCACCTGCCTCAGCCTCCCAAAGTGCTGGGATTACGGGCGTGAGCCACTGTGCCCGGCCGCCCTATCCTTTCTCAAACTGTCTGCAGCTGAGCCCTGTCTGTCCTGGCGTGGGTCATCCGGCATGGCCATCCACAACACTGCCTGCTCGCTCAGGCTGGGCAGCTCAGCAGTCCTGTACCAACAAGCCCACAGTTTGGCTAATTCAGAAGCCAGTTTGATCTGCCTTCCAAAGGGTGACTCTCCTCAGAGGAACTGATCCCTCCCCTGAGAACACTCAGAGCAGGGTGGAGAGCAGTAAGAAAGAGAACTCCTCCACCAGCAGATTCCCAAAATTACATCAATTAATCCTCAGACAGCACTGCCATGTAGGTGGTACAGCTCCAATTCTAGAGATGGAAACAAGCTCAGAGAGGATAAGTACCGTGCTCAAGGTCATGGCTGGTACATGGTGGAGCCAAAGAGCAAATGCGCATCTGTCTGCTCCAAATCCATCCCCTTTCCACTGCTCAGAATTCCCTGGCTGGGGAGGCAGGAGGCTGAGAGCCTTGACGGGCCTCTGCTCACCAATCAACCCGAGCCAGTCACTTTACCCCTCTGCTTCCTCCTGTATGCAACAACAGTTACACAGAGAGGAGCATCTGACAGGGCCCTGGACGCAATGCAGCCCACCTGAACCAGCCGGCTCAGGATGTTCAACAACATGAGCGCCTTGTCTAATGAGCTCTCCCACAGGGACTAGCAAGCTTAGACCCTGCTGGGGAAAATGTGAGTACTTTTGGCACAAACATGGGAAAGATCAATTCACTCGGCATGAAATGGGGCCGTATGGTGGGGAAAAAGGTAAAGAAAAGGCCGGGCGCGGTGGCTCGCGCCTATAATCCCAGCACTTTGGGAGGCCGAGGTGGGTGGATCACGAGGTCAGGAGCTCAAGACCATCCTGGCTAACACGGTGAAACCCCATCTCTACTAAAAATACAGAAAAATTAGCCAGGCATGGTGGCGGGCGCCTGTAGTCCCAGGTACTCGGGAGGCTGAGGCAGGAGAATGGCATGAAGCTGGGAGGCAGAGCTTGCAGTGAGCCAAGATTGTGCCACTGCACTCCAGCCTGGGCGACAGAGCAAGACTCCGTCTCAAGAAAAAAAAAAAAAAAAAAAAGTAAAGAAAAAAGGGCTGAGAGGAAATACAAGTCAAAACATAAGTTTGCCTTAAAACAGAAACACCCGTTTCATTACCGATCAGGTAGTTTTACATAGTGACAACCTGCAAGTCAGACTCACATCCTGATGTATTCAAAATTGTGAATTTTCAACTAATACCTTTAAAGTTTGCAATCTTTCAGTACTAGTCAAAAGAAGCTTGAAGCAGGATGTAAAGATTTGAATTCACTTAAATGCATCCAGATCAGACTGTGGACACTTGGTGAATTTTTTTGAGGTTTTTTTGTTTTTGTTGTTTGTTTGTTTTAATCACAAGGCATGGGACAACCTGACTTCAGGGGCTGAGGAGACTGTACTAATATGCTATGTGTATCAAGAAAATTAGAAACTGGATTTCTGATTTCTTCAAGCAACCACATCAAAATAAACACGCATTAAGCAGAGACAACTAGGGACTGTTCAACTTGAATTTGTTGAATTGCTCCAGGCTCAACAGAATTGTGGGATTTCAAAAACTGATATCCGAAGAGATTCCTGGATGTTGGTGAATATGTATCAGTCTTTAAATATCTGTAGATGCTTTTACAGTGGAAACCTCAGGATGTTTTTAGATTCTCAAGCATCAGCCCATCAATGTGGCTCAACTTCAAAAGGAACAGCTGATCGCACTAAGCTGATTGCAAGCTGTATGTAGGAAGATGGCATGGTACCCTAAGAATCCAGAGACAGTGATGTGAACTCTGGGACCTCCTGGGATGATGGCTGACTGTAATAACAGTATGTGGATTTACCTGCCAGCATCATTTTCCCTGATTTTTGTCATCCCGATCTTTCTTTCCCCACTTTCATCCACTTGTCTCAGGTGGAGCTGATGCCATTCCTGACAACAGTAATTGGTTAGGGGATATGTAACCAAACCCAGCGAATAAGATGTAATTAGGCTCCTGCTGAGGTCATTGCTTCTGAGGCACAAGAGGGCCACTCTGTCTTCTGCTAAACTTAAACTGGAGGGCCTTAAACATGAGGCTGTGGATATCAGCCCAAGAAGCCTGAGAATGTGGAGCCCAGAGGTGTCCTAGTGACATCATTTGAACACCTGGGTCTATCCATCAGTGTAAAAAACTAACGTGAGAGTTGCAGCCACAGAGGCAAAGAAAACCTTGAAACAGATGCAAAATCCAATAGATGATTTAAATATCCTAAAAGAGCCAAAGACATGCAAGCAAATATAAGAAACAATGGTTTTTAGACAATGGGCATCTGGATGCATAGGACGGTGAGCCCCCAGAGAGGAGAAACAAAGTGAGCCCTGTGATTTCCCCAGCTCACTTCCTGGAGAGGTTTTTCAGGCTGCAGCAAAGGCAAGGCTAGCCCAGAGTCTCCCTGAATGGAGGGGAGAGAGTGGGGCATCCAGGGAGGTGAAGGAAGCTAGAATTCACAGGCAGAGTACCAGAGAGAAGAGAGGGACCCCAGGAGAGAGCTCCAGAGATGTGTAGAAAGTCCCCCTTGGGTATTCAGCTCATCAGTGCCTGTGTGTGAGGAAACTACCAAAGGCCAAAGAAAGAACCCCACAAAAGGATGAAAAAGAAGCGAACAACCCTCTGTGGTCATGTGGGGCCAGGAACAGCGTCTGCTCCCACCAGCCAGAGTGGAAAGCCTCTCAGCTCACAAGGGTATCCGGCAGAGGACTCACTCAAAGGAGTTTTGCCTAAGTAATGGGAAAAATTAGCCCTAAACTAAATACTATTCTAGTCCCATCTAACAACCTTGAAAGCAAGACACAAAAAGATCAAACTGTTTCCAAGTAACTTAACCATGTCCCAGAAAGCTCAAGAATAGAGGAATACAAAAATATCTTATCGCCCAACAAGGTAAACGTCACAATGTCTGGAACCAAATTAAAACTTACCAAATAAGAAACAGGACAATCAAACCCATAGTAAAGGGAAAAATTATCAATAGAGACAGTTCCAGAAAAGTCACAGATGTTAGAATTACTTGTCAATAAGGACTTTAAGTAGTATAAATAGATTCCATTTATTCAAGGCAGAAAAATGTGAGCATTTTAAAATAGAAATGTAGAAGATATAAGACCCAGATTGAACTCCTAGAAATTGAAAAATTTGTCTAAGATTTAAAATTTGCTAAGTATATTAATAGAATGTTTATAAATTGAACTTTGCCTATGAAGAACTGAGTTTTTTCATTTAGTTTTAATGAACCAAAAGTCAGCTTTTTAAACAAAAACAGCTCCTACATATTTTTTGTCACTAAAAACTTACACTGACCTACAGCTCCCTCTTTCAATTACCTAAGTCAATAAATTCTCTTTTTGGATTAAGCAAGTTTGAAAGGATTTTCATTTGCAAAACAAGTCATGAGATAATTGCCAAATTCTGGCCAATAATCGGTCTAACTGGTTCTTTCACAGAGCCACTATCTGGTGCCCAAACACATTAGTGACACAGACATGGGTTCAGAATTGAGATGTGCCCACAGAATAAAAACCACAGTTCAAGAACTCCCTAGTCTGTTAGACACCAGAAGTCTCTTTGATTTTTATTATATTTGACCAATTACTTACACTAGGCCTACAACTATGAATCTTCCTCAGGTAAAAATTGATTAAGTTGGTTTTGTACTACCTTTTGTATCATGCTGCGAAAATGTGTTTTGAGTGTTAATTCTGTTAATTTTAAAAATTATACAGTCCATACTGTGTAATTCATACACAAATGAATTTCTAATCATGTATCCCCTACTTTACCTTGGATTAGATAATCGTCAAATGCCCCACTCTTATTAATATTCTAAGATTGCAAACAAACTCACAGAAAGCTGATTTATAAACTTGTAATTTGGGGTGGGTGGGGGTGGAGAACAGGGTCTCGCTCTGTTGCCCAGGCTGGAGTGCAGTGGTGCAATAATGGCTCACTGCAGCCTCAACCTCCCAGACTCAAGCTATCCTCCCAGCTCAGCCTCCCATGTAGCTGGGACTACAGGCATGCACCACAATGCCCAGCTAATTTTTTTTATTTTTTGAGACAGGATTTTGACGTGTTGCCCAGGCTAGTCTTGAACTCCTGGGCTCAAGTGACACTAATACTTCAGCCTCCCAAAGTGCTGGGATTACAGGTGTGAGCCACCACATCCAGCCTAAACTTATAATTTATAAGTTAACATATACCAAGAATCAGCAATGATCAATCACATGGGTCACATCTCATAAGAGGCAGAAGGAAATTACAAAGAAGAGGAAATTAACAGTTTGAGCTTCTGTCATCTGTCAGGGGCTTTGTTAGGTGCCCTATATGTTAGCTCATTTAATCCTAACAAAAATCCTTGGAAAATATATACTACTATCCCTGCTTTACAAGTGAGGAAATGCAAGTCCAGAATTCAGCCACTGCCCAAGGTCATTCAGTTAGTAAGTGGTGGAATTTGAGCTGGTAAGATCTGAATCTGGAACCTTTTCCATTTGAAATGAAGAGTTTGAGGGCAGAAAACTGAGTGACTAAGAAATACTCCCACAAATTATTTCAGCCTGCTGACTTGTCAAGGTATATGTTTAATACCCAAGATTAATTAGCAGACACTGGCACTTAAAGCAAATGTTTGATGGAAGAACAGGTGATAAATGAGGACAGATTCTAGTCACAAACCCTCATTTGTTGACTACTTCAAAAATCCAATGTGGCCATATGGCCTCACTCATTCATTCATTCATTCAAGTAAACAAATATTAAATGCCTCTTATGTACAAGATACTCCAGGGATGCCAGAATTACAAAGATGGAAAGACAGGTTTATAACTTGCCTCATTTCCCAAAAGATTGGAGCTTCTTCTGGCTGATGTAAAAAAAGAGGTGCCATTTTCATAACTGAAGTTTCTAAATCATAATGTAAGGTTGTAGGATGTAAGAAAACCCCTCAGCAGTAATCTAATTCTTATTAGGAGCAGTCAGACCTAGGACAGGTAACCCGTAGTGCACAAATGGTCCTCCGCCCTAACTGCTTCTCCAGAGAGCTATCTCACCATACCCTAAGGGAATGAATAGAGCTATCCTTGAAAGAGAAAGATGCCATTTCCAGCATCTTTACTAGATATTGGTGCTTTTTCAGCATTAGTTCAAAACATACCTTCACAGCCAGGCACGGTGGCTCACACCTGTAATCCCAGCACTTTGGGAGGCCGAGGTGGACAGATCACCTGAGGTCAGGAGTTCAAGACCAGCCTGGCCAACATGGCAAAACCCCGTCTCCATTAAAAAAAAAAAAAAATTAGCTGGGCATGGTGGCACATGCCTGTAATCCCAGCTACTAGGAGGCTGAGGCAGGAGAATCGCTTGAAACCAGGAGGCAGAGGTTGCAGTGAGCCGAGATCATGCCACTAAACTCAGCCTAGGCAACACAGCAAGACTCCATCTCAAAAACAAACAAACAAAAAATTTAAAAAAAAACCTTCATTAAATAAATTAGAGCACATCCGTACCATGGAACCCTGTGCAGCTGCCAAAAGCAATAAGGAAGTTCTTTCTTAGTGTTATGGGATGTATAACTCTAAGACCACAGATGTATTGTTCAATTTAAAAAGTAAAAAGGTACAGAACACTGGATATGGTGTGGTACCATATGTGTAAAAAAGAAAAAGAGTATATACACTTAATATATGTATAGAGTATCTCAGGAAGGATACCCAATACATTGATAATATTATTTTCCTGGAAAATATAGGTGCCTGGGGTGCAGGGATGGGAGGCAGGCATGGAGGCTCTTCATTGTATACTTTTATATATTTTACATTTAGGACCATGTGTATAAAAAAACCTCCCATTATTAAGGAGACAATTTGAGCTCACCAAATCTTGCTGCAAATCTGCTCGAATCTCTTAAGTTCCCACCTTATTTTATCTCTGTGTAGTATTTAACATTGTTACCTACTCCCTCCTTGAAATTCTTTTTGGGCACCCTTCGCTTAAAGTACCAAGGTAGAGTCATTTGATTTGCAGTCTGTTCCTGTCATTCCGGAGGTCCAGACATTCCGGGTAAGAATCAAGGTAAGAAAAAGTGCAACTGGATGTGTCATAGATCACGCTGTAGAGAAGCACCTAGTTTTCCACATCTTGCCATCAGTGAAAACCTAAGAATGGATATTCATTACTAGAAGGGTCATTACTAGTGTCAGTATTTTAAAATGTTTGTTCATAGCTGAGCACCTGGAGTCAGATTGCTTGAATGCAGTCCCAGCCTCATCTGTTACTAGCTGTGTACTACTGAGCAGAGTACTTAACCTCTGTAAACGCCAATCCCCTCACCTCTGGAAAAGGGGACATAATTGTCCAACCTCAAAAGGTTGCTATGCATATAAGATGACCTCATCCATAAAAGTGCTAGAGACAAGCTTTGAAGCTCAGTGCACATTAGCTCTTACTATGCCTGCATGTAAGTTCCATGAGGGCAGGGCTCCATGATGCGCTCGGAGCTGCTAACTGTTCCCAGCAGAGGCCTTACTGCCCCAAGGTGCTGTGGGTCCACTTGGAGTGGTTCTTACCAACAAGAATCCAGGCACCAGACTCTCGACAGTGAAACCATGACAGTCTATGTGGTTACATCAGAAATGTGCCTAGACCCTTCTAATGCCTCAGAGGTTCTGGTGCCATTGCTGTTCAAGAAGCCCGCTATGGTCACGATGCAAGCTCTAGAGTGTAGGTGCGAGATTCTGTGGATAGCGAAGCGAGATTCCGTGTCCCATTCTGCACCTTTCCCAGGCTGCTAAAAGTCGGGGTCAAAGGTGCAGCCCCCGTGAGTGCACAATCGCATTTCTCCGCTCAGGAAGGCAAGTCTCTCTCATTAGCCTTTGTGCAGGCAGTGGTTCAAATATCTCCTCTCTGAGTGCCGCAAAATGTTCCCAGTTGTCCTCAGGCTGTAGTAACAGGAAGGGAGGAAATAAGTCAACCCGTTTTCTCCATCCTTGGTGTCATGTGTGATTTGCTCTGCCTCCCACCTGGCACAGCGTCTGACGTGATCACCCCCATTGTGGTCTGCATGGGAGATGCGTGCCAGCTGTAACCTTTCTCCTGGCTGCCCTCATGGCCAAGTGTGCCAGTGCCCACCCCCGTGCATCTGCCTTGGCACAGACTCTGAAGCCTGACATGACATCAAGAGGCTGCTCCAGGTCTCCACAAACACCAAGACTCAGCCTTATGAGCCCTGGCACCCAGGCTCCCAGAATTCAGAGAAATGTTTGGTGGCCAACAACCCTGATGCTGAGAGCAGAGTGGATGTCACCTCAGAGACAATCCTAGGGCTCCAGAGTGCCTCATGCTCAGGTTTCTAATGAGCTGCTTGTGTTTGGAGGAAAAGCAATCCAAAGGTGAGGATGGAGGAGATCACTCTGAATCTGAAGCTGGTAAAAATAAAAATATTTTTCAAAAAGTAAAAATAAACGCCCACCTCAAAGGGGCCTTTGTTCTTCGTCCCCTTTAGGGAATCGCCCTTCTCACCTAATGTTTTCTTTTCCTCCTCTGCTTGCTCACACACCTGACCTTTCGCATCAACAGGAAACTCCACAATCTGATAGATTTACCCCAGATAGATCCAGAAAATTGATGTCAAGGGAGAAGCAACATTGAAGGAGTTTTTCCCAACTCCTTTCAAATAATCCAATATAATTTGCCTTCTCACTGCGGTGGCCCTGTGCACACTGACCAGGGAGCTGTAGCCTCCTATCATTTGACCCCTGGTCCAAGTCCCCATCTCAGCCTGTAGGAACTATGTCTTGTTTTTTAAAATTATGAGGACATTATTTTGTTTTGAAAGAAAAGAAAAAGAAAGGATGGTAATAAGGTGAATAGACAGCATCGGGGCTGACATCAAACCAGGTTTGGGAGCCATTGCCTTAGTATTCTCTGAGATAAAAGCTTCTGAAACTTAGAAAAGCTCGGGAATGGAGCTCCCAGGCCAACTGCTCAAACTCCCCCTATCACCCTTCCACCAACCAGGCCTCCACCCAGGCCGGCAGTCCTTCAAGGTCAGGGTTATATTTGATGCACGAGACAGTTGCAGCCGTCTCAGGACAGCCAGGCCAGACGATAAGAAAGCTCAGGAAATTCCACCTCAATTGCAAGTCCAACTTTGGACACTGTGCTTCTTGTCATCACCGTAATAGTAGCAATTTGCTTTGAAAGAAATGAGCATCATTAAAGAACAGGTGGTTCTAGAACTGCCGGTGTGTGTGTAGCGGCACAAGTCTTCCTGCAGAGGAAGCCTCACCAATTCTTCAGATGTCTCCATTTTCATGGAGCCACTGAGGGTCCTGACAGAATGTTTACAAGCTCCACTTACTGAAAAGCATCTCCTGTGTAGCACAGCATAGTACATGTGTGAACAGGACCCATGAATGACTTCATGCAATACATAGGCTTTGTGTATGAGGTCCCACTAGCATCCTCCCAGATGAAGGGCATGCACGATCCCATCAGGCAGCAGGCACTAGGAAGGCTTCATCAGCACAGGAAAACTGACGCATCAGATTGTGTCCTTTTGCCTTCTTCGGATTAAATCCAAACCTTCCTTTTGCCTAGCTGATGTGTTTTCTGGTGCCCCATGTACCCACGGAAGTGGCCCATGGTCACCGGGTATGCAGAGGCCACAGCAGGCCTCGGGATTTCACGTCCTTTAAGTTTCAGTAGAGATTTCAGCTGAGTACAAAGGAAAATAGAAAATCACAACATCTTGAAAAAGTTCTGCCTACTCTTAACTACAGGGTAAGTTATATCAGCTACATATGCATACACACACAAAATAAATAACAAAGATCTTTCATGGAATTCCTCCTCAACAAACTTGTGCCTCATGTAAGAGTTACTAAAGCTATGAAAGCTGAATACAGACCACCTAAAAAGCCTTGAAAATGTTAGTATAATCAGTAACCAGCAAAAGTGGCAATTACTCAAGGAACTGAATATCTGTATATAAGGTGGGCGTGTGTGTGTGTATATATATACACATTCAAAATGTATATGTACAAATGATGTATATATGTGTGTATATATACCCTGAATATTTATACTACATAGGTAGGTAGATTAGATAGATTAGACAGATGATTAGAGAGAGAACCAGAGAATAATAATTTCAAAGCAGCCCTGGCAGAGATGGAAATAATGGTTGCAGCAATCATTTGTTGAGCATCTCCCATGCACCAGGAACTGGCCAAGCACTTTACACATGTGTCCAGGGGTTGCAGCTGGGCAGGGGGAGGATTTCAGCATGCCGACTGTGACGTTGAAGCACCACCCTGCAAGAGTTCCATGTGCACAACACAGCCACTGCCTCCTTGCCTGTACCCAGCGCCTCCTCAGATTCCCCCGAGCCACAAGGGAGAGAACAGAATCCCTGTCCACAGTCTGTTCAGATGTGGGTAATGAACAAGAGTGGGAGCCATGGAGATGCTTGACGAGGAAAATCACCATTAAGTGATGAAGAAATATAGGAAAATCAGCCTTCTGGGGAACCTCTGGGGGTCCTGGAAAGGAAAGGTTCTGGGGCAAAAAGAGACTGTGTCACTAAAGCCCAAGCCATTCCGCTGGAAATACCCTGTTGGAAGGAGGCAGAGTGGTTAAAATGGAAGCCATGTTACCACTGTGGGTTCTGCCCACCTCAGAACCAGAACTGGTCATAATGGGGAAACATTTCCTTCTGGATGGAGAGAGGAGTTCAGTGAAAAGATGGCCAGCAGGCTAGAAGGAAGACACCAAAACCACCACATAAAAAGAATGAGAGTCAGAGAAAGCAGCCTGGACAAAGTGGAGGGGAAGCCCAGGCCTCACTGGGGGACTCCAAAATAGCCACAAGAACAGGGAGGACTGAGGGCCCCATCTCTGCCCTCAGGGGACATTAGAGGCATTAAGCAGCAGACCACATTGTACACTGAGCTGCTGAAGCCTGAACATTCTAGCTCCATACTCCACTCCCTCCGCCTCCACAACCACCCCACAAGGTAGGCACTCACACACCCATTTCACCAGCAAGGAGAACTGAGGCGTGGAGAGGTTCTTCCACCACCACCGGTCTAGAAAGGAAGTGGTAATCCTGGGGTTGGAAGCCGGGACTGTGATTCCAAGGATTGCTCTTCCCTGCATTTCCCGTCCACTTAGCAGCATTTGGGTTACCTGGACAAAGACCCAGACATGTGTGGGGAGGACAAGTGGAGTGTCCCCGTGAGCTCTGTGCTCCCATAGCTGGTTGATGATGGGAGGTGGAGTCTGACATCATGGTCATCCTCAATCCTTTGCATGTGATACACTTCACCTAGCATCAGCTTTGACGTGACACTAGGCTCATTGTCTTCCAGTCACAATAAAACTGCCCCAGCAAAAATTTTGAGTGACTATCTTGTTTGATCCTCACTGAGAGAGACTGTCGCACTTGTGGGCCCTGTGCCCTTAAGCGTGTTCTGGAACTCATCATCTACCACTGTAGCCATTGGCAGCTGGACCCAATGGCACTTAAACCTATCAGCTGGCATGGGACAGTCTCAGCCCAAGAGGAGAATCTCATATTTGGAAGTGGCTGAGCCAGTAGATCCTCTCTCAAGGAGTCTGGGGACAGGGTATGCAGAGGGGAGCAGCAGTTAGGAGAAGTATAAAGCAGAATGCCGTTTGGAGCAATCAGAACTAACAGGACTCAGAGTGACTGAATTCAGCTAATAGTAGAGAGTTAGAGTTGATTTGGGGAAGTCCAGATTCTGAGGGGAGATGTTAAAATCACAGCATCCTCATTGACCTTTCAGGACTCATGAGTCCTATCTACAGGATTGTTCAGGGGCCCCACAGGCTTGGCAAGATGACTGTTACCTGGGTCTATGTGAATCCTCACAGTGAAGCCATCCAATCTCTGACTTAGTCGGAGGGGGAAGTCTCTGATCATGCAGCTAGCAACCATCAAAAGAATTACCCTGTGTTTGTTTTTGTTTGCCGGGGGTGGGAGGGCGGGATTTTGTTGAGACGGGGTCTTTCTCTGTCACCTAGGCCAGAATGCAGTGACTCAGTCAGCTCACCGCAGCCTCAAATTCCTGGGCTCAAGTGATCTTCACACCTCAGCCTCCCGAGTAGCAGAGACTCCAGGCATGCACCACCATGCCCAGCTAAACTCTTTATTTTTTGTAGAGACAGAGTCTCACTCTGTTGCCCAGACTAGTCTTGAACTCTTGGCCTCAAGTGATCCTCCTGCATCAGCCTCCCAACGTGTTGGGATTCCAGGTGTGAGCCACCATGCCCAGTCAAATTACTCTATTAAACCAATCAACCAGGGTCAGTTTTGGTTTTATGGAAATAGTTTGGGAATGGTTGCTTCTTCTAATACAGTCTTGAGACTCAGCAGCACTAAAGAGGAAAGCGAACAATAGCTGCAGAGAGCAGCGCTTCCTGGGATCACCTCTGGCTTGGCTTTTTCATGCTGCTGTTGCCTTGTTGGTATTCCTGGTCCTCAACCCAATCTCATGAGCACTCCTTCTTAGCCTCCACGTCTCCATCAATTCATACACACTCGTGAACTTGTTTCTTATCTGACAATGAGATTCTAACACTCTTGGGAGTTGGGCAGTAAAAAGCACTGATAACAAACTATTACATTAGCTGGAGCCTTCCACTGCCATCTTGGGAACACTGTTATGTCTCTGTCAGCTTTTGTCTACTTCCCAGGGCCAGTCGACAACCACACAAAAGCAATGGTGGTCTGGCTGCCTCTCCAGGCTCTGCAGAATATCCCATGCTATTCAAGGGTTGCCATTGAAGTTTTTACCTCTGCTAAATTTGAACAAACACAATTCTGCTTCCCCATTTCCAAGGCACACTGCTGGCCTTAACCAATAATCATGATGTACTTTTCTCATGCCTGGGACTTGGGATGGCTTTGGGAATAGGAAAATCTCTGAGCCCTCTGGTTTGCTACTGTTATTAGAAAGGCCTTAATGTATTTGAAACCTGATTTTTAAGAAAACAATGTTTCTTCAGGTGTGAGACTATTAACGTGTTATTCCTAAGATAAAGTATTCTCCTTACCACATCCAATCTTGACAACATCTGTGACAGAATCTAAACAAAGGTCTGTAATATACAAACTTACACACTCATTAAACTACAAGGTATGAACTAAACTGTGAGCTACTCTAGAACAGTGTGAAAGTTTTAATTATGTCAGTTTCCTCACAACCTAGCATGATGCCTGATACACGAAAAAGCCTAAAAAATGATTGAATGACAGAGGAGAGAGAAAGAGAAGAGGAGAGAGGGCTGAATAAATGAACAAGCCATGGGGCCGTGTATCAGAGCCACGAATTTCACATTATAAATCTCCCAAACACATCCATTGCCAGGTGAAAAGATGTGCCTATTGTGTTCCTGGCTTTTCCTGACTACCAGAGTCTTCTTTGGGTCAGATAATCCATTGGAAGTGCAAATTCCGTGACGTAAAGAAAAACGGACAAAATCATCAAAGTCCTCAGCTACCATGCAGGACAAGAACTCACCTATCCGTGTTTATAGCAATGTGGCTATTCTCTTCGTGTTTTTAAGGATGCTGTTTGAAGACATCACTGGGCTGCACAGCCTTCCTGGGTGTCCTCTTAAATACCGCCACTCACCACTCTGAGTTATCCTAGAACAGCACCAACTCTGGCTATAATAAGCACATGAATTACTTTTTTGAGATGGAGTCTCACCCTGTCACCCAGACTGGAGTGCAGTGGTGCGACCTCGGTTCACTGCAACCTCACCTCCCAGGTTCAAGCAATTCTCCTGCCTCAGCCTCCTGAGTAGCTGGGATTACAGGTGCCCGCCACTACACCTGGCTAATTTTTGTATTTTTAGTAGAGACGGGGTTTCACCATGTTAGGCTGATCTAGAACTCCCAACCTCAGGTGATCTGCCCACCTCAGCCTCCCAAAGTGTGAATTACCTTTAAGTATGAATTACTTGTAAGCTAACATTTGAATGTTAAATTATATAGGGGAAGCTTTTTTTTTTTAAGTGACTCTTCCGAGCCAAACCAGCTCCATTTTAACAGTTGGCAACACCATTATCTAGTGTTTCCAATGTGGCTAAAAAATTGTATATACTGCACCTTCAACTGTTTCACTGAAGTTCAAAATCAACACTAACATGCAAAATAAAAACTAATTTTTATTGAGAAGAATTCCACAGAAGTCAGATGTCTTTGAATTAGATATCCAGTAGGAATGACCTTGAGAACAATCGAGACCTTCAACTATGCCTGATATCTACCGGCTGAATGACATTAGGTAAGTAAAGTCGTGTCCAAGTTGTCAGAAGGCCAATATAATTACCCGGAAAAGGATGTTAATTTCTCGCAATGAGTGGGCAAGCAGATTGCCCCTCAAGGAGTCTGCATTCTAGAAAGAGGAGACAGAAAATAAGCAATAAAGTTGACAAGTTACCTATTATGTTAAAAGATTATAAATTCTGGTCAGGCACGGTGGCTCACACCTGTAATCCTATCAATTTGGGAGGCTGAGGCAGGCAGATCACTTGAGATCAGGAGTTTGAGACTAGCCTGACCATCATAGCAAAACCCCATCTCTACTAAAAAAAAGAAATACAAAAATTAGCCGGGCGTGATGACACATGCCTGCAATCCCAGCTACTAGGGGGGCTGAGGCATGAGAATCGCTTGAACCCAGGAGGCAGAGGTTGCAGTGAGCCAAGATTGTGCCACTGTACTCCAGCCTGGTGACAGAGTGAGACTCTGTCATATGAATATACACATATATATGTCATATATATGTCATATATATATATATATTTTAGTAGAGATGGGATTTTGCTATGTTGGTCAGGCTAGTCTCAAACTCCTGGTCTCAAGTGATCTACCCGCCTCAGCCTCCCAAAGTGCTAGTATTACAGGTGTGAGCCACCGTGCCTGAACAGAATTTATAATCTTTTAACATAATAGGTAACTTGTCAACTTTATTGCTTATTTTAAGTCTCCTCTCTCTAGAATGCAGACTCATATAAATTCTATTTGAAAAAGAAAAGTTCTACAAGGTGACGGCTGGGAAATGTGTCAGGAAGAGTAGCATTAAGTAGTCCAGGGCAGGCTTCATTGAAAGGTCAGAGTTCAGCAAAGACTTGAAGGAGGTGAAACTTAGAAGAAATGCTGTGAAACTGCTTAAGACCATTTGAGTCACTATGACCTCAGCACCAGAATAAATTGGTCCTCAGGATCGCAATAGAGAACAGGGGCTAATGACAAGAAAAAAGGCGAATCCTAGCAGTTCTGCGCTCTTCATCAGGGTCAGGTGCAGGCCCTCCTTCTGCACCGCTGTTCAGAAATGCTCCCTGGTCACGCACTCCAGTGCTGTTTGAGAGCCAGGATGCTGAACAGGCATTCAGATGACAAAGGCCCCTCTCCTTCCGCTGCCTCTCTAGGGTTTTTAGCTGCCCAGCATCATCCTCCATGGTCAATTTCAAGGGAAGCTTTCTATTAGGTTCATTCTTATTAAATAAATTTGTATATCCATACTTGAGATGATATGTAATGGTGATGAAAATTGGTATCAGGACATATTTCTACATTCACAAAACTGAACTTTGATCTGACAGTTTTACCACTGAACAGACATAAACCACACCCACAATCTATAATGGTTAATAGATCAAGTGATGACCCAACACTATAAAAATCATTTTAACAATACCATAAGCTTAGATTGACAGTACGTCTATAAATACCCATGCACTTTGGATTTTACTATATTATACATTATTCAGGCATTGCCTGCACTTGCACATTTTAAAAATATTTTGTAATGTTCTCCCTTGTCTCTGGGTCTCCAACAGATCTGGCTCACCTTAGCCCAAACCCCACTGCTGTCAACTGAGATAGTCAAAAGCCGTCCAGTTCTCTCCGGGTGTTCCTGCAGTTTACTTCCTTTCACTAATTTCACATTCTCTTGTCCACCCTGGTTTCTCTCTTCAACCCATGTGAATTCAGAGCCCAGCACCTACACGGGTTTTTTATTGTGGTGAAATATACAACATATAGACGGGCGGATCACGAGGTCAGGAGATCGAGACCATCCTGGCTAACACCGTGAAACCCTGTCTCTACTAAAAATACAAAAAACTAGCCGGGCGAGGTGGCGGGCGCCTGTAGTCCCAGCTACTCCGGAGGCTGAGGCAGGAGAATGGCCTAAACCCGGGAGGCGGAGCTTGCAGTGAGCTGAGATCTGGCCACTGCACTCCAGCCCGGGCTACAGAGCAAGACTCCGTCTCAAAAAAAAAAAAAAAAAAAAAAAAAATATATATATATATATATACAACATAAAATTTATCATTTTAAAGTACACAATTCAGTGACATTTGTAATGTTATATAATCATCACCACTGTCTAGTTCCAGAGCTTTTTAATCAGAAAAACAGAAACAGAAATGGCATAACCATAAGCAGTCACTACACATTTCCCATGGGCAATCACTCATCTGCTTTCTGTCTTTATAGATTTGCCTCCTCTAGGCCAGGTGCGATGGCTCATGCCTGTAATCCCAATACTTTGGGAGGTGAAGGCACGTAGATCATTTGAGGTCAGGAGTTCGAGACCAGCCTGGGCAACATGGTGAAACCCCATATACACTAAAAATACAAAAATTAGCTGTGCGTGGTAGCCCACGCCTGTAATCCCAGCTACTAGGGAGGCTGAGGCAGAAGAATTGCTTGAACCCAGAGGTGGAGGTTGCAGTGAGCCAAGAGCGCACCACTGCAGTCCAGCCTGGGTGATAGAGTGAGATTCTGTCGAAAGGAAAGGAAAGGGGAGGGGAGAGGAGGGAAGGGAAAAGATTTGCCTTCTCTGTGTATTCCATATGAATGGAATGATAAATCGTTGGCTTTTGTATCTGGTTCCTTTCACTTAGCATAGTGCTTTCAAGGTTTATCCACATGTAGCATGTACAGTACTTCTTCCTTTCAATGACTGAATAATATTCCATTGTATGGATGTACCATATTTGTGGGTCCATTCATCTACTGATGGACAGTTGGGGTGCTTTTGTCTTTTGGCTTTTGTGAATGGTGGTGCTAAGAACATTCATGTTCAAGTTTTTGTTTAAACACCTGCTTTTAATCCTTTTATATTAGGTTTTATTTTTGAGCTTCTCACTCCAAGCATGATACAAAGTTGGTGACTTTACTGATGATGTGGGAGATAAGAAGGAAGACTTAAGAGGAGTCACATTACAAAGAAAGCCACCTTCCATCATCTCTTCAGCTCCAGGTTCTGAGTTTCCTGCAGGGGCCAGAGACAAATCTTTCACCTTTTCTCTCAGATTTGTTCTCTTCCCAGTGAGGTCCCTTGAGGTATCAATTTTTACTCCGAAAACGTTTATCAAGGAAATTCTTATAAACAAAAACAGCCCTCTTGCTGAAAGGAATTCTGCTGAACATAATTTTTTCTTTCATCTGGTTACATAAGGACCTTTGCAGAACTGGCATGGGTCTATAAGCCGATAAATCCAAGAAGCCAGAAGGCACAGATCAACAGGGATTTCCTATGGTGAGGGAGAGACACTCACTGGCAGTACAGGTAAATATAGGTACCCTATCAATTATTTGCATACTAATAGTCAATGAAATTGGAACCTAAATCAAGAAAAGCATCTTTGGGATGTCTGATATAGACAGATGCAAGAGAGTATAAAGCTCCCAAACAGCCTGTAATCCCAGCACTTTGGGAGGCCGAGGCAGGCAGATCACAAGGTCAGGAGATCGAGACCATCCTGGCTAACACAGTGAAACCCCGTCTCTACTAAAAATACAAAAAATTAGCCAGGCATGGTGGTGGGCTCCTGTAGTCCTAGCTACTCAGGAGGCTGAGGCAGGAGAATGGCGTGAACCCGGGAGGCGGAGCTTGCAGTGAGCCAAGATCGCGCCACTGCACTCCAACCTGGGCAGCAGAGCAAGACTTCATCAAAAAAAAAAACCAAACAAAAAAACCCAAAAAACAACTCCCAAACAAATCAAAGCATCAAAGCAGTGGGACATTCTGGCTGTTTGGTAGAGGTCTAGGTCCCCAACATGTTTCACAGTTTGCCCCTGTTCTGGCCTTGTCTCCCCTAGCCAACCAACAAGGGATAGGACAAGATCACCAGAAAATCCAGTGTTTGGCTAGAATCAGAACAGAGGGGCTACTCAGCTTGTCACAGCTACTGAGATAGAAATGCTCAACAATTGTGCATTTAGCTGCAGACAATTTGAACAATGATGTATTAGCAAAAAAAAGGACATCACTTTCCTGTCGAGTTTAAGTCAATGAACTTATTGATTCCTACTATGTGCTGGACCCTCTGTGAAGCATCAGAGATACACTCCTGAGAATCAGACATGGCCCATCTCTCAAAGAATTCACACGTAGTAGGGAGAGAAAGAGAGCCAAACAAACACTTGCTGTTGTGTAAAACTAGACTGAACACAGGTTGATACAGAAGATAGAGAAGTACTGGGATGATGGAATAACAAGCACATGACATGACATGAAGGGACTATTGTTTATACACAAGCCGTTTCAGGTCAGCCTCTTCTATCTTCTTTGTTGTGGAGTATTTCAAGCCTTTATGATTCTCATATGATCTCCTAAATTTATTTGCTAACTGGTCTTCCAGCCACTAGTCTATCCTCTCTACCCTCCAATCTGTCACTAGGCTTACTCATAAAATTCAAACCTGATAATGGTGACCAATCACAGCATTTTCTATGAGCCAGGCATTAAATGTTAAAAATTGCTAAATTGTGTTACAAATATTATTTCATTCTATCCTTATCTTACAAATGAGGAAACTGAATGACAGAGTTAAATAATGTGCTCAATTATCCAGCTAGTAAAGTTAGTGATAAGCTAAGTGGCAGAGCTAGGATTCAAAACTAGTTGTGTCTGAATCCTATTTTGTACACCCTTAACTATTACCATACTTTGTCTCCTCTATTAGGAAAAAATATTGGTGGTGTAAAACTGATTTTAAAAGAAAAGGGGGGTTATTAAAAGAATGCCAAGTGTAGTAGATGTAGAAAACCGCTTCAGATGTAGAAAACCACAAGAGAATGTTGTTCCCACCCTAAGAACATGAAAAAAGTAATAATTTAGTTTATAAAACTTTAACTTTTGTTGAGCCTATCACACCACAAGGACCTGCTAAAAGCTGTAGGTATGATGTGTAAACCAAGAAAAAACCTTCAGTGTTCTGGACTACTCCCAAAGTATGAGGTAACAGCCACTGACCACCAGAAGAAGTTGAAGTCTGTGGTGCACTTAAGGTAACCAAAGGAAAACAAAACTCAAGCCCAGCTAAACTGCTGACTAGATTGACTCAACTCTCCACAGTAATGGCCTGACAGAATAAAAAGCCTGCCCAATTCTGATTTACCTCAGTCTCTTCTGTTCTACACACAGTGTTCAGCAACCAGTGAAAAATTATACAAGTATCACAAAAGGCAAAAAAGAAAAGTAAAAACATTTTCAAGATACAAAGCAGTCAACAGAACTAGACCCATAAATGTCCCAGATGTTGAAACTATCAGAATAGAATTTTTCTTTTTTTCTTTTTTTTTTTTTTTTTTTTGTGAGACAGGGTCTCACTCTGTCATCCAGGCTGGAGTGCAATGGTGCAATCATGGCTCACTGAAGCCTCGACCTCCTGGGTTCAAGCAATCCTCTCACCTCAGCCTCAGGTAGCTGGCACTACAGGCACATGCCATCACACCTGGCTAATTTAAAAAAAATTTTTTTTGTAGAAATGGGGTCTCCCTATGTTGCCCAGACTGGTCTTCAACTCTTGGGCTCAAGCAATCCTCCTCTGCCTCAGCCTCCCAAATTGCTGGGATTACAGGTGTAAGTCATCATACCTGGCCTGGAATGGAATTTTAAAATAGCTATAATTAATGTGTTAAAAGCTAGTGGAAAAAGCGAACAACATCCATAAACAGATGAAAACTTTCAGCAGATCAATAGAAATTAATTTTTAAAATTCAAATGAATATTCTGGACATTAAAAACAATATTGGAGAGAAAATGTTCCTTTAATAGATTTATCAGCAAACTAAATGCTCTAGAGAAAAGAATCAATGAAGTTGAAACAGGTAAGTAGAAATTATGCAAACTGAAGCATCAGGAGGAAAAAGAGTAGAAAATAAGAGCACAGGATTAATTGAAGATGTAAAAGGAAAGGAGATAGAGAATTGGGGCAGAAGAAAATATGTGAAAAGATAATGGCCTTAAATTTTTTGAATTAGTGAACCACAGATCTAAGAAGCTCACAGAACCCCAAACAGAATTAGCAAATTTAAGACACATATTCCTCACACCCAACAGACACATCAAACTACTATGAATCAATATCAAGAGATAAGCTAGACAGCATCCAGAGAAATATGAAAGATTACATAATAAGGAAGAAAGGTAAGATATACAGCAAACTTTTTGTCAAAAAATATGAACGTCAGAAGATAATAGAAGTGGCATTATTTATTCGCTAAAAGGAAAAAAAGGAGGAGTTAACACAGAATTTTATACCCAGCAAACATCTTTTAAAAATAATGACATAAAGCCTTTTTCAGAAAAAAAAAATGAATTGCTAGCACTAGTACACAACAAGAATATTAAAGACAGGAAGACTGTGAAGCCAGATGGGAATTTTGATTTATACGAAGAATTGAAGAATCCTGAAGATGGTAACAAATGGAAGTAAAAAAATGTTTGCTCTTTTTAAAAGATTATTGACTATTTAAGGCAAAACAGTAACTATATATTTTGAGGTCATAACATGTTTGGAAGTAAAAAACAAAACAATAGCACAAAGAATGGAAGGGAGGAAATAAAAGCATATTTTTTATTTAAGAGAAGCGATAGAAGATGTTTTAAGGTCAAGTGTGAAGAGTTAAAGATGTGTACATTGTGAACCCAAGAGCAACAACTTTAAAAAAAAATGTAACTTATAAGCAAATAGTAGAAATAAAATGGAATTACTGAAAATACCTAATAACTTGAAAAGAATATAGGAAAAGAAGAGAATAAAAACAAAATGGATGGGACAAGTGGAAAACTAGCAAGATAGGTAGATGTAAATTAATCACATGAATGATCACATGAAATGTAAATGACCTAAGAATTAAAAGGTAGAGATTGTCAGATTGAAAGAAAAATCTATTGACAAGGAGACTACTTTAGTATAAAGACATATATATGTTACATGTTAAAGAATGAGAAAAGATATACTATACTATACAAACACGAAACAAAAAGGAGCTAGAAAGACCATATTAATGTCAAAAAGACATCAGAACAAATAATATTTCCAGAGATAAAGAGAAGCATTAAATATAGATAAAAAGGTCAATTCACCAAGAAGATATAAGAATTCTGAATGTCTTTGCACCTAATAACAAAACCTTCAAAATATATAAAAGACAACTGATGAAAATCAAAGGAAAAATAGACAAATCCACAACTATATCTGGAGACTTCAACACACTCTTTTCTTAGCATTTGATAAAACAAGTACCAAGAAAATATTTGCAGTGATATAGATGACTTGAATAACACCATCAACTAACTTGACCTAACTAATATTAATAGAATCCTCCACCCAAAAGCAGCAGAATAAACTTTTTTTTTTTTTTTTTAGTTCACATGGAACACTCATAAGGATAGACCATAGTTTGGGCCATAAAACAAATCAAGAAATTTTAAAGGACTGAAATCATACCAAGTATGTTCTTGGAACAGAGTAGAATTAAACGAGATACCAATAACAGAAATATATTTGGAAGATCCCCCCAAAGATTTGGGAACTAAACAATACATTTCTAGATAACCTTGGAGCCAAAAAAGAAATTATAAATAAATTAGTAAATATTTTCAATGGAATGAAAATGAAAATACAACACATCAAAATTTTGTGGAATACAGTTAAAGCAGTGCCTGGAGATAAATTTTTAGCATTAATTCCAGCACTTTGGGATGCTAAGGCAGGATAATCACTTGGTTGAAGACCAGCCTGGGCAACATGGCAGGACTCTACATCTACAAAATAAAAATAAAAATTAGCCAGGCTTGGTGGTGCATGACTATAGTTCCAACTACTCGGGAGGCTGTGGTGGGAGGATCACTTGAGCCCAGGAGTTCAAGGCTACAGTGAGATATGATCATGCCACTGCACTCTAACCTGGGCAACAGTGAAGACTTGTCTCTTAAAAAAATAAGAAAAGAAAAAGAAAAAAGGTCTTTAATCAATTATCTAATCTTTTACATTTATGAATTAGGAAAATATCACTTCTCAGCCTCTTGGATAAGATCAAGTTTAAAAAACTAGGAAAAGAAGACCAGGTGAAAGAAAAGTAGGAAGAAGGAAGGAAATGATAAAATAAGAACAGAAACCATGAAATGGGACACAGAAAAACCAGAAAATTCATGAAACCAAAAGCAAGTTCTTTGAAAAGTTCAATAAAATTTATGAACATTTTGCCAGACTGTTCAAGAAAAAAGGAGGATGATACAAACTATCGATACCAGAAATAAAAGAGGAAATATCACCACATATCCTACAAATATTAAAAGAATAATGAGGAAAAATAAAGAACAACTTTAGGCTAACTTAGATGCAGTGGATGATTTGCTCAAAATAAATTGTATATACTAACCACAAACAGTTGGAAATTTAAATTTAAAAACAGTATCATTTACAAGAGTCTCATAAAACATGACATACTTAGGAATAAATCTAACAAAAAATGCATAAGATATATACATTGATTATAAAACATTACTGAGAGAAACTAAAGACCCTAATAAATAGATAAATCATATTCATAGACTATCCAATATTATTATATTTCATAACTTATAACTTTCTGCAAAGACTTCTTAGGACACAAAAAAATCATGAACTATAAAAAGTTAATTATACCTCTTCAAAATTAAAAATTCAGCTCTTTGAAAAGTAGTGTTAAGAAAATAAAGACAAGCCACAGACTTGGAAAAATAGTTGGAAAACAAATGTCTGATCATAGACTTGTATTAGAATAAAGAATTCCTATAATACAATGATAAATATGCAACACAATAAAAACTGGGCAAAATATTTAAACATGCATTTCACCAAAAATGATGTATGGATGCAAATAAGCACATGAAAAGATGTTCAACATTAATAGCTTTTAGGGAAATGCAAATTAAAGCCACCATGACATATCACTACACACCTACTAAAATGACTAAAATTATATGACTGACAATCCCAATTGCTGTTGAGGACTGCAGAGCAAGTGGAACTTACATACATTGCTAGTGGGAATGCAAAAGGGTATAATCTTTGGAAAACAGTTTGGCAGTTTCTTATAAAGTTTTACACTTTCCATATGACCCAGTGATCTTTCCCAGGTATTTACCAAATGGAAAAAAAAAAATTGTATGAATGTTCACAGTATAATAGTGTTATGCCTAATAGCCCAAAACTGGAAAGAAACCAAATGTCCATCAACTAGTGAACATATAAACAAATTGTGATATAACCAAACAATCTAATAACAACAATAAAAAGAAATAAACTGACATATACAACAACATGAATTAATCTCAAAAGCATGGTGCTAAATGAAAAAAAATCTCAGACACAACAGCTTCATGCCATATGATCCATTTATATGAGTGCTTGGAAAAGGCAAAACTTCAGGAACAAAAATTCAAATGAGAGGTCGCCGGGAGTGAATAGGGAGGGGGTTGACTTCAAAGGGGCACAAGGGAACTTTCTGGCCTAATGGAAATAGTCTCTATTTTATGGTGGTGATCATGCAACTATATATGTCAAAACTCATTGAACTATAAACTTTAAAAGGGTACATCTTACTCTAAGTTAAACCTTAAAAGACATGACTTAAAAAATTTTTAAAACATTAGGCAGCTCATTGGATGTCTTGGAGAGCTAAAAAGCCAGGTTTGGAAGCTATGCGGCCAGCAGCAATGCCCAAATTCATGCTGAGGAGATGGTGAGGGCAAAGCATCATTGCTCCTGCTGGGCAGACACACAAACTTCCATCACCACCCTGAACCAGTGGACACTTGACCCTGACCCTCAGGTGTTTGCCCTCTGCTGCTTCTAGAACCAATGGCTCCATCTCCAGAAATGGATCTTGCTTGAGGTCTCTGCTTCTTCATGTCACTATTCAGTCTGAAGTGGAGACATCTGATTGGCAGAGCCCAGGTCATGTGCCCATTCCTGAACTTCGAGGAAGACTGGAAAGAGGGTACATCACACTTTCAGCACCTATAGCAGGGGCCTACTTGCATCATAAGGTGGGGAACTCCGCTAACACAGAAAGCCAGTTCTCCACCATCTCTCCAGCATCATTCTTTGCTGGACAGCCAAGAAGGGTGCAAAATGTTCACTATACCTCCCATATCATAATCCTAAGAATTTTAGATGACTGTTCAGTGCTTGAAGGACAAAATCTGAATTCTTTTCTTGGCATACAAAGCCTGACCCTAATCTTTCTTTCTAACCTCAATGCCTACCTCTTGCTCTACCATCTGGCTGGCTTGCCTCACTCAGGAGCTGTCGCTGCCCCTCTTAAGCCCTTTATACGCATGGCTCTGGGGCTCTGCTATGCTTGAAATGTCCTCCCTCTTCTATCTCCACCAGGGAAGCTCCTATTCATTTGTCAAAGCCCACTTCAGGGAAGCCTGCCCAAATCTATGGGTCACATCAGCCAGGCCCTCTCCACACTCTGCTCTCTTATAGCATTTAGTAGGTACTAAATTAATAAATGGTTGGTGGGTGAGAATTATCCTTCTCCAAAATCAAAGCAGCAGCTCTTAAGAGCAAGATGTACTTTAAAATTTAAATAAATAAAATTTAAAACTCTACTTGTACAGTCAAAACAAGTAATATTTTTGGTATTTTCCAGAAATTCTGAACAAACAGGTGACCTTTGGCCTAATATCCTTATTTTTCACTGTGTCCTGAAGGTTATCTCTGAGCAAATGGGTAAAGTTAAGACATATCTGACAATTTTCATTAAGCCAAGAAATACAGAGAAATGAAACACACTCAGATCCCAAAGGGACCCAAGACCAGGTCCAATGTAAGCCTAAGTGGAGATGGGAGCATGGTATGCAGCTGAAATTTGATGTGAAATGCTTCTCAGTGATAACTAGTAAAATCAGCAATTACATTGGTGATCCTAAATTACTCCCTGCAAAACAAACAAATGAAATATAGCTAGTGGGTACAGCTGATCTGAAACTCAAATAACTGCCTCGTTTTTATTTCTGTCCCCATTGAATGACACAGCCAATGACACGAGACATGAAGAAAAGGGAGTTCCAAGGAAAAGCATGCTGGGGATGACCCCCACCAGAATCCCTAGTGGTGCGGTGGACAGATCCCACTATCTCCCACATTTCACATCCCTAAATGGTGCCACTGGTACTTTTACTAGGTGAGAATTCACTGATCAACTCCGTGTAACCTGGACCTCTAGTCTGCCTTGTATTCCTGTGTTTGGACATTCTTCCCTCTACAAAGGTCTCTTCACGTTAATTTATTCTTCTTTCCTTGTTTAAGATGGCAGGGTGCCCTTCGCTTTCTTTCATCTTTGCTTTTCTCTCTACAGTAGCCTCTGAGCATATAAGGTTTTTGAATCCCTTATTTGTGGATTTTTAAATTTTTGGTTTCATTTTTCAGGTTTCTTGAAGGCTGTGTGAAGCCCTCCACTCTCCCCACACATATAATATGTTGCCCTCTTTCTAGATGGGCTCCAGTAATGCTAATTGCAGCCAACTGGCAGGCAACGAGTGGAAGCTGATGGCCAGAAGGTTGTAAGAAAAAAACAATTAGAGAAATTGTGTTCAGCCAGGTTAAAAAAGTCGTGGTGGACATCCGGAGAGGCCAGAGGTACCAGTCAGGAGCTGGAGTCACTGCTGCAAGGACCCTGCCACCTCCTCCCACCTGCAACAAAGGAGCTCCATGGCTGCCATGCTAGGTCACCCCTGACCGTTCACCTCACAGGGCCTGAGAACAGCTCTCAGGGGCAAGAGAAATGATCCAAGGTACCCGGTTCCCAACAACCATTCCTAAGAACTTGTAGAGCAGAACGTTAAAAACAACATTTTTTTTTTCCACAAGGGAGAAAGGCTAAAGTCATTAGCAAAGGAAAACCTCAAGAGATATCATTGCTTTCCCAAACAACCTCTCTAGGCTTGGGAACACATACCGTACCCATTTTGTACCCAGAGAGAGAAAAAAAAAACTTTATAACCTTACAAAAAAGTTACATAAACAACACTATCCTCTTTGTTGGTTCCTTTTTTAACAGGGATTGTTTTGAAAATAGATAATTTTACTGATCCTGGAGCCAAGAATTGTTGCTCTGTCTTAAGGAACTGTTGGATGCCCTTTTTGGCAGGATTGTTTATTTGTCTAAGATTATGCATGTTTGCTGGGGACATAAAAATGAGCTCAGGATTGGAGATGGCTGCACCTGAGTGGCGGGGCTTGTTGGAGCTGATGCATGGCCTGGCTCCCAAGGAGCTCCAGCCTGCTCACTCACCATTCACTCTTAGTTCCCTCAAATCAAAGCTCTCCCTTATCCAGGACACAAAGATGAGTGGGGAGGGTGGGGGCGAGGGGAGACATTAACAGTGTCTTTACAGTCATACTCATCAAGTAAATGTCACAAAGAAAAGGAGCATAACTCCTGAAGTATGGGGACGCAGGAAGGCAAGAGGAAAGAGAAGATGAGAGAAAAGGTAAACCATCGGGTAAAACTCAGCAAGATAGACCTAGTTGTTTTGAGGCGATTATTTCCAGTAAACGGACATACCACAGAAAGAAATGGAGAAAGCTCCAAGAGCACGGTGGTTTGAAACGGTACACGCCACAGGAACCTGATTAGTTCTACTTCTACATTCCTGACTCAATCTCAAAAGAGATGTTTCCGATTATCCCAAAGGAAATGGTTAGAGAATCAATGCAGCACCGAAGTATGGTTACAATTATGCAAAATAATAGGATACAACCTAGTGGGAAGGTCTTGAACAGTGCATGAAGCTTATGCTTTGATGCAAATCTGCTTCAAATATAAGGATAGGAACTTCTCCTTCAAATGTACGCTCCTCGATGTAAAAACACAAAAGCTCTGAGACAGTTAAACTTCCTTCAAATAAGAATGCATCCCACAGATGTTCTTTGTGAGACAGATAGCTACAGAAAATTCTCCTACTAAAATCACAAGCCTCTGCAGTTTTTTTCTCTTGAATTATGGCCACTCAGATAGTAATTTTGATATTAAATGCTCCTCCCTAATAAAAGGACAAAAAGCAAAATCTTTGAGGACTTATATGTAGTGTTTAATACCGTTTGTTTTTAAACCGTGTTTTCAATGTTCAATTCTTCTATGCAATACCACCTCAAAAATAACCAAGTTCTTTCCTTAAATATTGAAACGTTCCCAGAGTAGAGACTTGTTCACCGCTCTGACCCCACTGCCAAGCACAGAGCCAAGCTCACAGTGGTGCCCAACAAATATTAGCCAAATTATCATTAATATGAACAAACATACACAAAATTACAACCACTTTCTGGGCAATGCCTTTCCTACAAATATTCTTCAGAGTAATTTCTGAGCAGAGGGGAATGTTCTTAAATTGGCACATCGAGATTCAGAAAATGAGCTGAAGCTCTGTACTTGTTGATTTACAAAAACACATCAATTTTATTAATTTTGAGCTGAGAATCAGCTTAGGAACATGACAGGAGGCAGAAACGTGGGCTTGTTGATTCTTCAGAGACCCTGCCAGTCAGCAACTCCTGTACCTCAACACAACTGCATTCTTTGCTATTTTTCTTGGAAAACCTTGACAGTGTGCAGTGAGGGTGTCTTATCAGCTTCCAGGTGGAGGCAATGTGCCCAGCCACTTCAAACAGGGAAGCGGGGCAGGGGAAGGGACACCAGAGAAATGGAACCCAGGATGTGCCTGCTGAGGCTAGGGGCTTTGCAGATACAATATCAGACTATTTCCATATCACCTGGACTTCCCACTGCCTCCTTTGATTTTTAAAAGCCTTAGAAGCACATATAATGGAGGGTTTTGTTTACCTTTAAGGATGAAATAACAGAAAAACAAACAAACAAGCAAATAGGCTGCACTACCTCTTCTCACTCTACCAAACCTGTGTTGACTCTTTGTGATCACATTGATTGAAACAAAAAAGAAAAAAAAAAGAGATTGTCCTACAGTCTAAAGCAGACATACCTTCTAGAGGATTCCATGCTGTCATGGTGTTTAAAAGGCTGTTTTCTACTGCTCTGAGATCATCCATCTCTCTCCCTTTCTTCTCTAGTGTTCAAGATTAATGTTCTCTTCCTTCGTCCCTTCCACATGCCATGCTGGAAGAAATAAAGACCAAAACAAATACAAAAGGGTAGGAAAGAGTCAGAAATGTGACATTTCTTTTGGTCCTTATGTCTTCCCACATTGCTGCTGAGGCTCTGGGATTTCCCCAAGGACTGCTCTTCTGCACATATTGTTTTTCTGACACCTTTTTAAGTGGCTGTGCCCTTTCACACTGAGAGAAAACTGTTCCTGTATCCCTTCTCCCCAGCTGCTTCAAAACCTACGATAATCTCTACAACCTTCTGAAAACAAACAACTATATATTCTTTGATATGCCAATAGGGTTCAGTTTAGCAGTGATTCACATATCGTACTGCATTTTGAACTGGCGGCTTCTATGTGTGAGCTACTGCTTAATACTCATCTCTTGAATTCTCAAACCTAATTTGCTGTTTTCTGTGCTGCTGAGAGGCATAATCCTCTTTCCATCTCAGTTAAGTTTTCAGCACAGTCTGGAGGTCATCCTCCTTTCCTCTCTAAAATCCCAGGAAAAGCTCTCCTGGATTTTGGCTTCTCAATATCAGTGGTTGAGAAACATGCTGTAGCCTCAAACTACAAAATAGTTGGGGTGATCTTAGCTATGTAACAGGCAGAGGAAAACGGCAAGGAATGCCAAGACTATGAAAGTTTTCAATAGAATTTGCAGAATGAGAATCTAAGAGCTACTAATTAAATTTGTTCATGCGCACATATTCTGAGGGTATAATTCACTGCCATGCAATGTGCTAGAGGCTGAGGAATGTCCTTTATGATACATTTGGCAGCATAAAAATCTTCCCCACCATTGTCTGATTTCAAATATGAAATGTAGAGTGCTTCCTCTAACTTCATCTGTCCAGCAATATTATGGTGTAATAGATTATATTTAATAAGTTCTATGCCATATCCCTTGGGGGTACAAATTTGACTGCATATTTCCAGACACTGGGGAAGCAGCTTTCTCATTAGATGACGAGATTGTCAAGGCACTCTGCAACTGCCCTGTTTTGTTGACTGTATATAGACTTCAAGACAAACCACTGACCCAGGCCCATTCAAAGCATCAGCGTGTTAACAAGGACTGAAGCCTAAGTCTGGTTATGGTCACATAACACCCAGATCATGTAAGGACTGGGCCAGCAGCACTTCCCGGTAACGCAGAGCTAAATGGTCCCACTGAACTCTGCTGCACAGACACTTATTTGGTCCAAAACACATGGGTCATCCAAGAAATATGAAGCCAAATTAAGGCGGCCAGAATTCCCTTTGAAAGGCCAGCAGACAGCATGGCGCCAGCATGGCATCAAGCTCCAGACCAACATCAACTTCTATAAATCAGTGATAGGAGGATCTAACTTCTTTTAATGTAGGATAAAACTTGGACCCACCACAGATGTCACATCTGACTTCTTCCTCAGTCCCTCTAGTGTTCCCAGTCAGCACTCCTGAATATTAAATAACAGATCCAAAGTCACTTCAATCCTGGGATGTGATCAGTCTACCAAAACTGGAGCCACAATTTACTGGAGTGTAAGTCCATAGACCACACAGTCACAACAGAAAATCACAGCAGCAGTTACCTTGGGGGGCTACTAGCTGGGGGAGGGCATGTGAGTGTTTTTTAGGTGGTGGTAATAGAAGTGAGAGACACACACCATGCAATTACTAACTAGCACAGTGTCAATTTCACATTAATGTTTTCTCAGAAAGAAAACAAGAAAGTTTGGGTTGGGTTTCTTGATTTTTTTCTAGATATTTTAGGTATTGGGTAAATCTTAAACACCACTATTCTGCTAAATACCTCCCCACCCTCCTCCTCTTCACCTCTCTGAAACAACTGATGACTAAGAGCAAATACTCAGTCAAGCCAATAGTGGTATCATCAAATCGCGGTGACAAGGGCTTACCAGCACACCTGTGCTATATGATTTTTTTTAAGGTAACTGGACAATAATCACACACTAACAGAGGAAGGATTCCAAATGTCCAGGTTTCCATTCAAAGGCTTTTTCTGCTAGGTAAGAGCAAAGGAAAGATATTTAAAATGAAGCCAGGCTGAACTACTTTACTGATGAGGCAGTCCTAATAAAGCCTGAAACCTGTAAGATTTAATTGTAAGTGATAAACTATGAAAGTAAAGACTCAGCTCAGTGTTACAGGGGTGGGAAAAGAAAGCACACTAATTAAGACATACCGCCCTGTTATATTCAGGTGGTCCATTCAGAAATCACAGTTCTTAACCAAAAAGCAAGGACATTTACTTTTAGAAACATTCCAACAGAGAAATTCAGTACAATAAAAGAGATGGGGAAAGTGGAAAAACAAGTTCAAAAGTTTGGTGCTTTGAGCTTGTATTGAATTCATAATTTTGAAAAACAAATGTATGATATTTCATTACATAAACCTAAAACTCATGGAATGGTAACACAAACTCACAATGAAAAAAGCCAAAGATAATGGTGAGCTATACATTCCATTAGAGTACATCTAGTTTACCCACTCCCCCTTTATAGATGGAAAGAACAGAAGCCACACCTAGGGATGAGGACAAACCATAGGCTTGTCAACGACAGCAACCTTAACGCCACACAAAACCCTGATACCTCTGAGACGGCTTCCTCGCTACACTGGCTTTGCCACTTTCCAAAACTACATCTGGTTTGTAGAAGACTTGAAGATGGTCCAGAGAAGAGCAACAAAACTTTCTGGAAGAAGGGGAAAGAGAAGCCACAAAGAAAGGATGAATAACAAATGGAACAGAGCAAACAATTCCGTAGCAGATGCAGTTACTAGGTAATGGTTTCTCTGATACCCCCAAAGGGTAAATACATGCCTCTCTACATACCTATACGATTGTGTTTTGAGCATCTTAATCATTTTTAAAAGTACAGTTCAGTGGCATTAAGTGCATTCACATTGTTGTGTTACCATCACTACCATCCATCCACAGAACTCTCTTCATCTTGAAATATTAAAACTCTGTTACCATTAAACAATAACAACTCTTTCCCCCTTCCTCCAGCCCCTGGCAACCACCATTCTACTTCCTGTCTCTATGAATTTGACTACTCTAAGCACTTCATATAAGTGGAATCATACAGTAGTTATCCTTTTGTGACTGGTTTTTTCACTTAGCTTAATGTCCTCAAGCTAAAGGATTGTTTTTAAGAAGGCATTTAATAAGGATTAGCTGAGGATGCTCACCAGCTGTTTTCCATCTTCCATAAGAACGAAGAAAACAAGTTTAAATTGTTAAAGAGAAAATGAGTTTGAATTGCAAGGGTAGACAAAGTTGTCAGATACTATAATATAAACTTGACAGACGTCTTTACTTAGAGAAGTGCTATAAACAATAATGTGTTTACATATATTGAGTTGACTTATTTCCTTATAAGATCTCTTAAAAATTATGAAATGAGGTCAGGGATAGGGGCTCATGCCTGTAATCCCAGCACTTTGGGAGGCTGAGGCAGAAGGATCACTTGAGCCCAGGAGTTCGAGACCAGCCTGGGCAACATAGGGAGACCCTCCCTCCCCCACCCCACCAAAACAAAAACAAAAAATTGAGCCAGGTGTGGTGGCACACAGCTACTCTGTGGTCCCAGCTACTCTGGAGGCTGAGGCAGGAGCATTGCTTGAGCTCAGGAGGTCGAGTCTACATTGGGCCATGTTTGCTCCAATGCACTCCAAGCTGGGCAACAGAGAGACCCTGTCTCAAAAACTAAAATAATGGAATGAATTCAATAAGCCCTAACTGAGCCTTTGATTGTAATGGTGTGGGCACTACTAAAGTAACAGAACATATCACATATCTGTTTCGTTGAAATGCAAACAATTTACTCTGGGAAACAATATAACTTTCTATAAAATTCTTATGGTACTTAACCATTTTTAACATAATCCAAGGATAGCAAATAGCTTCCAACTTCAAGCTCCAACTCTCATAAACTGTTAGAGGCTGCCTAAATCCCTGTGCTGAATTCTGCATCCAAGACAGAGCACAGAAAAAACACAGTGATTATCGTTTGTCCTGGGTCAAGAAGAGACCAGCAAGGGTTAGGGTGCCATAATCTTGCCATTCTTGTCAAAACTCTCATATTTTGTCAAGCATTATTGTTGCTTAGCACTGTTTAATACTTGTTTCATGTTTCTCTGGCTACCGTGAGCTTAACAATGGTCATCAGTACTGCATTTTCTACTTATTTAGCATGCTCATAATATGCACCAGATAAATATACGTGACGAACAGATACCAAGGCAATTACTTCACCCATTTACCTGTCCTGGGATCCTATCTTCCCTTCTCTTCTTTTGGTCTTTGTTCCGTCAATATTTCTTCTCTTTCCTTCATCTTTATCCTTTTCTTCATTCTTTCTTCCTCTTTTATATTCAAGAGTCAGTGACTCTTTCCCATATAGCATATGAACATGCTTCACCTCTTCTATAATTGAAAAACAGCGCCATTCCTAGGCCTGTGTGTTCCCAAATTCTAGGTTATCTTTTCCCTTGTCCTTCACATTGAAACATAAATACGGTGTTCTCAACTGGCTGCCGGGAGGTCTTCCTCACCCACCTCCCCTAAAGCAGTCAGGGCTTTACCTCGTGTAACCACCTGAAACTGTTTTAATAACCATTTCTCCATTAGTGCCCAAATTCAATGCACTCTTTTTTGCCTTTATAGAGCTTGCTATCTGTGGCTATCAGATGCCCTTAACCCCTTCATCCTCCTCATAAGTATTTCATCCCTTGACTTTGGTTACTTACATTCTCCTTGGTTATTTCTCTTCCCTTTCTGGCTGCTCCTGACCACAATTTGAGTAGCTGTGTCTCCAAGAGTCAGTACCTCTTCTCCCCTCACCATACAAACACTTTCTGAGCATTCTCTTCAACAACCGTCACTTATCTCTGATTATCCAACTGTCTCCTACATAATCCAACTGGATAGTCCCCATACACTTCTTTTTTTTTAGACAGAATCTCTCTCTCTCAACCCAGGCTAGAGTGCAATGGCACAATCTCAGCTCACTGCAACCTCCGCCTCCCAGGTTCAAGTAATTCTCCTGCCTCAGCCTCCCGACTAGCTGGGATTACAGGCGCCCAAAGCCACGCCCACTAATTTTTGTATTTTTAGTAGAGAGGGGGTTTCACCACGTGGCCAGGCTGGTCTCAAACTCCTGACCTCGGGTGCTCTACCCACCTAGGCCTCCCAAAGTGCTGGGATTGCAGGCATGAGCCACTGCGCCCCGCCCCCCACCCCCCACCCCAGCCGCCATACACTTCTGTCTCAACGTATCCATAATTAAACTCAGCATCTTTCTTCCCCACATCAGCCACATAACTTATATCCTGTCTTGAGAATCAGCCTCTTCATCAATACCGCTATTCCAACCAGGAAGCCAAGAGTCCTCCCAGAATCTTCCCTGTTCTCTGTTCTCCACCGCAGGCAGCCCTTATCACTGTTCATGCCTCCTCCTTCATAGCTCTCATATTCTGGACTTTCCCTTCTCTCCATGCCCACTGTCAGTGTGCTAGCTCAGGCTTTCGTCATCTCTCACCCAGACAACGTTAACCAACCCATAACTTGTGTTCTTGCCTCCATTAGTACAACCCTCCAAGCCCACAAATCTGCTCATATCGCTGCTTTGCTCAAAATTGTTTACTGGCTTCCCCCATCCTGTATAGAACAAAATCTAGGCACCTTGCAGGGCTTTTAAGGCCATTTGTGATTTGATCTGTCTGTAGAGCCTCTTCTCCCACCTGTATCCCTTTGTTTCTTTTGAAACAGAGTCTTGCTCTGTCGCCCAGGCTGGAGTGGAGTGCAGTGGTGCAATCTCGGCTCACTGCAGCCTCCCCCTCCCGGGTTCAAGCGATTCTCCTGCCTCAGCCTCCCCGGTGGCTCGGATTACAGGCGTGTGCCACCATGTCCGGCTAATTTTTGTATTTTTAGTAGAGATGTGGTTTCACCATGTTGACCAGGCTACTTTCAAACTCCTGACCTCAGGTGATTCATCTGCCTCTGCCTCCCAGTGTGCTGGCGTGAACCACCGCTCCCGGTCCCTTTATCCCTTTTTACTTTGGTTTCTGGGAACAATAAAGTCCTTGCCATTCCCAGAACACACAATTTTCTCACTTACGTCTATGTCCTTGCACAGGCCCTTCCTTCTGCCTGGGCCCTGGTCCCTCCCTGTCCAGCTAGCACCCAGCCATCATCCTTCACATCTCAACTCCAAGAGAAAGTCCCCTGTATTGGCTAGGACTCTTTAAGCTGCAAATGACAGAGCCTGGGGTCCCAGGGCAGGTCACAGATGTGGATCTGCACTGCCTCAGCCCATGCCCCAGCCTAGCCTCTCAAACCAAAAGGTTGTTCCCTTCACTCTTCTGCTTCAGTCTAAATTTTGATTCAGTTGAGCTTCTTAAAGGGTGTTTTTAAAGACAACAGCTATAGTGGTCTAGACTTTGAAATGAGGTATTAAAAAAATTTTCCTAGCTGTCTGTCCTGTTACTAGTTATATCAATAACTAGTATAATTTTATGGACACTTTCACTGTAATAGAAATAAGAGAAGCACATGAAAGAGCTTAAACTGAGTGAAAATGATGAAATTAATAAGCAAATTAAATATTCCTGTTGAGCTCAGATTTTTTTGAAGTCATTAATAATGAGAATAAGTTGTTCCTAAAGGTGGCTTGGAAATTCTCTCTGATTTAAATTACTCTAAGATGCTGTCCTAGCAATAAAAAAAAATTTTAAAGAAAGAGACAAATAATCTCTGCAAAATCAATCAATTGACCCACCCAGGATAGTGAGAAGCCAAGTACAATTGTAAAACATCTGTGTAGGAAAAATAAAAAGCATCCTCCCTTGTCCATTTTTAGGTTTCTATAGAAAGAAATCTCAAGAATCTCTCCTTTTATCTACACCAGGGATCAGCAAACTAGAACCTGTGGGCCAAATCCAGCCCAACACCTGTTTCTTGTAAATAAAGTTTTATTGGAATACAATCATACCTGTTTGTTTGTTTATGGTCTGTGGCTGCTTTTGCAGTACAACTGCAGGGTTGAGTAGTTGAAACAGAAACTCCATGACTCACAAAACTAAAAATATATACTATCCAGCTTTTTACAAACAAAGTTTGCTGGCCTTGTCAACACAAATAGAAGAAGAATTTTCTTTATTTACCAGTGACCATGAAGAAGGGCTTTTGGTCTATGCTTCAAGATTCCTACAATAACACAGAATTACACCTATTTTCTCGAATCAAGTCATGGATTTCTATGGAGTCTCTTACTAGGATACCAAACTCTCTACTTGTCTTTTTTATTTTCGTAACTTTGGACAGCATATGAGGGATGTAATGACAGGTGACTAGTGTGTGTATTAGATCCAAAACAATGACCTAGAACCTAAATTGATGAGACTACAGAGGCTGAAGGAAATGAGTAAATCCACTGTGTGTCCCCGTCCCAGAAAGACCCTGAAGGCACAAGTAACAGGCTCCAAAAGCAACAGGCTACTGGGTCATTTACCAATTGTTTTCTATCCTTTAAATAAATCTCCCACATCTTATCTACACTTCATAGGGATTAAAGCAGTATTGATTAGTGCTCAACATTATTAACCATCAGGAAATGCAAATCAAAACCACTGTGAGGTACCACTTCACACTCGGGACAGCTATATTCAAAAATAAAGATAATAATATGAGTTGGGGAGAATGTGGTGAAATCGGAATCCTCATACATTGCTGGTGGAATTGCAAAACGGTACAGCCTCTTTGGAAAGCAGTGTGGCAGTTCCTGAAAAGGTTAAACATAAAATTGCCATATGACCCAGCAATTCCACACTTAGATATATGTCCATACAAGAGAAATGAAGACATATGTCCATACAAAAACTTGTACATAAATGTCAATAGCAGCCAAAAGATAGCAGCCATTCATAGGGGCCAAAAAATAGAGACAACCCAAATGCCCATTCAATGGACAAATAATAGATAGATAAAATCTGTTCTATCCATACAATGGGAGATTATTCAGCAATAAAAAGAAATGAAGTGGTGATACATGCTACACCACAGAGGAAACTTGAAATAGTATGAAAGAAGTAACAAAGACCCTCTCCTTGACCAACTTTAGTCAGCTTCCTCTAAGTCCTTTTCTCAACTAGGCCTCCGCCGTGGGCCTTGTGCTCAGGACTGCATAGCCCGGATTTAGCAAGAATCCTGTTAAGTCAATTTAGCAGAATCTCCCACCTTCAAAACCTGATTATCCTCAATATCTGACCAAATTCCTCATCACCTTAGCCCGCCTTCTGCGAGAATTCCGTTAGGTAGGTTTAGCAAGAATTCTCCCTACCCTTGATGTCTCCTCTAGTAATTTTCCTCCACCCCTTTACCTTCAACGGGCTCCACTTGTCTTGTATTCGGAATTAAGCACCATTCCATACTGAGGTCTCTTTTTTCCTGTTGTCATAGTTCCTGGGTAAAATCTCTGTTCACAGCTTGAACCTATTGTCTGGCTCTGGTTTTCTTTAACAGAAGCCAACCACAAAAGGTTACACATTATATGATTCCATTTATATGAAATATCCAGAACAGGCAAATCTACAGAGTAGATTAGTTACTGCCTTGGGATAGGGGACTTGGGGGTCACAGAGAGTCTGCTAATGGGTACAGAATTCCTTTTGGGGGTGATGAAAATGTTCTAACATAAACTGTGGTGATGGTTGCACAATTCTGTGAATGTATTAAACACCACGGACTTGTACATTTTAAATGGGAGAATTGTATGGTATGTGAATCATATCTTAATAAAGCCATTAAAAAAGAAGCATTAGTTATTTTCTTTGGATGATGGGAAAGGAGGAAAGTTACTTTTTTATGAGCAAAATATTTAGGATTTTAAAAATTAAAATAATATATTCTATAGAGTGTAACAGTTTTAAAAACATTTTTAAATCTCTAGCTGAAAATGACAACTAGTAATTACAACTTCTGTTTTTGAGTGTGCACTATAGACTAGGCAATGCTGGGTGCTTTGCATGTATCATCTCCTGCAACAGCCCCAACTACAAATTGGTAATGACTATTCTTACAGATAATAACAGGTTCAGGAAAGGTAAGTGGTCTGCCCCAAACCAAAACATTGTGGAACCCAAGCCTAAAGAGAATTTCTCATCTCCAAATCTTATGTTACACACTCTGAGACCAATATGTTTAGAGGCATAGGGGGAAATGTTGATAATATTAATAATACTGAATTTCCTCTACCTAGTTACTGAAACTAGAAGTGAGATCATAGTATAGGGCCTGGCATAAAATAAGCTTTCAATAATATCAATAGCTAGTCATTATTATTATTATTATTCCCCAAATTTAGTGACCTTTTTGCCTTATTCGTCCTTTTTGGACATTTTGCAGGTTTTGACAGCAGTGCTTATTCATACCCTTCTTCCTAATACTTTACCTTCTCTGGGGTTTCATGACATGTTTTCTGGTTTTCTTCTTATCCCTCTGATGGTTCTTCAGTTTCATAGATATGACACCAAAAGCATGATCTGTAAAGGAAAGAAATAATGAATTGGACTTCATCAAAATTACAGAAGACACCATTAAGACCACAAAAAGTTTGAGAAATAATATATGAAAAACTTAAATCTGATAAAAGACATTTAACCTATATACATATATATTAACCTATATACATAGGTTAAATGTCTTTTATTTTATATTTTATTTTATTTTATCATTATCATATTTTATCATTATTTTATTTTATATATACACATTTATGTGTATTTTTATATATTATATATATTTCTTATATATATTTATATATATATATACACACACACACACAATTCAAAAGGAAAACAACACAATTAACAAATGGGCAAATTATTTGAAATGATGCATCACTAGGAAAGGTATATGAATGACTAATGTGTGTAGGAAAAGATGCTCAACATCATTTGCCACTTAAAAAATGCTAATAAAATCACAATGAGGTACCACTACATATTCACTAGAATGGCTAAAAAGAAGACAATAACGATTGTTGGTAAGGATGTGGAGAACACTCCTCCATTGCTGGAGGGAATGTAAAATGGTACAGCAGCTTTGGAAAATAGTTTGGCAGTTTTTTATAGAGTTGAACTTACCATATCACACAAAGACTTTTACACAAGCAGGCATAGTAGCATTATTCAGAAGAGCCCCAAACTGGAAATAATCCAAATATGCATGAACTGGTGACTGGATAAACACAATGTGGTATACAATAGAATACTATTCAGCAACAGAAAGGAGCAAAGTACTATCAGTATATATATATACTGATACATATCTACACCAGATATACAGTACATATATATATATATATATATATATATATACACACACACACACCAGATATATAAGATATGGATATCTTAGTCCATTCCTGCTTCTATAACAAAATACCACAGCCTGGGTTATTTATAAATAATAGAAATGTATTTCTCCCAATTCTGAAGGCTGGGAAGTTCAAGATCAGGGTGCCAGCAGGTTTGGTGTCTGATGAGGGTTTGCTCTCTGCCATATCTTGTTGCTGCATCCTTTGGAGGGATGAGTGGTGTGTCCTCACATGGTGGAAGAGATGAGACAGACAGGCAGCTCTCTAAAGCCTCTTTTATAAGGGCATTAATCACTCCCAAAAGGGCCCCATCTCTTAACATTATCACCTTGGAAGTCGAGTTTCCAACATAAATCTTAGAGGGACACAAACATCAAACCATAGCAACTGTTGGACCCCAAAATCATTGTGCTAAGTCAAAGAAACCAGACACAAAACACAATATATGTCATTTATATGGTTCCATTTATATAAAAGTTCTAGAAAAGGCAAAAATATAAACAAAAAGTAGATGAGTGTCTGGAGCTGGAGGATGGAGATTGACTGCAAATGGGCATGACAGCAATTTTTGGGGTGATGGAAATGTTCTAAAACTGGATTATGTTGATGGTTGCACAACTTTATAAATTTACTAAACATTATAAAATTGCACACTTACAGAGGCTGAATTTTATGCTATATACCTCAAGAAAACTATGGAAGAATAAAGCTATTCAATAATTTTTTAAAGACATTAGAATTGTTACTGCTAATTCTATGGGCAATTTCATTAGTGAATTATTTGAAAAACTAAAGAGACAAGAAGAATTTTCATTGCCTGAAAATAAATAGAAGAGACAAAGAATTACCTGTGATTTCATCTAAGGGCAGGGAAGAACAGCCCTACAGAATGAACTGGAGCAGCCACATTGAGGGAAAAATAAATGAAGTTATTTTCTGATATCTCACAAGTTTGGTTTTTTAATATAAAGGTTACAGATACAACATTGTGAGCACAATTATGGAAATACACAAGAAGTACACACTGGTTAGTGTGAGGAAGGAGGTTAAGCAGGAAACATTTTGCCAGGGTCCTAAAGGAAGAAAGGAGTTAGCCAGATAAGCTTAGGCAGGGAATGACATCTGGGCAGAGGAGGCAGCTTGAGCAAAGACAAAGAAGCAAGGAACAACATAGGATCAGAGTTCAAATCCTAGAACTACCTATTGACTGGGCAGCCTTTTTTGCAATATGATTTTTTATTGTGTCAAAATATACGTAACACAAATTTTACCACCTTAACTATTTTAAGTGTATTTATAGTTCAACAGTATTAAATACGGTCATAATGTGCAACCCTCACCGCCATTCATCTCCATAGCTCTTTTCATCTTTTAAAACTGAAAGCCTATACCCATTAAACAAATAATTCCCGTTTTGTCCATATCCCAGCTTCTGGCAACCATCATTCTACTGTCTGTTTCTATGATTTTCACTAACCTAAGTACCTTATTTAAGTGGAATTATACAGTACTTCTTTGTTTTTATGACTGGCTTATTTTACTAAGACTAATATCCTCAAGGTTCATCCATGTTACACCATATATCAGGATTTTCTTCCTTTTAATGCTGAGTAATATTCCATTGTATGGATATGCCACATTTAATTATCTATTCATCTGTCAATGAACATTTAGGTTGCTTATACATTTTAGCTATTGTGAATAATGCTACTATAGACATGGGAGTGCAAATATCTCTTTGAGACCATGTGTTCAAATTTTGGGGGGCATATACCCAGAAATGGAATTGCTGGATCATATGCTAATTCTATTTTCAATTCTTGAGGAGTTTCTACACTTGTTTTCCACAGTGGCTATGTCATTTTACATCTCTACCAACAGTGCACAAGGGTTCCAATTTCTCCATATCCTCTCCAACACTTGTTATTTTGTTTTTTTGATAGTAGCTATCCTTTTAAATTTAAGATGGTATCTCATTGTAGTTTTGATTTACATTTTCCTAATGATTAAATGATTGTAAAATCTTTTGCAAGTTATTTAACCTATTTAAACCTTTCTTTCTTGGCATGTGAAATGGAGGTGATACAAAATAAACTATCTACTTAATTGAGGCACTATGTTGATTGAACCAGAAAAATGCATGAAAAACATTTAGCTCTGTGTTCACCAATGATAAATGTTCAATCCCATATGAGGAGCTACCAAATCAGTGGCTCTTAGCCTAGAGGTTTTAGAGTACATAAGCGTCCCCTTCACATACATGGGGTGCACTCCTATGATCATATTTTTTACCCTGTATTATTGAAAAGAATTATGTAGAGAGATGATCTAGTTAACAGGTGTGTTAGATATGCTGACATGCTCCAATATAAGGTGATCTTCCATTTTTCAAATAATGAGAATCCCAAAGATGTTTTGCTCAACTAAAATATTTAACTAGGTTAACACTATCCTATATTTATTTATAACACTTTATTTGAATTAAACATACAGATTTAAAATACATGAAATTTCCATTTTCACATTTCAATTTTATTCCAACTTTTAAAATATCAGCATCTACAACATAATTACTCCTATTTTTTGAGACATCTAAGCTTTCCAATAAAATTATGTTCACTTCCTTCCAAGTAGTCTGAGATAAGGCACTTTTTGAACTCATGTCTATGTATATATTCAACATGAGTCTATGCTAAGTAAAAGAAACTAGTCAAAAAAGACCATATATTGTATTATTCCACTTATATAAATGTCCAGAATAGCCAAATTTATAAAGTCTGAAAGTAGATTTGTGGTTTCCAAGGGTAGTAGGTAAGGAGGTGTGGGGAAAAGGATAGGAAGTGATTATTAACGGGTATGAAGTTTCTTCTCGGGATGATAAAAATGTTTAAAATTAGATTCTGTTAATGGTTGTGCAACTCTGTGTACATACTAAAACCATTGACTTGTACAATTTAAAAAGATGAATTTCATGTTATATGAATTATATCTCAATAAAACTGCTTTTTAAAAGCACTGGTAAGTATAACAGGAAACATGAAACTATTTAAATTTGTATGCACTATATCACATGTTCCAAAAAGGCATAAAGCTAAAACTAATAGAAGAAAAAGGGAACACAAAAACCTATCATCTAAGTGGAAGATTTTAACATATACCTCTCAATTCTGCACATCTCTCAATAAATATACAAAAACAATCAATACAAATATAAATAATTTGGGCCAGGCATGGTGGCTCACACCTGTAATCCCAGCACTTTGGGAGGCAGAGGTGGATGGATGACAAGATCAGGAGTTCAAGACCAGCCTGGCTAAGATGGTGAAACCCCGTCTCTACTAAAAATACAAAAATTAGCTGGGCACGGTGGGGGCGCCTGTAATCCCAGGTACTTGGGAGGCTGAGGCAGAGAATTGCTTCAAACCGGGAGGTGGAGGTTGCAGTGAGCCAAGATCAAGCTACCGCACTCCAGCCTGGGCGACAACGTGAGACTCCGTCTCTAAATAAATAAATAAATAAATAAATAAATAAATAAATTGAACAGTATGATAAACAAACTTGACACAATTGACATAGATAAAACACAGCACTGAACAGATGCAGAATGCATATTCTTATCAAATTTCCTCAGAATATTTACAAAAGTAAACCCTGTGCCATGTCACTAAGGAAATTCAACAGATTTTGCAGTATAGAAATCATATAAAATATAGTTTGTGTCTACATAGGGATAAACTAAAAAAAAAAAAAAAAAAAAAAAAAAAAAAAAAACCCAGATATATTCTACGTGGAATTCACCACATTTATAGAATAAAGGAGAAAAAAACAAATGATTATCTCAAAAGACACAGAAAAAGCACTTGACAAACATCAGCATTGATTCATACTAGCTAGCTGAATCCAACAGCACATCAAAAAGATAATACATCATCCAAATGAGTTTCATCCCAGAGATGCCAGGATGGTTAACAGAATTAAAAACAAAAATCATATAATCATCTCAGTAGATGCAGAAAAAGCATTTGACAAAATCCAGCATGCCTTTATCATAAAAACTCTCAAAAAAACTAGGAATAAAAGGGACTTACCTCAAAATAATAAAAGCCATGTATGACAAACCCAGAACCAACATCATATTAAAAGGGGAAAAGTTGAAAGCATTCCTCCTGAGAGCAGAAACAAGACAAGTATCCCCACTGTCACCACTCCTATTCAACATCATTCTGGAAGTCCTAGCCAGAGCAGTGAAGCAAAAGAAAGAAATAAAGGGCATCCCAATTGGAAAAGAGGAAGTCAAACTATCACTGTTTGCAGACAATATGATCATATACCTAGAAAATCCTAAAGATTCCACAAAAAGACGCCTAGATGTGATAAACAAATGCAGCAAAGACTCAGGTTACAAAATCAATATACTTAAATCAGTGGCACTGCTATACACCAACAGTGACCAAGATGAGAATTAAATCAAGAACTCAATCCCTTTTACAAGTGAAACAAACAAACAAAAAACAACCTAGGAATATACTTAACCAAGGAGGTGAAACGTTGCTACAAGGAAAACTACAAAACACTGCCAAAAGAAATCACAGATGACACAAACAAATGGAAATGCATCCCATATTTGTGGATTGGAAGAGTAAATATTATGAAAATGATTATACTGCCCAAAGCAATCTACAGATTCAATGCAATCCCCATCAAACATAAGCATTAATTTTTTCACAAACTTAGAAAAAATAATCCTACAATTCACATGGAACCAAAAAGAGCCCAAATAGCCAAAGCAATCCTAAGCAAAAAGAACAAATCTGGAAGTATCACACCACCAGACTTCAAATTATACTACAAAACTGTAGTTATCAAAATAACATGGTACTGGTATAAAAAAAAAAAAAGTAGACCAATGGAACAGAATAGAGAGCCCAGAAATAAAGCCAAATATTTGCAACCAACTGATCTTCAACAAAGCATACAAAAACATAAACTGGGGAATGAACACCCTATTTAATAAATGGCGTGGGACTGGCAAGCCACATGTAGAAAAATAAAACTGGATCTCTATCTCTCATCTTGTAAAAAAATAAATAAATAAACAGAAGATGGATCAAAGACTTAAATCTAAGACCTGAAACCACAAAAATTCTAGAAGACAATATTGGAAAAACTCTTCTAGACATCGGCCTGGCAAAGAATTCATGACTAAGACCCCAAAAGCAAAGGCACAAAAACAAAAAGAAGTAATGGAGCCTAACTAAACTAAAAAGCTTCTGCACAGCAAAAGAAATAATCATCAGAGTAAACAGACAGCCCACAGAATGGGAGAAAATATTTGCAGACTATGCATCTGACAAAGGACTAGTATCCAGAATCTACAAATAACTCAAACAAATCAGCAAGAAAAAAAATCCCATCAAAAAGTGGGCAAAGGACAAGAATAGATATTTCTCAAAAGAAGATATATAAATGGCCAACAAACATATGAAAAATGCTCAAAATCACTGAGCATCAAGGAAATGCAAATTAAAACCACAATGAGATACCCTCCTTACTCCTGCAAGAATGGCCATAATTAAAAAGTCAAGAAACAATAAATGTTGGTATGGATGTGGAGAAAGGGAAGGCTTATAGATTGCTGGTGGGAATGAAAATTAGTATAACCTCTATGGAAAACAGTATGGAGATTCCTTAAAGAACTAAAAGTAGATGTACCATTTGATTCAGCAATCCCACTGCTGGGTATCTACCCAAAGGAAAAGGAGTCATTATATGAAAAAGACACATGCACACATATGTTTATAGCAGCACAATTCACAACTGCAAAGATGTGGAACAAACTTAAGTGCCCATCAACTAATGAGCAGATAAAGAAAGTGTGGTATATATACACCGTGGAATATTACTCAGCCACAAAAAGGAATGAAATAATGTCTCTTGCAGCAACTTGGATGGAGCTGAAGGCCATTATTCTAAGTGAAATAACACAGAAGTGGAAAACCAAAAACTATATGTTCTCACTTATAAGTGGGAACTGAGCTGTGAATACACAAAGGCATACAGAGTGATATAATGGACTTTAGAGACTCAGAAGGGGGAGATGGGAGGAGAGCTAGGGATAAAAAAAAAAAAACTATAAATTAGGTACAATGTACACTACTCAGGTGATGGGTACACTAAAATCTCAGAATTCACCAGTATGTAATTCATCCATGTAACAAAAAACCACTTATACCCCAAAAGCTATTGAAATACATTTTTTTTAAAAACTCATTATTTATATCTGCAAACAAATAAAGCTCTTAGCAAAACAGGAATAGAAGGAAATTTCCTACACAGGATAAACAGTATCTACCCAATTCCCACATCAAACATTGTGCTGAATAGTAAAATGCTGAAAGATTAGGAACAAGTTGAAGATGCCTGTCATCACCACTGCAGTTCCGCATTGTACTGGAGACCCCAGGCTGTGAAGTAAGATAGGTAAATAAATAAATGTATGGAAGAAATAAACTATCATTATTTAGACACCATGATTGTATCCGTGGAAAATCCAAAAGGTTCTAGATAAATTATGAGTTAATAAGTGAGTTTTACAAGGCTGCATAGCCCCAAACAATCTACAAATTATTAGAATTAATACATGAATTGATCAAGATTGTTGGATACAATGTTAAGATACAAAAGTCAATTGTATTTTTGGAATCAATAATTGGAAAAGTTAAAGAAAACCTAAATAAATAATGATATTTGCCATGTTGATGTATTAGAATTCTCAACAGTGTAAATATGTTAAGTAGTGTATATGTACATTATGTTTAATTAATGTAAATGCCCCTGAATTTATGTAGATATTCAATAATATCTCAATCAAAATGTGTCTGTGTGTGTTTGAAAACTGATAAGCCAATTTTAAAATCATACAAAAATATAAAGAGCCAAGAACAGGCAAGACAAGCTTGAGGAAGAAGAATATTACAATGGGAAAACTTACTCTACTAGATACCAAAATTTACTATAAGTAATTAGGACAGTATCATACTGGTAAAAAAATATATTATATATAATATAAAAATGTATAAAAATATATATAATATACATATACACAAATAAGACCAATCAAAGAGAATAGAGACCCAATGACAGACAGTGCATTTACGGATACCTAATTTACAAGAAATTACAAGGATTAGAAAAAAAAAAAAATCCTAAAATTCACATGGAACATTTACAAGAAATGTGGCACTAATGGGGTAATGGGGAAAGAATGGGTCTTCAATAAATGGTATTGGTTCAGTTGGAAAACAAAATAGAAAAACTAGATTTGCTCTTATTTCACAATATATTCCAAAACCACTTTCAGGCCTATCATAGTTCTAAGTATTATCCAGACATCAATATAGGAAAATGTCTTCATTGCCTTTGGATATGCAACAATAAAAACATAAAAAGTACTAACCATAAAGAGAAAAATTATAAATGGATTGCATTACAATTGATAACTTTTGTTATTAAGAGTCTATCATGAGGGTTAAAAGCATACTGCAGACTGGACCTGACAAGAGACTCATATTCAAAATACAAAAAGCTCCTACAACTCAATAAAAAATGGCCAAAAGCGGCCAGGCGCAGTGGCTCACGCCTGTAATCCCAGCACTTTGGGAGGCCAAGGTGGGTGGATCACGAGGTCAGGAGATCTAGATCATCCTGGCTAACATGGTGAAACCCCGTCTCTACTAAAAATACAAAAAATTGGCCGACGGTGGTGGTGAGCGCCTGTAGTCCCAGCTACTCAGGAGGCTGAGGCAGGAGAATGGCGTGAATCCAGGAGGCGGAGCTTGCAGTGAGCCGAGATCGCACCACGGCACTCCAGCCTGGGTGAAAGAGCAAGACTCAGTTTCAAAAAAAAAAAAAAAATTACCAAAAGCTACATTAAAAATTAGTCTCAAAAAAAATTATTAGGCAATGAACTTGAAAAAGCATAAAAAAGGATATCCAAATACCAATTAACTTATGAAATTTAGCTATTATAGCCATGCAAAATAAACCAATGATGAAATATTATTAAACGCCTACAAAAGAATGGCTAAAATTAAACAGTGGTGATATCAAGTATTAACTAGAACCACCAGAACTTCCATGGCCAGTACATAAACTGATGCAATCAGTTTAGGAAAATTTTGATACTACTATAGCATTTGAAAATATCGTATATAAAAACCATAGGATACAATTAAGATAGTGCTCAGAAAAAGTTTATAGCATTAAATATTCAATATTACAAATAAAGATAAAAACTAATGAAATAAGCATCAATTTTAACAAATTTAAAAGAAACAGCAAAATAAACCCAAAGGAAATAGAAGCAAGGAAATAATAAAGTTCAGAGCAGAAATTAGTAAAATAGAAAGCCAATATGCAATAGAGAAAATGATTAACAAAGCAAAAGTATAATTAAATTGATAAACCTCTAATGAGATTAATCTAGGGGAAAAAAGAGAGAGATCATACATGTAACAAACATTAAGAATGAAAAGAGAAAGTAAATGTAGATTGTTCAAATATGAAAAGAATAAAATCTATTATGAATAACTTTTTACTAATATATTAGAAAATTTAGATGAAATGAGTTTCTAGAGAAACAGAACATACAGCTAACTCAAGAAGAAATTGAAAGCCTGAATAGTCATATAACCATAAGAAATTGAATCAGCAGTCAAAGATCTTTCCACAAAAACAATTTATAAGCTTAGATGGCTGCAACAGGGTATCTGCCAACATTAAAAAAATATATAATTTTACACATACTATTCCAGAAAATAGAAAAACAGGGATACTCCCCAACTCATTTTATGAAACTTACATAACCTTAATAGCAAACTCTAATGAAAATGTTATAAAATAGGAAAATTACAAGCCAACTTTACTTATGAACATATACGCAAAAATCCTGAACAAAGAATTAGCAAACTTACTTCAATATCAGACTGATCTACTTCAGCAATTCAACATTGGTTTAACTTTAGACAATTAACTACTGTAATTCGCTACATTAACAGATTAGAGGGAAAAAACAACAGAAACAAGAAAAATAGTGTGATAGAAAATTCAACATACATTCATGATTAAAACAAACAACAAAAAACCTTAGCAACCTAAGACTAGAAGGGAACTTCCACAATCTTAAAAATTTCCCCCTGAGCCATATTCCCAGCTACTTAGGAGGCTGAGGGAGGAGGTTCACTTGAGCCCAGGAGTTTGAGTTCAGCCTGGGCAACATAGCAAGGTACCATCTCTACATAAATAAATGTGCCCTTGAGAGTAGGAATAAAACAAGAGTGCTTTTTATTTAGCATTGTACTGGGGAGAAGGTTGTATTAGGGTTGAAAGGATATCAAATCAATGTACTAAATTCAGTTATAGTCATAAAATATGTAATATCTAGGAATAAAGCTAATAAAAGATATGAAATATTTCTATGGAAAAAATATAAAACCTTATTGAAAGACAGTAAAGGAGATCTGCATAGTGTTGAAATATATAATATCAATGCATTAAAAAACTCAATATTGTGAAGTGGCAATTTAGTACAATACCAATAAGAAAATGGTCTGTTTTGGTTTTGATTTGCTTTGATCTGATCTTTTCAGTGAAACTTGGAAAGCTAATTCTAAAATTTATATGGCAGTACAAAGAGCCAAAAATAGCCAAAACATTTTGAAGAAGAGAAGGTAGGTGAATTTGAGATTTCAGATCTCAAGACTTAGTTTTAAATCCATAGCAATGTACATAGTGTGATATTAGTCTAGAAACAGACAAATGGGACATAAGGCACAGTGATGACAGAAGTGACACTGCCTATTCAGCAGGTAGTGGTAGACTTTTCAACAACTAATGCTGGAAATATTGAATATCCATATTCTATTCACATAGAAAAATAACATTGAAGGGCCAGTTGCAATGACTTACACCTGTAATCCCACATTTTCGGAGGATTGCTTGAGGCCAGGAATTTGAGACTGGCCTGGGTAAGATAACAAGACCCTGTCTCTACAAAAAATAAAAAATTTAGTGAGGCATGATAATGCATGACTATAGTCTCGGCTACTCAGGAGGTTGAGGTGGGAGGATTGCTTGAGCCCAGAAGTTCAAGGCTGCAGTGAGCTACGATTGTGCCACTGCACTCCAGCCTGGGCAACAGAGCAAGAACTCATTGTCTGTCATATCTATCTCCAGAAAAGGTTGGTGATAACATCACCAAGGCAACCAGTGACTGGAAGGGTCTGAGGATTACAATGAAATTGACCATTCAGAACAGACCAACCCAGATTGAGGTGGTAACTTCTGCCTCTGTACTGATCATCAATGGCCTCAAGGAACTGCCAAGAGACTGAAAGAAACAGACAAACATTAAACACAGTGGAAATACCACTTTTGATGAGACTGTCAACACTGACACATAGATATGGCATTGATCTTTAGCCTGAGAACTCTCCAGAACTGTTAATGAGATCCTGGGGACTGCCCAGTCTATGGGCTGCAATGGTGATGGCCACCACTCTCAGGACATCATAGATGACATCAACAGTGGGACAGTGGAATATCCAACTAAAGAGTTTGAAATATAAAAATACATTAATGATGGACCATTTGACAATCAAAATAAAGAAAGAGGTTTTTGGAACACTACAAAAGCAGCAAGGACTTGGCCAAGGTTCAGGAGAGGAACATAGCCCAGATAAGTAAGCCCAAAGTTTGAAACTGGTTTTGCTCTCAAGTCATATGCCAACTTGAAGATGAGAGCTGAGAGGCTGAAAATCTAAACAGTAAGTGGAAGCTAAGTGACTGAGAAGCTGGGCAGAATTCACAGGACTGGGTACTGAAGTTCACAGCCTGCAGAGGAGAGGCCCTGGCTTTTGGTGAGAATCCCAAACAGTCTCACCTCAGAAATAAGGATAAACTGGAAATAGACCCCTCATGAGGACTGGAGTCCAGTTTTCTTTTCTTTTTTCTTTTTTTTTTTCCACCCAGGCTGGAGTGCAGGGGTGCAATCTTGGCTCACTGTAACCTCCACCTCCCGAGTTCAAGCCTCACCCTCCTGAGTAACTGGGACTACAGGCGCCCACCACCACGCCCAGCTAATTTTTGTATTTTTAATAGGGACAAGTTTCACCATGTTGGCCAGGGTGGTCTCGAACTCCTGTCCTCAGGTGATCTGCCCACCTCAGCCTCCCAGAGTGCTGGGATTACAGGTGTTAGCCACCGTGCCTGGCCAGAGTCCAGTTTTCAATCAACTCAATATTTAACCAGATTAAGTTGATCAGTCCCTAGCCTAACTGACTGACAGATGGAACAGTAAATTCTCTCTGGAAGACAAAAATCAGCCAAAGCCTGAAATAATCCCTATGATTTTCTACATATACTTCCCAGAACCCAATAAAAACTAACCAGCAATTTGAAAAGAAAAACATTTTTTTAACAAAAACATAGAATTTTGTTAAAGCAGCAAATAGAAATACACTCATAAACAAGCCAGATATTAAAGTTATGAAATATGAATGTTTAAATAACTGCAATTAATATGTTCAAGAAATCAGATGACAAAATGAGAGATTTCAGTAGATTAGAAAATGATTTTCAAAGAACCAATGGAAATTCTAAAGCTAAAAACAACAATATCTGAAATTAAGAATTCAATGAGTGGGTTTAATAGCAAATTAGATAAAACTGAAGAGAAACAGTAACTTGGAAGATGATAGGTCAGGAATAAAATCCTGAATGTCAAATGGAGAAATAAAAGAGTGGAAAATACAGAAAATCACATAAGACCCAAAGGTCTAATATAAGTATAATCAGAGTTCAGAACAAAGGGAAAGAGAGAATGAAATAGAAGCAATATTTGAAGACATAATGGCACAGAATTTTCCAAAACCAGCAGAAGATTCAGGAAGGGCAAACAACCCCTACATGTATCTAGTAAAACTGCTGAAAATCAAAGACAAAAAGAAAATCTTAAAAGCAGCTAGAGATATAATTCAAAAGCAGACAAAACTCAACTATATTGTTTAGGGATGCTTAGACAGGTAGCTTAACTTTTTAAAAAGCAATAAATTATTGTTTTAAAGTGTAAATCATCTGTTGTCTCTCTAAAGGACGATGGGGGAAGTGACCGGGAAGGACTTCCTTTGGTGCTGGCAATGTTCAATTTCCTAACCTCAATAGTGGTTACCTGGGCAGTTGCCTTATAATTATTCATTAAACTGTATATGCATGTTGTGTTTACTTTTCTGTATTTGTTTAAAATGCACAATAAAAGGGAAAAAGCTAAGTAGTATTTTTTTAAATATGTTTTATAAGTGATGTTGCTGTTTTTTCTTAGAGAATGATGACATAGAGTACTTTCTGTGAAAATGTTTTTTTCTTAGTATTTTCATTACAATTATCATAGTGTTATTTTAACCTGTAGAAGATTTTCCTGAGAACTTAGAAATATCTACTTCTTGTAGAGCACACAAATGAAAAAAAAAATGAACAAGGACAATATTTTCAAAATTAAAAGAACAGTTGTTGGGAAAAAAATGACTACCAAATATAATTGCAGAACCAATTGAAACATATGCTATAGATAAAGAATAATATTTTGTGGTGAGCAGATGGGAAATTTTAATCTTTTTGGCAATGAAATCTGTTAATTTCAGTGTCTGCTTAAGAGCTATTTATTTTTAAAAATCAAAACTGATTTTAATGCATAATACATTTTTGTTGTTGTTAGTTGAGCCTGTATAGTCTCTTATTCTTTCCTAAGTCAGCAAAAAAACTGTTTCTGTACAATAAATTTTCAGGTTCCATTTGTAAACATCCTATTTGAGCCTGTGCTGCAATGGACCACAGCACAGTTAGTGTCTTTTAATTTTTTTTATTTCTTTTTTTACCATCACACAATATATCCATGTAAAGTGCCTTTCTATTTTATTTCTGAATCTGATCTGGCTCCAAGCCAGCCCCCTTCCTTGAGGTCTGCCCAGTTTTGAGTTTGCCCAGTTCATGCAGCTTTGGTGATAAAGTCAAACTCTCCTTCCAATCTCCATTATGGATGAGGCAGGCAGCATAAAAAGAAAACAGAAGATTCTAGAATTTCAGTAGCTCCTCTGCAAAGTTAGGATTGTCTACATCACCAGGATAATTGGACTTGGAGAATAATCAGACTCCTGGATTGGGTACTGATTTTACCTCGAAATGCCAAGGAATAAATAATTCATGGCTTTTCTCCTGGCCATGTGTGATAATTTAACTATAATTTCACGGAGCTATTATTACTTCCACAATCTCCCTCTCCTCAGCACACGTGCTGCTCTCACCAGGAAGAATGTTCCACAAGCAATTCTCCACCAAGTGATTATTTTTAACCTGCTCCATTATATATATTTGGATCTACCAAACTTCCTGAAACCTCATATTTGGGACCCTGAGGAAAGATGTTTTATAAACAAAAGTTAGTTTTAAAGACAAGGCCGGTGCTATGGCTCATGCTTATAATCCCAGCACTTTGAGGTCAGAAGTTCAAGACCAGCCTGGCCAACATGGGGAAACCCCATGTCTACTAAAAGTACAAAAATCAGCTGCGCGTAGTGGCACTTGCCTATAGGTCCAGCTACTCGGGAGGCTGAGGCCCGGGAATAGCTTGAACCCAGGAAGCAGAGGTTGCAGTGAGCCAAGATTGCACCATTGCATTCCAGCCTGGGTGACAGAGCGAGACCCTGTCTCAAAAATACTAATAATAAATAAAGACAATAACATACTAGATTTACTGGGAGAGGGAGGCAGAGGAGGCACCACATATATTGTACCAATGGCTTCCCAATGCAAATTCGTAAATCTGCTCCAGAAAGGATAGACTTAGAATCCATTCGTATCAAAAATGCTGCCCTCAGGACGAACCATCCTTTATCCTGTGATTATGGCCTCCTAAATTCATGTGAAAAAAGATTTTCTTTCTTTTATAAAAATTAGATTGATAAAAGATTGTGATGTTTTTAATGGTCTTATTTAGTTCCCCCAAATCTTTTTTTGAACTATTACTGGTATATGAAAGATGAAGGTCTAGGAACCACACCTTCTAGATCTCTTCTTCATCCTGTGGCTTTTTTGTACAATCACAGGTTACAACCATCCAGCATCAATTGCCATCCTCTTTAACCAACACTATTGTACAGGCACACCTCAGAGACATTCGTGTTTGGTTCCAAACCACTGCAATGAGATAAATACCACAAGAAAGCAAGTCACACACATTTTTTGGTTTTTCAGTGCATGTACAAGTTATGTTTATTCTACACTATAGTCTTTTAAATGTGTAACAGCATTATGTCTTTAAAAATGTACATATCTTGATTTAAAATACTTTATTGCTAAAAAGTGTTAATGAACATCTGAGCCTTCAGTGAGCTGTAATATCTTTGCTGATAGAGAGGGTAGATGGCTTTCTTCCACATCCTCGATGTAGATGGCTGCTGACTGATCACAGTGGCAGTTGCTGAAGGCTGGGGTGTCTGTGGCAATTTTTAAAGCTAAGACAACATGGAACTTTGCCAAATCGACTGACTCTTCCTTCTGCAAAAAAAATTTCTCTGTAGTACGTGATGCTGTTTGATAGCATTTCATCCAAAGTCGAATTTCTTTCAAAATTGTACACAATCCATTCAAGCCCTGCCACTGCTTTATCAGCTAAGTGTATGTATAATTCTGAATCTTTTGTTGTCATTTCAGCAATGTTCACAGTATCTTTACCAGGAGTAGATTCCATCTCAAGACATCACTGCCTTTGCTCATCTATAAAAAGCAACTCTTCAACTCTTCAAGTTTGATCATGAGATTGCAGCAAGTCAGTCCCATCTTCAGGCTCCACTTCTAATTCTAGTTCTCTTGCCATTTCCCCCACATCTAGTGTTACTTCCTCCACTGAAGTCTTGAATCCCTGAGAGTCATCCATGAGATTGAAACCAACTTCTTCCAAACTTCTGTTCATGTTGATATTTTAACCTTCTCCCATGAATCATTAATATTCTTAATGTCATCTACAATGACAAATCTTTCCCAGAAGTTTTCCAGTTTACTTTGCCCAGATCCATCAGAACAACCACTATCTATGACATCTAAAGCCTTACAAAATGTATTTCTTAAACAATAAGATTTGAAAGGTGAACTTACTCCTTGATCCATGGCTGAAGAATGGATATTGTGCTAGCAGACATGAAAACAACATTAATCCTCTTGTACATCTCCATCAGAACTCTTGGGTGATAGGTATACAACTCAAAATATACAATGAGTAGTATATTTTGAAATATTTTTCTGAGCAGTAGGTCTTAACAGCAGGCTTAAAATATTCAGTAAGCCATGCTAAAAACAAGTATGTTGTCAACCAGGCATTGTTGTTCCATTTATAAAGCACATGAAGAATAGATTTAGTACAATTCTTAAGGGCCCGAAAATTCTCAGAATGGTAAATGAGCACTGGTTTCAACTTAAAGTCACCAGCTTCATTAGCCCCAAGCAAGAGAGTCAGCCTGTCTTGTGAAGCTTTGAAGTCAGGCATTGACTTCTCCTTTCTAGCTACGTAAGTCCTAGATGCCATCTTCTTCCACTAGAAGGGTTTCGCATTGACATTGAAAATCTGTTGTTTAGTGTAGCCACCTTCAGTAGTTGTCTTAGTTAGATCTTCTAGCTAACTTGGCGAACCTTCCATATCAGTACTTGCTGCTTCACCTTGCATTTTTATGTTATAGACATGGCTTCTTTCCTTAAACCTCACGAACCAACCTCTGCTAACTTCCAATTTTTCTCCTCACCTCTCTCAGCTTTCATGGACTTGAAGAGACTTAAGGCCTTGCTCTGATTAGGCTTTGGCTTAAGGAATGTTGTGGCTGGCTTTAGTATCTAGACTATAACAGGATACCAAAACTGAAGACTAAAACTGTCTCCATATCAGCAATAAGGCTGTTTCTCTTTCTCAACATTCATGTATTCACCAGATTAGCACTTTTAATTTTCTTCAAAAACTTTTCCTTTGCACTCACAACTTGGCTGTTTGGTGTAAGAGGCCTAGCTTTTGGCCTGTCTGTGTTTTGACATGCCTTCCTCACTAAGTTTAATCATTTCTACCTTTTGATTTAAAGTGAGAGACATGTGACTCTTCCTTTCACTTGAACACTTAGAGGCCATCGTAGGGTTATTACTTGGCTTAATTTCAACATTGTTGTGTCTCAGGGAATAGGGAGGCCTGCAGAGAGGGAGAGACTTGGAAGAATGGCTGGTCATTGGAGCAGTCAGAACACACACATTTATTAAGTTCACCTTATGGACACAGTTTATGGTTCCTCAAAATAATTACAATAGTGACATCAAAAAATTATGGATAATGGACCACCATAAGAGATATAATATTAATATAAAATTTTAAAATATTGCTACAGTTACCAAAATGTGACAGAGAGACACAAAGTGAGAACATGCTGTTGGGAAAATGGCACCAATAGAGTTCCTCCTTACTCGACGCAGGGCTGCCACAAACCTTCAGTTTGTAAAAAAATGCAACATCTATAAAGCACAATAAATCAATCCACAAGAACATGAGGTATGTTTGTATTTGACATTCAACCACCCACTTCTTTATACAACCTTCTTCAATGAACAGGCTTCAGTGGCACAAAACAAAACAAACAAGCAAACCTTATGTTTCTCCTCTCTCCAATTGTCCTCTCTTGCTTTCCTGTTGGCACTTCCATTTTACCAAGTGAAAAGTCCTAAGTGTGGGCATTTCTCATACACTCTGCTCTTCTCTTTATGTCTATGTATTCCTTCTGGGAACTCCTGTCTTCAGAATTAAATTACCACTCTGTGGCAATGACTTTCAACACTTTAAATCTGAGAGCTTAAGCCACCAGAGCTCCAACAGTCTACAAACCATCTGCACTGGGATGGCCCACCATCAACTCAATCTTTCCATCTTCCACAATGAATGCATTTTGTTCTCCACCAAACCAGCTTACCCTTGCAAATGTCCAGTTTCCATCAGGCACTTTACTGGCAACAAAAACCTCATTGTTCTTTTACCATTCTTTCTCTTTCATGTTCTAAATCCAATTGCCCCTCAAGTCCTTTTGATCCATTTTTCAAAATCTCAACTCACAAACTTTGGAGAGAAAAAGACTTGAATTTGATTCTAGCCTCTGGCACTTAATATCTATAGGACCTTTGGAAAAATTGCCTACTCTGTCTGTACCTTTGTAAAATGGGGCCAGTAATACCCGCTCTGCTTGGAAACATTAGTTTCTTTTTTTTTCCTCCATTCTCATTACTACCACCTGACTTCAAGCCCTCATTTTTCTGTTAGGCTGATGAAACGGCCACTTAGCTGAGTTTCCTACTTCTCATCTTCTTTTATTCCAGTCTACTCTGCACAGCACAGTCAGATCAAATTCAAAGAAATCAAATCAACCATGTCACTCCAATTTCTCATAGCTGTGAATGCTTCCCCACTTACCTGTTGGATGTTTATATTCACAGACATGGTATTAAGCATCTCAGTGCCTCATACTATCTATTTAATTTTTTCTCAAGAAACCCCCCCGCCAAACCTCTTAACTTCTACAGAATAATTTTTACTAATCCCTTTCAAACTTCCCATATGGTGCTCCCCCAGCCTGGAATGTACTTAATTTTCTTTCCTTCTGTCTATTCAAATTCACTCTTTAAATTACCTCTCCTCCAGGTCTTCTCCACCTACTGCAGGAACTTGAATTTCCAAGCTTCTCATTAAGTTCTCATTAAGAACTTAATTCTACTCCTTGTTTTGATACATAATTATATGCTCCCTTCCATGGCTTAACTGTTCAGTGTGAGGGTGTATCATCATTTCAACTAAGACAGTGGGCTTCTGAGAGGCAAGGCCTACGTCCTATGTGACTTCTCTGGAACCCTTAGCAACCAGCACAGTAACATACACACAGCTGGTTTTCAATTCCTATTGAATGAATGTGACAGGCCATCACTTGATGCAGATACAGCTTACTTCCTTTTTTAAAATTCTAAAATGTTTCAAATATAGAGCAAAATCTAGAGAATAACAACAAACATCCTGATCAGATAAATATTAATACATTCTCATGTTAGATTCTAAGTGTTCTAAGGAAACAAAACTTTGCAAATGCTGTTGAAGCCTGTTGTACCTGTCCCTGATCCCATTCCCTACCCTTTTGTCCTAGAGATACCCATTCAGATGTGTCCTTACAGTCAACATGTTTAAAACTTGAATTACTCATCTATGTGATCATAGAGGCCACTTTTTGTGTTTTTAAATTTTATATAAATGTTTATAGCATATTATTTATTCATCTACTAATTGCCCTTTTCAACTCATTACTAGGTTTTTGAGGTCTACTTACACTGATAAAATAGAGACATGGTTTAGTCGTTTTACTGTTCCATAATGCTTCATTGTATGACTGTATCATAATGTATTTGTCTGTTCCTTTGTTGATGAAAATTTAAGTTGTTTCCAGTTGTTTGCTATCATAAGCAATATTGCAATAAACATCCTCAAGAATGTGAGGCAGCCTGCTTCAAAACAAGCAAACCCACACATTAAGTCTGTAATTCCCAAACAATGGTTCACATGTGTCCTCAAATTTTTAAACTCCCAAATATTCCAGTCAGGCCTCAGCCTGGTTCATAATATTCCACAGCTGATGTAGCATATAAAGAGCAGGACTCAGTCTCCCAGTCTCAGTACAATTGATTTTTCCTTTTTCCTGAAGTCCATAAGCATCAAAATATTAGTAATCACTTTATTCCTCACTATCAATATACCACAGTTAATATCCGGGAGCAACGTGAAAATGAGTACACTATGTCTAGGTAAACACTTCTCTTCTTAGCCCAAAGCTTTTTAAATGTCTGATCAGCCATCACTGAATAAATATTTGTTGAACGTGGTAGCATCAGGCCCTGTTCTAGGCACTGGGAATCAAATGGTGAAGCAGAACCTGCTCCCATGGAGGTTGTATTCTAATAGGAAAATACAGGCAATAAATAAATAGACAGGTAAACACAAAATATATCAGAGAGCAATAAGTGCTATGATATTAAAATGGCAACATGATAGAATAAAACTGGGAAGGGGAATGCACCTACTCTAGACCAGCCATGTCCAGTGGAACTTCCTGCAATAATGGAATAGTTCTGTATTTGTGTCATCCAATGTGGTAGCCCCAGCTCCACTTGAAATGTCACCAGTCCAAATGAAAAACTGAATTTTTAATTTAAGTTAATTTTAATTAATATAAACTTAAATGTAAATGTCCACATGTGGCTAGTGGCTCCTTTACTGAACAAGGGAGTTTGCCCAGGATCACAATGAGGGTTAGTGGCAGAGAAATTTGAACCCAAAGAGTCTGCCATCAGAGTTTATGTTCATAACCACAACATCATACAACCTCTGCTGGTATATTAGCTGAAAGAAGAGATCCTAAGAGGTTTTACCTATTTGTTAGTTTGATAATAGTGTCTGTTTTTTATGCTGATGGAAGTTAGTCCATGGAAAGTGAACAAGGGATGACATAGAAGAGAGGGAATGCAAAAGGAGGTGTCTTGAAAAATAAGAGGCATGAGATTCAGAACACAAGTGAAGGAGTTGGCCTTTGAGAGGGAGAGTTCATTCTTAGCACAGCAGGGAGGGCGGACACTGTGGGTGCTGGAGATGGGATAATGAGGAAGTTTCTGATCTTTGCTCTGACTTCCTCAGCGAAGTGTGAAGCAAGAGCATCAGCTGAGAGTCAGGAAAGGAGGGGCAGGAATAGGAAGTTTGAGAAGAGGGAAAGGTACGATAGCGGTAATCTTGGAAAATGGCAAGTGTAATTGAACATTTAGACAATTTTGAGCACCCATTTGAGATCCGTGGTCATGAATTTTAAATGAAACCACTCAGTATAGTTATTTGTTTTTCTCTAGCAATTTGGCTGATGGGGTAGAAGCACAGAGAAATTAAGCAATTATGTGGGAGAAGTATAAAGAAGGAACAGAGGGACAAGGGAGTTTAGAGAATTTCAGGTATTTGCAAAGAATTGATTATACCTGGAATCCAAATCGAGTTAGGAAGGAAATGAGGGTATGCGGGGGAGTGACAGTGACAATATTTTAGTAAAGCCTATAGTTTCAATCACACAATGAATGGGGATTGTCTGTTTTGCATTGTTTTTTTGGAACCCAAAGAGCTGATTCTATAATTTGTATAAAAGCACAAAGGGTCAAAAAGATCCAGGGCAGTCCTGAAGAGCCAACTTGGGAGGCCTGACCTACTAGATACCAAGATTTATTATAAAGATATAGTAACTGAAGCAATGTGAAAGTGATCAAAGAGACCAGTGTAGTACTGGTCACAGATGTCTAACAAAATAGAGAGTTTAGAAAGAGAATCATGAAGCCAGCGACAGTAGTTCATGCCTGTCATCCCAGCACTTTGGGAAGCCAAGTAAAGAGGATCACTTGAGGCCAGGAGTTCCAGACCAGCCTGGGCAACACAGTGAAACCCCATCTCTACTGAAAATACAAAAATCAGCTGGGCATGATGGCATGCACCTATAGTACCAGCTACTTGGGAGGCTAGGAGGTCGAGGCTGCAGTGAGCTATGATTGCACCACTGTACTCCAGCCTGGGCAACAGAGCAAGACTCCGTTTCAATAAAAAAAAGAAAAAGAAAGAAAGAAAGAAAAGAAAGAGACCCGTGAATATTGGAAACTTGATTTCAGGCAAAGCTGAATTGCTGATAATGTCAAAAGGACATACAAAATGATGTTACCAGAGGCTGAGAAGGGTGGTGAGGGGTTGGAGGGGAGGTAGGGATGATTAATGGGTACAAAAAATATATATAGAAAGAATAAGACCTACTATTTGATAGCACAACAGGGTGACTATAGTCAATAATAACTTAATTGTACTTTTAAAAATAAAGAATGCAATTGCATTGTTTGTAACTCAAAGGACAAATGCTTGAGGGGAGGGGGATATCCCATTCTCCCTGATGTTCTTATTTCACATTGCATGCCTGTATCAAAACATCTTATGAACCTGTAAATATATATATACCTACCATGCATTCACAAATATTAAAAATTTTAGAAAAATCAAATAATTAAAAATCAAAAAAGAACATACAATAAATAAGGCTGCTAACATAGGTTATCCATATGAAATAAATGAAAATTGATCCTTAACTCACATCATGTGTATGGATTAATAATTTCAACATGAAAATCAAAACTACAAGACTTCAAAGAAAAGGAAGAATATCTTTACGACTCAAGGCAAAGAAAGTCTTAAACGAGAAACAATTAAGCACAACCATAAAAAAAGGAAATGATAAATTTGAATACATTAAAATTAAGAATTTCTGTTCAAATAACATGATAAAGAGGGTGGAAAAAATGGCGGATAGGAGGTAGGACTAACTTGCAGCTCCCACTTGGACAGACAGAACAGCACGTGAATACTCACATCATGAACTTTTGCTCCAAGAACTGCCTCAGGAACATAATAGGAAAACCAAAAGAATTCGCACAAAGAAGCAGCTTGCCACTGCAAACTCCACGAGGCAGCCAAACAACTGTGACGGCCCAAAGCGTGAAAGGGGGAAAGTCTACCTCCAAACACACATCCTCACTGGGAAACCTGAAAATACAGATCACAGGAGGATTTAACCGTACCTAGAACTGAAATAAATGTAGAGAGCCAAGCAAAATATAACAGTAGAAGAAGTGGGAAGAGCCTGATAGGTACTCCCAGTCCCCAGGGAAGCCCAGGGAAGCCATTTCTGCCTTTATCTCACAGGAGTCCTTGGGGTGGGCTGCCAGTGGAATTGGAAAGGACCCCAGGGAGAAGGAAACTTTCAGATGAACTTCGTAATAATAAATTTTCCTGGGTAGAATCAAGGGAGGTGGAGGTGATGAGCAGGAAGTGCAGATACAAGCACAGAAGCCACAGCAGGTGGGGAGGGGCGAAGCCTGAAAGCCCTGCTTGCTTTCTCAGTGGGGAGGCTTGTAGCCTGGGGCAAGATCTCAGCCCTACACACCAGCTGCCTGGATATAAACTCGGTGTTGTTGGGGGAGCACAGTGGGAGTGAGACTGGCCTTGCTGGCTGCATGGGAGCTAGGTGAGGCCTGTCACTGCTGGCTCTCCCCCACTTCCCTGATGACCTATATGATGCAGGAGAGGCAGCAATAATCCCCCTGGGAACATGGCCTGAGAACCACACCCCCATCCCCACAGCAGCTGCAACAAACTCTGCCCAAAAAGAGTCTGAGCTCAGACATGCCTAACCCTGGCCCCACCTGATGGTCTTTGTCTACCTGCCCTGGTAGCCAAAGACAAAAGACATGTAATCTCTTGGGAGCTCTATGACCCTGCCCATCACCTGAGAAACCAAATCTTATCCAGACAACCTTGGGGAAAGCTTGTATCCCTGCTGTACTACTGCAGATGATGCTCTCTTGAAAGCGTTACCTCATGGCTGGAGGTCAACCAACTTAAGCCATTACAGCAATTCATAAAAGAGCAACCCTGCCCCAAGAAAGGAGAAAACAACAGCTAATTCCACCATCTGTAACATACTGGCTAACTAGAGGTCCTGAGTCTGTCCCTGTGACTACTTCATTGCTAGTATAAGCAGCATTCAAAAAAAAAAAAATGAACACTAAACAAAACTACAACCAAGGACCCTCACGGAGTCCACTTCACTCTCCTACCTCCGCTGGAGCAGGTGCTAATATCCCTGGCTGAGAGACCTGAAGACAAATATCATCACAGGACTCTTTGCAGACACTCCCCAGTACCAACCCAGAGGCCAGTGGCTCTGCTGGGTGGCTAGACCCAGAACAGAAATAATCACTGCAGTCCAGCTCTCAGGAAGTCCCATCTCTAGGGGAAGGGGGAGAGCACCACATCAAGTGATCATCCTGTGAGACAAAAGAATCTGAAGAGCAGCCTTCGAGCCCCAGATCTTTTCTCTGACATAGTCTACCCAAATGAGAAGGAACCAGAAAAACAATTCTGGTAATATGATAAAACGAGGTTCTTTAACACCCCCAAAAGATTGCACTAGCTCACCAGCAATGGATCCAAACCAAAAAAAAAATCTTTGAATTGCCAGAAAAAGAATTCGGAAGGTTGATTATTAAGCTAATCAAGGAGGTACCAGAGAAAGGTAAAAATCAACTTAGAGAAATTTTAAAAATAATAGAATGCAGGCTATGAAGGAAAAATCTCCAGAGAACTAGATAAGCATCAATAAAATACAATCACAACTTCTGGAAACGAAAGGCACACTTAGAGAAATGCAAAATACACTGGAAAGTTTCAACAATAGAATTGAACAGGTAGAAGAAATAACTTTAGAACTCAAAGATGAGGCTTTTGAATTAACTCAATCTGACAAAGACAAAGAAAAAAGAATTTTAGAAAATGAATGAAGGCTCCAAGAAGTTTGGGATTATATTAAATGACCAAACCTAAGAATAATTGGTGTTCCCAAGGAATAAGGGAAATCTAAAAGTCTGGAAAACTTACTTGAGGGAATAATTGAGGAAAACATCCCTGGCCTTGCTAGAGATCTAGACATCCAAATACAGGGAACTCAATGAACACCTGGGAAATTCATCACAAAATGATCATCAGCCAGGCACACAGTCATCAGGTTATCTAAAGTCAAGACAAAGGAAAGAATCTTAAGAGCTGTGAGGCAGAAGCATCAGGTAACCTACAAAGGAAAACCTATCAGATTACAGCAGATTTCTCAGCAGAAACCCTATAAGCTAGAAGGGATTGGGGTCCTATCTTTAGCCTCCTTAAACAAAACAATTATTAGCCAAGAATTTTGTATCCAGTGAAACTAAGCTTCATAAATGAAGGAATGATACAGTCTTTTTCAGGCAAACAAATGCTGAGAGAATTTGCCACTACCAAGCCAGTTCTATAAGAACTGCTAAAAGGGGCTCTAAATCCTGAAGCAAATCCTTGAACTACACCAAAATAGAACCTCCTTAAAGCATAAATCTCACAGGACCTATAAGACAATAGCACAACAATAATTTTTTTTAAAAAAAAAAAGGTATTCACGCAACAACTAGCAAGATAAATAGAACAGTACTTCACATCTCAATACCAACGTTCAACATAAATGGCCTAAATGATCCACTTAAAAGATCCACTTAAAAGATGGCAGAATGGCAGAATGGATAAGAATTCACCAACCAATGTCTGTTGTCTTCAAGAGACTCACCTAACATATAAAGACTCACATAAACTTAAGACAAAGGGGTAGAAAAAGATAGTCCATGCAAATGGACACCAAAAGTGAGCAGGAGTAGCTATTCTCATATCAGACAAAACAGATTTTAAAATGACAACAGTTAAAAAAAAAAAAAGACAAAGGGGGCATTATATATTCATAAAAGGACTAGTCCAGTGGAAAATATTACAATTCTAAATATATACACACCTAACACTGGAGCTCCCAAATTTGTACTAGACCTAAGAAATTACTACTAGACCTAAGAAAGGAGAAAGACAACAATACAATAATAGTGGGGGACTTCAATACTCCACTGACAGCACTAGGTAGGTCATCAAGACAGAAAGTCAACAAAAAAACAATGCACTTAAACTCTACCCTAGAACAAGTGGACTTAATAGATATTTACAGAACATTCTACCCAACAACTGCAGAATATACATTGTATTCATCAGTACATGGAACATTCTCCAAGATAGATCATATGATAGGCCACAAAACACATCTCAATAAATTTAAGAAAATCAAAATTCTATCAAGTACTCTCTCAGATCACAGTGGAATATAATTATAAATCAACTCCAAAAGGAACCCTCAAAACCATGCAAATACCTGGAAATTAAATAATCTGCTCTTAAACAATCTTTGGGTCAATAATGAAATCAAGATGGAAACTTAAAAATTATTTGAACTGAAAAATAATAGTGATACAACCTATCAAAACCTCTGGGATACAGCAAAAGCAGGGCTAAGAGGAGAGTTCATAGCATTAAATGCATACATCAAAAAGTCCAAAAGAGCACAAATAGACAATCTAATGTCAGACCTCAAGGAACTAGAGAAACAAGAACAAACCAAACCTAAATCCAGCAGAAGAAAAGAAATAACAAAGATCAGAGCAGAACTAAATGAAATTGAAACAAACAAACAAACTAAAAATGATAACAAAAGATAAATGGAACAAAAAATCTTCTTTGAAAAGATAAACAAAATTGATAGACCATTAGCAAGATTAACCAAGAAAAGAAGAGAGAAGATTCAAATAAGCTCAATTAGGGAAAAAAAATATATATTACAACTGATACCACAGAAATACAAAAGATAATTCAAGGCCTTTATCCCCAAAAACTAAAAAACCTAGAGGAGATGGATAAATTCCTAGTAATATACAACCCTCCTAGATTAAACCAGGAAGAAATAGAAACTCTGAACAGACTAATAACAAGCAGCAAGATTGAAATGGTAATTTAAAAACTGTCAACAAAAAACAGTCCAGAACCAGACATATTCACAGTTGAATTATATCAGACATTCAAAGAAGAATTGGCATCAATCCTATTGAAACTATTCGAAAGATAGGGAAAGAGGGAATCTTCTCTAAGTCATTCTATGAAACCACTATTGCCCTAATACCAAAACCAGGAAAAGACATAACAAAAAAAAAGAAAACAGAATGGGAGAAAATTTTTGCAATCTATCCATCTGACAAAGGGCTAATACCCAGAATCTACAAGGAACTTATACAAATTTACAAGAAAAAAACAAGCAACCCCATCAAAAAGTGGGCAAAGGATATGAACAGACACGTCTCAAAAGAAGACATTTATGTGGCCAACAAACATATGAGAAAAAGCTCATCATCACTTGTCATTAGAGAAATGCAAATCAAAACCACAGTGAGATACCATCTCAGGCCAGTTAGAATGTCAAATATTAAAAAGTCAGGAAACAACAGATGCTGGTGAGGCTATGGAGAAATAGGAATGCTTTTATACTGCTAGTGGGAATGTACATTAGTTCAACCACTGTGGAAGACAGTGTGGCAATTCCTCAAGGATCTAGAACCAGAAATACCACTTGACCCAGAAATCCCATTACTGGGTATACGACCAAAGGATTATAAATAATTCTACTATAAAGACACATGCACATTTATGTTTATTGCAGCACTACAATAGCAAAGACTTGGAACCAACCCAAATGCCCATCAATGATAGACCAGATAAAGAAAATGTGGCATATATACACCATGGAATACAATGCAGCCATAAATGAGTTCATGTCCTTTGCAGGGACATGTATGAAGCTGGAAGCCATCATTCTCAGCAAACTAACACAGGAACAGAAAACCAAACACCACATATTCTCACTCATAAGTGGGAGCTGAACAATAAGAACACGTGGACACAGGGAGGGGAACATCACACACCACGGCCTGTCAGGCGAATAGATTCAGCAAGCCACCATGGCACATGTATACCTATGTAACAAACCTGCACATTCTGCACATGTATCCCAGGACTTAAAGTAAAATTTAAAAAAAAAAAGGAAGTCAATAAATGTGATTGAAACTTTTCCAAAGATAGAAAAAGAGGGAATCCTCCCTAAATCATTCTATGAAGCCACTATCACCATAATACCAAAACCAGGTAAAGACATAACAAAAAAAAAGAAAAATACAGACCAATATCTCTGATGAATATAGATACAAAAATCCTCAAGAAAATACTAGCTAATTGAATCTAACAGCATATCAAAAAGATAATCCACCATGCTAAAATGGGTTTCATACCAAGGATGCAGGGATGGCTTAATATATGGAAGTAAATAAATGTGATACACCATATAAACAGAATTAAAAACAAAAATCACATGATCATCTCAACAGATGCAGAAAAAGCATTTGACAAAATCAAGCATCCTTTATGACCAAAACCCTCCACAAAATCGGCATAGAAAGGACATACCTTAAGATAATAAAAGCCATCTATGACAGACACACAGCCAACATTGTACTGAACAGGGAAAAGTTGAAAGCATTCCCCCTGAGAACTGGAACAAGACAAAGATGCCCACTTTTACCACTTCTAATCAACATAGTGCTGGAAGTCCTAGCCAGAGCAGTCAGTCAAGAGAAAGAAATAAAGGGCATTCAAATCAGTAAAGAGGAAGTCAAACTGTCTCTGTTCACCAATGATACGATCGTATACCTAGAAAACCCTAAAGACTCAATCAAAAAGCTCCTAGATCTGATAAATGAATTCAGTAAAGATTCAGGATACAGAATCAATGTACACAAATCAGTAGCACTGCTATACACCAACAGCGATCAATCTGAGAATCAAATCAAGAATGCAACCCCTTTTACAATAGCTGCAAAAAAAAAAAAAAAAAAAAAATCTTAGGAATATACCTAACCAAGGAGGTGAAAGAGTTCTATGAGGAAAACTCTAAAACACTGCTGAAAGAAATCACAGATGACACAAACAAATGGAAATACATCTTGTGCTTATGGATGGGTAGAATCAGTATTGTGAAAATGACCATACTGCCAAAAGCAATCTACAAATTAATGCAATTCCCATCAAAATACCATCAACATTCTTCACAGAACTAGAAAAAACAATTCTAAAATTTACATGGAACCAAAAAAGAGCCTGCATAGCCAAAACAAAACTAAGCAAAAAGAACAAATCTGCCAGCCTGGCAACATGGCGAAATCCTGTCTCTACTTTGAAAAATGCAAAAATTAGCCAGGACTGGTGACACACACCTGTGCCCCAGCTACTTTGGAGGCTGAGGCATAAGAATCACTTGAATCCAGGAGGCGGAGGTTGCAGTGAGCTGAGATTGCGCCACTGCATTCTAGCCTGGGCGAGTGAGACTCTGTTTCAAAAAACAAGGAACAAATATGGAGGCATCACATTATCTGACTTCAAACTATACTACAAGGCTATAGTCACCAAAACAGCATAGTACTGGTATAAAAATAGGCACATAGACCAATAGAACAGAATAGAGAACCCAGAAATAAAGGCAAACAACTGATCTTTGACAAAGCAAACAAAAACATAAAGTAGAGGAAAGGACATCATATTCAACAAACAGTGCTGGAATAATTGGCAAGCTACAGGTAGAAGAATGAAACTGGATCTTCATCTCTCACTTTATACAAAAATCAACTCAAGATGGATCAAAGACTTAAATCTAAGACCTGAAACCATAAATATTCTAGAAGACAACATTGGAAAAACTCTTCTAGACATCAGCCTGGCAAAGAATTCATAACTAAGACCCCAAAAGTAAAGGCAATAAAAATAAAGATGAATAGATGGGACTTAATTAAACTAGAAAGCTTCTGCACACCAAAAGATATATTCATCAGAGTAAACTGACAACTCACAGAGTAGGAGAAAATCTTTGCAAACTATGCATCTGACAAATGACTAATATCTGGACACTACAAGGAACTCAAATCAGCAAGAAAAAAACAAATAATAATATCAAAAAGTGGGCTAAGGACATAAATAGACAATTCTCAAAAAAAAATACAAATGGCCAACAAATATACGAAAAAATGCTCAGCATCACTAATTATCAGGGAAATGCAAATCAAAACCACAATGGGATACCACCTTATTCCTACAATAGTGGCCATAATTTAAAAAATCAAAAGGCCGGGCACATTGGCTCATGCCTGTAATCCCAGCACTTTGGGAGGCCAAGGCAGATGGATCACAAGGCCAGGAGATCAAGACCATCCTGGCTAACATGGTGAAATCCCATCTCTACTGAAAAAAAAAAAAAATACAAAAATTAGCTGGGTGTGGTGGTGCATGCCTGTAGTTCCAGCTACTCGGGAGGCTGAGGCAGGAGAATTTCTTGAACAAGGGAGTCAGAAGTTTCAGTGAGCAGAGATCGTGCCACTGCACTCCAGCCTGCTGAGAGGGCAAGACTCTGTCTCAAAAAAAAAAAGAAAGAATTTAAAAAATAGATGTTGTCATAGATGTGGTGAAAAGGGAACACTTACACTGCTGGTGAGAAAGTAAACTAGTACAACCACTATGGAAAACTGTGCAGATTCCTTAAGAACTAAAAGTAGATCCACCATTTGATCCAGCAATCCCACCACTGGGTATCTACCCAGAGCAAAGGAAGTCATTATACGAAAAAGACATGCACATGCATGTTTATAGCAGCACAATTTGCAATTGCAAAAATATGGAATCAGCCCAAATGCCCATCAATTAACAAGTAGATGAGGAAAATGCGAGAGAGGTGTGTGTGTGTGTGTGTGTGTGTGTGTGTGTGTGTGTGTATAATCACAGAATACTACTCAGCCATAAAAAGGAATGAAATAATGGCATTCTCCAGCAACCTGGATGAAGTTGGAGACCATTATTCTAAGTGAAGTAATTCAGGAATGGAAAACCAAACATTGTATGTTATCACAGTGGAAGCTAAGCTATGAGGATGCAAGGGCATAAGAATGATGCAATGGACTTTGGGGACTCAGGGGAAGGGAGGAGGCGGGTGAGGGATAAAACACATTGGATACAGTGTACACTGCTCAGGTGATGGGTGCACCAAAATTTCAGAAATCACCACTAAAGAACTTATCCACACCACCTGTTCCCAAAAAACATTGAAATAAAAATAAATAAATAACATGATAAAGAAAGCAAAAAGATAAGCCACAAACTAGGAAAAGGTATTTTCAACACATAAAACCTAAAACTGATTATATTCCATAATATTTAAAGAATGTCTAAAAATCTATTAAACTATGCCAATAAAGAAAAATAAGCGAAAGACATATACAGGCATTTCACAGAACAAGAAATCTGTATAATCCACAAAAAAAGGATGCCCAAATTCATTATTATTGATGGTAATCACAGAAGTGCAGATTAAACCCACAATGACATATTATTTTTGTATCCTTAGATTGGGAACATTTTTAAAGTTTGGCCATATAAACGATTGATGATAACATGGAACATTGAGAAGTTTCATACGCTTGTGGGGGAATGACAAAAGAACAAGTAACAGAAGACTTTATGCCTTCTAATTCCATTTTTTATATATATATACATACACACACACACATACACACACACACACCCACACATATATACAAAAACAAGTCTTTGGACCCCCAAACTTCTATGAGGAAGCAGGCTGAGAAAATTGCTCAGTTGCAAACATGAGCTATTTCTTACGGAAGAGGAAGAGTGACTCAGAATCCAGAGCCAAAAGCCATGGTGAATCATTCTCAGTGAGCAAGATCGGACCCACTCAAAACAACAGGTGACATGTGCTTCATGTGACTACTATGTGTCAGTCCCTTCCCTTTTGTACAGGAATGTTTCTTGTTAGCCATGGTCCCCTGTGTCCCCATTGCATCTTGGGCATGCAGAGAGCAAATAAACTGGTCTCTTTGGCTCAAGGTCTTCCCATTAAGAGAAACCATACTCAAGGTGTGATACCAAAAAGAACTACACCTGCATCTGATTAGATGACAAGATCCTGGAGTTTGACTCAATGCTAAAATAAAAGGACACTCTGGGGATCTTAGGAGGGAATGATATAATTTTGCATGTAGGAGGGATGCAAATTGTAGTGGCAAGAAGGCAGACAGTGGATGAAAATCAAAGATGGCACCATCAGTTCCTTCCCTACTTGCAAATGCATGCTGTTCCTCCAACAAAAGGTGGAGTTTAATTTCCCATTCCTTGAATCTGGGCTGGTTTTAATGATTTGTCTTGACCAATAGAATACAGTGAAAATGAAGTTCTGGGACATCCAAGAATATCTTATAAAAAGGCTTCCAACTTCTGCCTTAGAACATGTGCTCTTGGCACATTCTTCTTTGATCCCTGAACCCCAGGTAAAAACCCCAGCCCACCCTTCTGAAAAAGAAATGTATGGGGCAGGACTGAGGTATCAGACATATGAGTGAATATTATCCAGCCCAGTCAAGTCTTCAGGTGGCTCCAGGACCACCCACTATTTAAGTGCCAATGCATGAGAAATCCCCAAGAGAAAACTGCCCAGGTGAGCACAGTCAACTCTCAGAACCATGGAGAAAATAATAAATTGTTGTTTTAAGCCACTACATTTTTAGGATGTTTGTTACAAAACAACTGATAACAAGAATATCGTGGTTTTGAGCCCCTCACCATCCTCACCAGTCTGTTCTACATATGTTCTCATTTTTATCATCTAAGCCACAAATGTTAAATCTTTCTGTTTATACTCCTGCCTGCTTTCCAAAGAGGATTGGTCCTGTTAGGCTAGAGAGTTTCTTATTTTGACTAGTGCCCTCATGGTGTTGGGTATATAAACTTGCAGGTAGGAACTGAAAGTAGAAACTAGGTTCAAGTTGAATTGCTCTACTTTATAAAGAAAAACAGAATTTGAAATTCCTGAGGGAAATTGAGGAAAGAGGAGAAACAAGAGCCAAGAATGATGGGAAAGTATCAGAGAAATTGAAAAGAACCCTTAGTGGTGGCACAGCAGCCAAAGGACAATAAAACTCAGGCATCTGATGGAAGGGTTAACTTGTCAGCTTGGGAGGATATAACATAAAATCTCTCCTTTGATTTATCAAAGTTTCAAGAAAATCTACATTGCTCACATGTCATTTTTTTGTGGTGAGATCTACCGTTCTAGTGATTTTTCAAACATATAATATATTGTTATTAACAGTAGCCACCATGGCCAATCAGTCTCTTGAACTCATTCCTCTTGTCTCGCTGAAATGTTGTGCCCTTTGACCAGTATCTCCCTAACCCCCAAACCTCCAGTTTCTGGTAACCACCATCTTATTCACTGTTTATACGAATTCAACTTTTTTTATACTCCACAAATAAGTGAGATCATGAAGTATTTGTCTCTCTGTGCCTGGCTTATTTCACCTAATTTAATGTCCTTGAGGTTCAACCATATTTTCACACGTGACAGTATCGCCTTCATTTTTAAGGCAGAATAGTATTGCATTGTGTATATTTACCACATTTTCATTATCCATTCATCTGCTGATGGATACTTTGGCTGCTTCCATTCACTTAGGCTGTTGTGAATAATGCTACAATGAACCTTGGAATGCAGATGTTTCTTTGACATACTGATTTCATTTCCTTTGAATGTATACCCAGAAGTGGGATTGCCGGATCATAAGGCAGTTCTATTTTTAATTTTTTTAGGAACTTCATACTATTTTCCATAATAACTATATTAATTTACATTCCCACCAACAGTATATAAAGTTTCCCTTTTCTCCACATCCATGCCAGCATTTGTTATCTTTTGTCTTTTGGATAATAGCTATTTTAACAGGTGTGAGGTGGTAGCTCATTGTAGTTTTAATTTGCATTCCCCTGATGATTAGTGATGCTAAACATTTTTCCATATACCTGTTGGCTATTTCTGTTTTCTTTTGAGAGATGTTTGTTCAGGTCCTTTGCTCATTTTTAATTAGATTATTTGTTCCCTTACTATTCAGTTGTTTGAATTCTTTTTTAAAAACATATTAACTTCTCATCACATACACCGTTTGCAAATATGTTATCCCATTCTGTAGGTTGTTTCTCATTCTGTTGATTGTTTCTTTGCTATCCAGAAGATTTTTAGTTTGAGGTAATCCCATTTGCATGAATGGATTCTTTAGTGAAATTCCACGAGGTAATGCATTGGCATGCAAGCATAATAGAACGGAAGAATAACGAGGCAGCCAATATCTGAGTTCCATTTTAGAAAAATGTTGACTAGAACAGGTGTTCAATCTTATAACCTGGCATTAAAGAACTTCCCTCAAACTAACGTTGATCTACTAAAATGCATGTTACCATAACATTGTTTGATAATTTTGAGTCTTTGAACTTACTGTTATCTAGCCTATTTCTCTCCAACTTATTTCAAAGGATATCATAGGAAAGAGTTAAGTCTTAATAACATCCTTATATATATAGGGCACTCCTCTTAACTACAGTTTAGCAGCCCTGTAAAAGAGATAATTAGATTGATTTGACATGAAATGTTGTTACAATCATGCAGCTTCCCTATGTGCTCCAAAAAAAATCATCCTTTTAATTAATCATTACGTAATTTCAACAGGAATTGACATTAGGCCCACCTGTAGTTGCCTTTTAGAAAGTATTCACTGCTGCCTGAAACCCAGAGTGCTTACTAAAATCTAGTCATGTTTAGGAGAGAATTTCACAGATACGGGGTACTACTGGATTAGCATTGATGACTCCGGTATATCTCTGTGCATCATACCACTGGTAACTTGTATATACATGTGGCATGAGTTGGCCATTAGAGATGTTGCCTCACCCAAATTATTGGCTACCTTTAATTATCCTAAATCTTGGCTTTATATCAGTAAGGTATTCTCCTAAGAATAGATACCCTGGGAAACATCTGACTAGACCTGAGGTGTCCAATTAGAGGGTTTGACATCTCTGGTATCAGATAGTGGCTTGGCCTTCCAAGGTTTTACAATTATAGCGGTCAATCAGCAGTTTTTGTTTAAGATCAGAGAAGTTGAAACACTACAGTGACAAGGACTGGGAGTTTGTCAGAACAGTAGCAGAGTTGAAATTTAAATGCACATTTGGGAAAGAAGAGATGTTGACTAAAGCTGCTGACCTAAGAAAAAATAATTTGGTTCTGAAATAAAGCTAGAGAGGCAAAGTTGGGACAAGTATATTTCTTAGTATAAGATGTCTGGACATGATGAAAGATTTAGAAATTTAAATGAAAAATGAATAAAGGAGTTTCTTTAAAAAAAAAAAAAAGCTGGCGATAAGACTAGGAATGTTCCTGGATATCTGGGATTTCCTTCCTGTTAATAATACACAGAGCCTGGTGATCCTTTCCTCTTACATCTCTTCTTACTTTCTGAAGATAAACTATTTCAAACAGTTTGGATCTGGGAAGGGTATAATGAATAAACATGTTCTTCAGCTTTAACAAAGATATAGAGATTGCAGGAAGTGAACGGCCACTTTAAAAAATGAGGAGAATCTCAAATGTGTAAAATAATACACTCTAAAGGGAGTGCTCTGTTACCCAGGAATGACTGAATTTTTGGGGGTGCTGGTGTGAACCTTTATGAAAGGATGTGTATCAGACACTGCAGGATAGCTCACTTAGGCCCGTTCCCAGCTACCCTCCTGCCTTCCTCTTCCATAGAGGGGGATGTATTGATTAAAGAATCTCCAACTCTGCATTGCAGCACGTGTGTGTGTGTGTGTGTCTGTGTGTGCACACTGTAAACTCAGAGCCAGCACATTTCTTGCTGGACAAAATACAACAGAGAAAATAGATCCTCATTGTTCACTCTGTAATGCATTCAACAAGCAGTCATTAAGCTTTGTAAAGAAAACATTACTAGTTGCCTGCTACTGTGGTAGATGGTGGAGCTAGAATGATGAGCAAGACAAAGTCTCAGCCCCAAGGAACTCATCATTTATTCTGAAAAACAGAGTAGTAGTGCTCAAAGTTGTAAATGTTAGGAGAAGGGCAAGAGGAGAGTATATTACAGGGTTCTGTTCTGGAATAGGGGAAGGAAAGCTTTGCAAAGATGGTGACCACGAAACTGACTCTGAAAAAAGAAATTAAAGTTCACCAGATGGACAAGAGAGAGTATGGCTTTTAGAAACACTGTGGGCTAGTTGAATTTGCTCAGAGTGCAGTAATTTTCAGTTTTTCCTACTTAGTGAATGTTTTTTTTTTTTTGTTTTTTGTTTTTTTGAGACGTAAGTCTCGTTCTATTGCCCAAGCTGGAGTGGAGTGGCGTGACCTCGGCTCACTGCAAGCTCCACCTTCCGGGTTCACGCCACTCTCCTGCCTCAGCCTCCCGAGTAGCTGGGACTGCAGGCGCCCGCCACCACACCCAGCTAATTTTTTGTATTTTTAGTAGAGATGGGGTTTCACCGTGTTAGCCAGGATGGTCTGGATCTCCTGACCTTGTGATCTGCCCACCTCGGCCTCCCAAAGTGCTGGGATTACAGCGTGAGCCACCGCGCCCGGCTGCTACTTACTGATTTATACAGAACAGTCTAAAATATCACAATAGTTCATCACTGGATCGTTAATTTCCTGCATTACTGCTGCAGTTACTCTAAAGAAACTTGTATTTGTCTCCTTCACCAAAGGCAATGCTGTGGTTTGGCCTTCTTTACATATTAAGACAACCTTTAGGATGTTTATCATTGACCTCAAGTTCCTTTGCATTAACCCTGGTATAAATCACTGAGAAAAAAAAAAAAAAAAACAAAATATTAGCTAATGAAGAAGAAATGTAGAAATGTCCTATCATTCCTTTTTCATTCCACTGGCTCTGAAAAAAATTCTAAAATCAGCCTGAAGCTATTTTTGGACAATCATAATATATCCAACATAGAAAAGTTAGAATCCCAATTGATCAAAATGACAATTTTCTATAATGGAAAGAAAAATGCAAACAGGCTCACTACCCACCAATTTGATGTAATAAATTATGGTGCATCCACATGACAGAAAATTATTCATCCTCTAAAAATGATCATGAAGATGATTATGTACGGCATGCAAAGAATGCAAAAAAATTATATATTATGATTGCAGCAAAATGCAAACACGTGAAAATGTTACTTGGAAATAACATGAAAAAAACTTAAATGAGTAGTTGTGGTAGCAAACGATCATAAATATTTTTCTTTTCAAATTTTTCTTTAATACTACTGATGGCTCATCTTTTAATTTTTAATTATAAAAAAATTATTAATTTTTAATTAATTTTTAAAAGATAGATTTTTATAAAGAGTGCTCCAAGTGTGGTCTGACCAGTTGCTGAATTCAGTAAGTCCACCATCTTCCCTATACTTCATGTAAGGGCTTGGGCTGAATGCAGCCCAGGACCATGAGCACTCTTACATGTTATTCTCACTGAGCTCAATGACAACAACAAAAATATTTTATTTTATACTTTGTGGTGCAAAAAAATTTTAATATAGAATCTTTCCTTTAACCTAATTACAATTTTTCTTTGCTGTATTAGAACCACACTTCCATCTGTTGGTGTATATTTGGCTAACACAGGAAGAATAAGACAATAATTCTTTCTTCTGGTTGCATTATCTTGGACAAGTTACTTAGCTTCTCTGTACTTCCCTGTCTTGTCTGTAAAAGGGGATAACAATAATTGTGTCTACTTCATGGGGTTGTCATAAAGATCCAATGCGATGACCCATGAAAAGCTTGGCCTGTGGCACGTGCTCAATCAGTGGTAGCTATTTATTGTCCTCAGACTTTTAAAAGCATCCTTATGTTATCAAGCAAATAGGCTCACTTCCTTAAGTGCACAGAAGCCAATGCTATGGCACCAACTTTTGAGAAAAGAAAGGCATTATTGCAAAACTGGCCAGCAAGGAGACAGGCGTGGGAGTCAAATCTATCTCCCCAGTTTGGGATCTGGGGTAAGTTTTAAGGGATCAGAGGGTAAGGGAAAGGATTTAGGAATGTTGTCTTGGCAGTCTGATTGGAGGACCTCAAATTTGACCATTTACATAAGGTATATTGAGGCAGATTTTAGCACCAGATCTTCTAGGCCAAGGGCTCCCTTGCTTCTGAAGGAGTTCTGACATTCAGGTTCCGGTCATGCCCTGATCTTCTTAGTTCCAAAGGGAGGCATGGTTGCTTTAGGTGTTGTTAGAGGTCAAAGTTTTTCCTATTGTGCATGCCCAGGCTACATGTCTTGCAGTTTTGGGCTCTGTTATACCTACAAGGTAACCCGAGGTTCTGTTATCAACAGAATAGGCCCATTTTGGGATGACTGTATTACCCCCAACTCGTGTAAAAGTCAGAATTACATTGTGTCCTGCTTGTGTCCTATCCTGCATGAACCACGTTTTCTTTGAAAAGGTTCATGTCACAGAATCATGCCCATCTCCTATATGAACTTTTTCAAATTTGTATTCCTACATGTGAGATTCATGTGGCGTGATTCTAGCCTTCTTCCTCTGTGACTATCCTGAACTGATATGAAACTGTATCTTTCCTTTCTTCTACATTAAAAAAAGATATATGGATATACAAAAGAGTGTAAAAATAAAGCCACCCTCCTCCTCTCCCAGAGGCAAATATTATTTTGTGTTTTGTGTATCCTTTGGAAGTGTTCTATGCATTTTCAAGCATATTTATACTTGCATACATATCCCTGTGTATATATCACATTTTTAACCCAAATTGAATCATACCATACACACTGTCCTACAAGTTGCCCTTTTACTTAGCCCTTAGAAAGTGTTTCATAAAAGCACAAATAACACCTCATTTTTGTTCACAGATGCATAATTTTCCATTGTATGAAAAACATCCCAATTTTTTCACCAATCTCATATTGATGTTCATATGTTTCTATTCTTATGTTATTATAAACGTTCTGCAATAAATCTTTTGCCACATATATACATATTTTATATAGTATATAAACAACTGTAGCACATACAGAATTTTGTATTCTCTTTTTCCACGTATTATACATTTTGGAAGTTTTAGAAACTCATTTTCAGTTTTGCTATTACAGGTAAAGCAAAATAAATATCCTCAATAATTCAAATGTTATAAGAAAATGACATTTTGATTAATTGTGATACTAGCCTTTGTGGGTATGGGATATATTAGAGTTGCCTAGACAAAGTTTCCAGCAGATTACAGAATTCCTCAGAGCCAACGAAATAAAAAAAAAAAATTGAATGAAATAGTTCATGTCATTAGCAAACTGTATTAGGCTGTTCTTGCATAGCTATAAAGAAATACCTGACACTGGGTAATTTATAAGAAAAGAGGTATAACTGGCTCTTGGTACTGCAGGCTGTACAGGAAGTGTAGCAGTATCTGCTTCTAGAGAGACCTCAGGAAGCTTCCAATCATGGTGGAAGGTAAAGGGGGAGTAGGCACGTCACATGGGAAAAGCAGGAGCAAGAGGGCAGGGAGGTGCCACACACTTTTAAACAACCAGATCTCGTGAGAACTCACTATCCTGAAGATAGCAGCAAGCCATGAGGGATCCACCCCCATGACCCAGAATTGTTAAGAAAAGAAACTTAAGGTCAATATCTGTTATAGCAAATGTACAAAAATATCTATTAAATTCCTAGAAATGTAATTGCTGATCTAAAGGACACAAGCATTAGTTGACATATCTAGTCAAACTATCCTCTAAAGAGGTTGTTGTATATGGTACTCATCTACCTCAAGTTTCTTATTATTTATCCATTACCAACAAATTCTATTATATAGACAAAGTTTGATCTAGGACATCATTTCTTGTACTTGATGTCCTAACATTCTGAGAGGTAAGTCAAGAATTGTTCCCTGTACTGTTCGTAGCCAAACAAGGCTTTGGGAAGAGTGCAAATCCATCAGTATTCGTTTCACCAACATTATTTAAGAATTGACTGTCAGGTGCTAATGGACACCAGTGAACACCTGGAAGACCTGGAAATGTAAAATAAGGGTGGCCCTGATTCTGCAGTGTCATTAGTTCATGCTTCTAATGGCGAATCAGCTTAACCATTTGGAGCTGATTTGTTGGTTAATGTCTCTAGACTGTAATGCTAGTTAGTAAAAACCGAAATTGATTTCCAATTTTTTCAGCAGGTTATCCACTCTGTAATTGCCGAAGACATGAAAGGGAGCTTCTAGGGCAGAAAAGCAAAGGCTTGTTTGGCTCTTTCTGGACTACAGATCTTAACTGCTATAGCACTTCTGTGACAAATACTGCTGCCAACAGAATTCATCGTAAACCAAAGCAGCATTTCTCAGTGTAATAAATCTCACTTATTCCTCTTTAAATGTATAGCATCACTGCACTGAATCAAAGACAGGCCCAAGTGTTTGCTGCACTGTATCCAGAGTCCAGTATAAGAGATTATACTATTAATTCAGTAACTCACCAAAAATGTGTAAGGACCCACTATGCCAGACTCTGTTCCAGTGATGTGAACAAACCACACAAAAATCACCGCCCTCCTGGAGCTTACATTCTGGTAAAGGGAAAAATAAAATAAACAAAATAAGTGAAATATACAGGATGGTAAGAAGTGCTATTAAAAAATGAATATAGTTTTTAAATTAAAATGGAAAATCCAAACAGGATGGGTGGATTCTATCAATGTTAATATCCTGGTTGTGATATTTTTCTATTGTTTTATAAAATGCTTCCATTGGGAAAAATTGTGTAAAGGGTACATGGGATCTTTCTGTATTCATTCTTACCACTGCATGTGAATCTACAATTATCTCAATAAAAATTTACATAAACCTTTTTTTTTTTTTTTTTTTTTTTGAGACAGTCTCTGCTCTGTCACCCAGGCGGGAGTGCAATGTTGTGATCTCAGCTCACTGCAACCTCCGCCTCCCAGGCTCAAGAGATTCTCGTGCCTCAGCCTCCCAAGTAGCTGGGACTATAGGTGCATGCCACCACGCCCAGCTAATGTTTTTGTATTTTTTATAGAGGCAGGGTTTCACCACATTGCCCAGGCTAGTCTCAAACTCCTGGCCTCTGGTAATTGGCCCACCTTGGCCACCCAAAGTGCTGGGATTACAGACGTGAGCCATCGTGCCCTGCCAAAATTTACATAAACTTAAATGTTATGGTCGAATTTTATATAGTGCTGTCAGGTAAGTACTGAAAGGTAACATAAAGACCTGAAGTCAATGAAAGAGTAAGAAATGTGGTAATATGGCGTGACAGTACGCCAACGGAACCAGAAGAAAGAGACAGACAGGCCTGCAGAGTCCAGGACACAGCTACTAATGAAGTAGATGTCCAGAAAGGAGTGGCTGGACAGAGTAGAGTAAGAGGACAGGTCATTGTATAGACTTTGGCTGTTACTCTGAGTAAGAGGGAAAGCAATTGGAGTATTCTGGGTAAAGGAGAAGCACAATGCGACCTAAAGTTTTATTGTCATTCTGGCTGCTGTATTGATATAAGACCATAGAAACCAATAGATGAACCACAGTATTAGGACATGGATGGCATTCTGCCGAATCACCCAAATGCCAAAGTAAAATGCTTCTGTCCATGCCATTGACTGATACCGGATTCTGAAATGAAACCCAGTGAGTTTTCTCTGATACTTAAGAAATACTGTGATGAAATGTACTCCAGTCCAGAAAACTATAAGATGAATTAAAATATCTGAATGCTGTGCATAAACTCCTCCTATGATATATCCTATGATTTGTGTTTTGCTTACATTTTTTAAACCATCAATACTAAAATTCCATAGGAGAGTAGTTCTAAGCAGTTGTAATGAATAAAATGTTCCTTTGAAAAACAATGTTTCTTCTCTTTACAGAAGAATTTTTAAAATAAATATTATTTTGCTTTTTATGTTTTAAAAGTGTCTCCTGAATTTGACATTTGGAGACTCATACATGGTCATTAAGCATATGACGGTACAGTGAAAAACAGACATGTAAATAGCAGAGACACTGTCTTCGTACCAGATTAATAAATTGAAGAAGAAAGTGGTAATTGATCATTTAGATGAAGACTCTGCAAGAGTCTTTCATCAGCAGCTTTTCTTCAAGATTGGTGACATCTTTAAACTATTCAAAATGGGAATGTAAATTGTAGCTTACATTCTGTAAGATTCTGGCAACTAGAAATTTCTCTCAACTGGTATCTTTATAAACCCAAAGTACAGAGCTGGGCGTTGTGGCGCATGCCTGTAATCCTGGCGCTTTGGGAGGCTGAGGTGGGAGGATCCCTTGAAGCCAGGAGCTCAAGACCAGCCTGGGCAATATAGTGAGACTCCCCTGCCTACAAAAAAAAGAAAAAAAAATTAACCGAGTGTGGTGGCATACACCTATAATATCAGCAATTTGGGAGGCTGAGGCAAGAGAATCACCTGAACCTAGAAGGTCGAGGCTGCAGTGAGCTATGACCACCACTGCACACCAGCCTAGAAAACAGAACACGACTCTGTCTCAAAGAAAAAAATTATAATAAACCCAAAGTACAATGATAATTCACATTCATAATGCTCACATGAGGAAAGATCCTGAAACACCTTCTGAATTACCTAAGAAAAACTGTGTTCAATACAGAATTTTGAATATGTTATTAATTTTGAAGAAAGTAGGCTTTTAAATTGTGTGTGGCATGTTTAATAATAAGCTATTAGCCAGAATATTTCATTACTCAAAACAACATATTCTCCCCTATCTGTGTGGCTTACTGTATACAATTCCAGACATAAAATTTCTAGACTAAAGCTGTAAAATCTGCTCATTTAATATTTGTAGTAAAAATTTTTATTAAAACTGATTATTCTAGAGGCAATCAGAGAATTTCTGTAAGGAGCTTTATTTCACTTAACAGCACCACATTTTACAAATAAGAATTATCCAAAAATGTTAATACATACAATTAGTTGTAAAGCTAGGATGAGATCCTAGTTTTTCCTGACTTCTAGAGTAGCATGCATTCCCTCCACCACACTCAAATATGTACCATTTTATTTTTTATAAATTATAAAACTAGAGAATACAACAGGATTCCAGTATATCCTGTTACTTGGTCTACCAATAGTCTGGTATTTGTTAGTGTATTACCATTATTTTAATATTTTTAAAAATCCAAATAATCTCCATTTTGAGATCAAAATCAATGATTCCTTGTATATAAAAAGGTCAGCTGATGTACTCTCCAACTCTCAACAGGTACAAGTAACTATAAATAATGATACTATTGTACTATGTAAAGTTTCTCTTGCAAGAATAATTCTTATTCTAGGACCAAGACTTTCCAAAGCAGTAGAAAAAGAATATGACAGAGTTGACATTAACATGTGAATTCAGCCTAGGAATATACATTCACACATGATAAAAGTAAAGAAAGTGAGGACAATAAAAAACTACTTTTTAAGAGAAAAATGAGAGCTCGCTATTAATAATATTATAGGACCTGCAAAGGAAAAAAGTTATTGTTCAAAAACTTCTCCTCGGTTATGAAATAGGAGAGAAAATTATTCAAAGATGAAGAAGTCAAAGAAACATATCTGGAGCTTGCTTATAATATTCTCTCAAATAGCAGTGTAAACAAAAACTCTCAGCAGCTGGAAAAATCTGCACAGAAAATAAGGTGACAACTCCACAATAACATATGTAAACATTTCCTTTTTAAAATTCACATTAAGATAGATTTTAAAAAATCAAATATTATTTCATTTTTAAATTTATGTGTATGTCTAATATTTAGGTATATGTTTTTCATACATAATTTTTTAATGTGTACATATATATATATATAGAGAGAGAGAGAGACAGAGGAAAGACAAGATCTCATTCTGACACCCAGGCTGGAGTGCAGTGACACAATCATAGCTCACCGCAGCCTCGATCTCCCGGGCTCAAGTGATCCTCCTGCCCCAGCCTCCCAAGTAACTGGGACTACAGGCATGCACCATCATGCCTGGCTAGTTTTTTTCTTTTTGTTAGAGAAAGGGTCTCCCGATGTTGCCCAGGCTGGTCCACAACTCTGGGCTTAAGCAATCCTCTCACCTTTGCCTCCTAAAATGCTGGGATTGCAGGTACAAGCCAGCACGCCTGGCCCTATATTTTAAATGTATCATAAAATATCCTCATGTTCATGTTTAAGTTATTTAAGGATAATATCTTCTTTTTATTACCTTATGTGCTAATAATTTATATTAAATTTATAATGTTTACGATTTATAAATTTACATTTTATATTTATTGTTTATATACTTTTTTTTGAAATGAATTAAACATTTAATTTTAGTAATTTTTATTTTACTTCTAAAATATGTAAGTAGAATATCCTCATTCATTCTGTATACCAGTTACAAAAACATTAAATAGTCTTCTTAAAACACTGTCATCCTCATATGTTGGGCATATTCTTCAATGTAACTTGAGACTTCCAAAGCAAGTTATAAAAGATTGAATTAGCCAGGCACAGTGGCTTACACCTGTTATATCAAAACTGTGGGAGGCCAAGGTGGGAGAATGACTTGAGCCCAGGAGTTTGAGACCAGCTTGGGCAACGTAGGGAGCCCCCCATCTCTGTAAGACTATAGGCTTGCATTTATAGTCCCAGCAACTTGGGAGGCTGAGGTGGGAGGATCACTTGAGCCCAGAGGGTCAAGGCTGTAGTGAGCTGTGATCCTGCTGAAACCGGCCTTATTGTCTGAGGTGTCACCTGAAGTTGCTGGTCTCACGGCCAAGAAAATGAAGGATGCAGACACTCCAAAAGTGAGGTTAGAGCAGAAGTTTAATAAGCAAAAGAAAGAAAGCTCTGGAGCAGAGAGGGGTCCCAGAAAGATGGGTTGCCATTTTACAGTGAAGTGCAAGGGTTTTTATAGACAAGCTGGATGGGAGGAGCGCTTCATTTGCATAAGGCACAAATTTCTGAGTTCCCACCCCACCCTTTCTGGTGCCCATGGGGCTTCTTAGCCTGAGTTACTCCGTGTTGTTTTATCTCTTCCTGCTGCGCATGTGTGAAAAAGGTGGGGGCGTATAAAAAAGGCGGGGGCAGGGGGGAGCGGGGGTCGCCAGAACACTCCAAGGTGAACGTGCCTGGCTCAGGGTAGGTTTTCTTATTGGTGCTGCTGCAGGCACTCCCCCTGCACAAGCCTCCTTGTCTGAGTATTTCCAAGAAGAGAGGGGTCTGTGCTTACTGAGGCCCACTGCATGTCTGTATGTTACACAGGAGACCCCTTTCTGTGTTAGAGCTTGCCTTCATTATCTGTGTTTGCAGCCTGATCTCTCAGGATGATCTTTGCTGAAGGAGAAACGACCTCTTGGGCTGCTTTTTATAAGAAGGGAATTCCACCGAGGACCCTTGCCCTATCTGCTTAGTTGATTTCTCTCTCTCTGCTCTCACACTGCTGTATTCCAGCCGGGGTAACAGTGCAAGATCCCGTGTCAAAAATAACAATAATAATAAAAATTAAATAAAGAAATGAAATCAAGAAATAATAGTGATAGAAAAAAGAAATAAAAGCTATATATCTGTAAGACTCTGCCTTCTAACCATGACTGAGGAACTGGTCGTGGGCTAGTCTTTCAGACATAAACAAATACAAAACTCAACAAAATGGCTGGGTGCTGTGGCTCATGTCTGTAATCCCAGCACTTTGGGAGGCCGAGGTGGGTGGATCACCAGACGTCAGGAGTTCGAGACCAGCATGGCCAACATGGTGAAATTCTGTCTCTGTTAAAAATACAAAATTAGCCAGGCGTGGTGGTGCACACCTGTAATCCCACCTACTTGGGAAGCTGAGACAGGGGAATTGCTTGAACCCAGGAGGTGGAGGTTGCAGTGAGCCAAGATTGTGCCCCTGCACTCCAGCCTGGGCAACAGAGTGAGGCTCTGTCTCAAAACAAAACAATACAAAACAGAAAAACAAACCTGAAAAACCTGATCATAATATATAAATTAACTATTTCAGACATTGCACGACAGACTGGAATATGATCCCTAGAAGGCTGATACCTGTACCAGAAGACTGTGGTCCTTAAAAGGACTATGATCCTAGCAAGAATTGAAGCCAATGAGGTGAACCCACAATTGCTCTGTCTTTCTGCTTGGAGGTGCATTCCAGAGCACAGTGCAGGGAGGGGATGCCCAAACACAGCAGTTTTGCCAAATGGAGGAAAGAGATGTTAGAATTCAAAGCAACTGAGGCTCCTGAAGCCTTCGGGGCAGAGTCACAGAGAAAAGGGAACTGAATAGAAAAAAAATTCCAGATAGCTGGATAGGATTCCTCACATTTTGAGCCCAAAAATACGCTGCGCATGCATAGGATGAGGCTTTACAAAACTAGGCAGCAAAGAAATACCAAGGAAAGACCAACTATGTGCTGGGAAAAGAATAATTACTGGAATCTGGAAGTTGAACAAATACTGGAGCTCACACAGAGATAGGAGACATTCTAGCTCTGATTAGCCACAGCAGAGAGACCTCATTGAACATCTCAAGCTTTCAACAGAAAGACCAGGCTTTCCAGCAAGACCGGGCCTTCAGTGTGGAGCTAATCTAGCTCTAAAGTAAAGGCAATTCTAGAGCCAATAATAAAACTAAAAGCAAGATTTGCAAAAATCAAGCTGATCCACAAGTAAATTAACTGCTTGTTGGAACAAACTTCAACATTCTATTAAAGAAAACCACAAATTCCACACACTCAATGATGTACCATTCATAATGTCCAGTATACAATAAAATTTTTTACTAGACAATCTAACAGGAAATTGTGACCTTCATCAGAGAAAAAATCACCAACAAAATAGATTCAGAAACGATAGCAATTTTCAGCAAATAATTTTAAATAGCTGTCACAAATATGCTCTGGAATATGAAGAGAAACATGAACATAATGAGGAAACAACTAGAAATATTAATACAAAAATAAAAATATAGGAAAAGAATCAAATGGAAAATCTACAATTAGAAATTCAATATCTGAATTTTTTTTTTAACTCACAAGATGGCTTAATAACACATTTTACAGTGAAAAAAAGGACTAGTGAACTTGAAAATGGGCAATAGAAACTATCCAAGCTGAAACACAAAGGGACAAAGGCTGACAAAAATGACCGGTGTCTCAGTAGCCCTGTGTACCTGTAACTGGAGGACCAGAGGTGTACGAGACAGCAATTGGGGCAGAAAAATATTTTTTTTAAATGGTCAAAATCTTCCCAAATTTCACACAAAAAATTAAATTCAACAATCCCAAGTAGTACAGACACACACCCCAAAGCACACCAAAATCAAATTTCTGAAAGAAAAATATCTTAGCCAGGGAATAAAGACATATTACATACCAGAGAATAATGAAAAGTATTTCAACTGACTTGTCAGAAATGATACAAGCTGAAGACAGTGGAGCAATATCTTAGGGTGCTGAAAGAAAAAACAGCCTAGAGGCCAGGCACGGTGGCTTAGGCCTGTAATCCCAGCACTCTGGGAGGCCGAGGTGGGTGGATCACTTGAGGTCAGGAGTTTGCGAGCAGCCTGGCCAACATGGCGAAACCTCATCTCTACTAAAAATACAAAAATTAGCCAGGTATGGTGGCATGTTCCTTTACTCCCAGCTACTCAGGAGGCTGAGGCAGGAGAATCGCTTGAACCCGGGAGGTGGAGGTTGCAGTGAACCGAGATCACACCACTACGCTCCAGCCTGGGTGACAGAGTGAGACTTCATCTCAAAAACAAAAAACAAAAAAACAAAAAAAAAAAGCAAAGAAAAAACAGCCTAGAATTCTGTATCTACTAAAAATATCCTTCAAAAATGAAAGTCAAGTAAAGACATTTTCAAATATAGGCTAGGAGAATTCACAGTAGCACTTCAGTATTCCAAGTAACATTAAAGGAAGTTCCTCAGGCTGAAAGAAAATAATATCAGATGGAAACTAGAAAGAATAAAAAGCAGAAGAAATGGTAAATATATGAAAAATTTAGGAGATTTTTTTCTCATTTCTTAATTTCTGTAAAAGATGATTGTGACTGTTTAGAGCAAAATAATAACAGGGTATTTGAAGGTTATAACTTGCAGAAGTACATTCTATAATTATAAATTATAGGTTGTAAGGTGAATTACATATAAAGTGGCACAATATTATTTGCAGGGAAGCTGGGATACATTTAAGATACATATTGTAAAGCATGATGGAATAGAATTAAAGAAGTATAACTAATAAGAAATAGAAGAGATAAAATGTAATTTTTAAAATACTTTTAAAAACACACAGAAAAAAATCAAATAACAGATGGAACAAAGAGAAAACAAATAGCAAAATGATACATTTAAATCAAACTAAATCAATAACTGCATTAAAAATAAATGGAATAAACATTTAATTTAAAAGGCAGAGGTAGTGACACTGGTATTTTTATTTGAGCAAGATCAAATTATTTCCAGTTTACAAGAGACCTACTAAAGAATATCTAAATAAATTGAGAGATAGACGATGATCATAGATTGGAAGACTCAATAGTGTTTCAAACATTCTCCAATCTCCTCAGGCCCCACTCTCTTTTAATATCTCCAGATGACATTGAATCTGACTTTTCAGAGAAAATGGAACTATCTTAACTTCTGATTGTAAATATATAAACTTACCTACATCTGTCCCCATCTATCCTCCTTCTTACACATTAAAATAAAGAAACTCTTTGTCCTCCTGTATGGGATTAATCTCTCCACCTGTGCTTTCTTTAATTCTTCTCAAGAAACTGGTTATTTTGCTACCAAATTATTCACTCTTGCTCTTAAAAATTTAAATTCTTGCGGCCGGGAGCGGTGGCTCATTCTTGTAATCCCAGCACTTTGGGAGGCCGAGGCAGGCAGATCATCTGAGGTCAGGAGTTCGAGACCAGCCTGACCAATATGGTGAAACCCCATCTCTACTAACAATACAAAGTTAGCTGGGTGTGGTGGCGCATGCCTATAATTCCAGCTACTCAGGAGGCTGAGGCAGGAGAATCGCTTGAACCTGGGAGGCAGAGGTTGTAGTGAGCCGAGATGGCGCCGTTGCACTCCAGCCTGGGTGACAGAGTGAAACACTGTCTGAAAAAATTAATTAATTAATTAATTTAATTTTGGTAACTGGATTATTCCCATTCATTTTTAACCCTCTACCACTTAAGAAAACAACAAAATAATTTGGTTCCTATGTCCCTTCATCTACAATCCTAACTCCCTACCTCTCTCTCTTTCTTCACAATCAAACTCACCCCCATCCACAATGGCGATTATTCTCTCCATGAAATACACTCTTCCCTTGCCTTCTGGTTTTCTCACATTTCTTGTTATGAACCGAATCTTTGTATCCTCCTCTCAAAATTCGTATGTTGAAGCTCTAACCCTCAATATGATGGTGTTAGGGGGTGAAGCCTTTGGGAGATAATTAGGTTTAGATGAGATTCTGAAGGTGGAGCCCCAGTGCTGGGATTAGTGCCCTTGTGAGAAGAGGAAGGTACACGATAGCTTCCTGTCTTCACTACTGAGGATACTGCAAGAAGGCAACCATCCGCAAGCCAGGCAGAAGGTCTTCACCAAAAATCAAATCTGCTGATGACACCTTGATCTTGGACTTCCCATCCTCCAGAACCGTGATAATTAAATGTTTATTGCCTAAATAACTCAGTCTATGGTATTTGTTATAGCAGCCTGAGCTAAGATACCTCTCTGCATGCTTTTTCTGTCTAATCTACAGCCTCAGCCTCCTTGACTCTGAATTTAAATGTAGAGCTCCTCAAGGTTCAGCCCTAAATCTGTGCTGCTACTCTAGCCCCAATCACAACAGCCTCCCCCAGCCCCCATATTTGCCAGAACCCTTTCCATCCAAATCAGGCCTTTGTATATATTATTATCTCTGTTAGAAAAGTTTCTTTCTCTTTCTTACCATCCTAAACATACGTTTTTCACATCTGAGTTAGTCGTTACTTCTTCTGGGAATCCTTCTCCTACTTACCTTGTTAGGTCAAATCCCCCTATTATTTGCCTTCATAGTACTGTGTTATTCTTATGAGTACTAAACACTGTAGCAATTTACACTCTAATTTTTTTAGTGTCTGTCTCTAACAGTAGACTGTGAGTTCCTAGAGTATACACTAAAAGCCTTGATTAATATTTATAGAATATATGAAATGTCCTCCCAAAAATGATTTTATAGATTGTTTTCAACAAATTTTCCTAATGGTCAATAAGTATTTGTTGAAAGAATTAATGAATCTCTTTATGCCCCCACTGTTTTACCTTTAAAATAGGGGCTTTAAATATATAGAAAATAATTAAAAGTTTAAAATGGCATCTGTAGTAGTTTGGATGGGCTAAATAAACTACTCAATCAAATAGACACAAATATATTGTGGCTTGAATAAAACAAAAATTTTTGCCTTGTTTATATAATGGTTCAGAATGGGAGTTCAGGTCAGGTGGCAGCTTTTCTCCATGCATTGATTCAGGAACCCCAGTGCCTTTCATTCTGTGGCTTCCCCATGGTCTTCCTATCATCTGCATTTAGCCAATAGAAAAGAGTGCAGAGGAAGAATTCATATTCTCCAAGAAGCCCCCTTCCAGAAGTGGCACACATCACTTCTATTCATCAGGCAACTGACTATACTCTCATTACTCTGCAAGAATAAAAGAATGGATTTTGCAGACAACCAGTGGTCTCTGCTACTATCATCCAAATACAAGGTCTCTTATTATTTTAGTTTTGCTGAGTTTTTTGAACATGTAACAATTACAAATAGTAATAACATTCTGGGTTAAAATTAGGTCATACTGAATGGCAATTCAAAAACTTCTCTTACCATCTCCTATTAATGAGAGGCAATGGTACTCTAGTTTGGTTCCACAAAAATGTGGTTGTTAGGGGATGGAGAGTTTGAGGAGATATTGATCAAAGGACACAAAATTTCAATTAGGAGGAATAAGCTCAAGAGATCTACTGTGCACCTTGGTGACTATAGTTAATAACAATATACTGTATACTTGAAAATTGCTAAGAGAGTAGATTTGAAGTGTTCTCACCACCAAAAAAGGTAAGTACATTAAATAATGAGTATGTTAAATAGTATGATTTGACCATTCCACAATATATCAAAACATCATGTTGTACATCATAAATATATACAATTTTTACTTGTCAATTTTAAAAAATAGGCCAAGAGAGCTTGCTCACCCATTTCCACCATGTGAGGACACAGCAACAAGGCACCATCTGTGAACCAGGAAATGGGTCCTCGCCCGACATCACATCTGCTGGTGCCTCGATCTTCGACTTCCCAGTCTCCAGAACTGTGAGAAATAAATTTCTGTTGTTCCTAAGGTTTTTTTAAAAATGTAGTTGTGGCAGTTAAGTCTTTTCTCATTCTCTGTTGTGTAAAATATGAAAAGAAAAAGGAAACATACCTGGAATACTATTTATTCACAGGTAATTCACATAATCTCTTTTAATGACAGTTTAAAAGTTATGGGGGCTAAAAGCTGGTTTACTCTCCCAAGATAATCAGTATATAATATATCTAATATATAATAATTATATTATATCTATTATATATAGATAGTATATATATGATAATTAATTATATAATTATTATATTATATCTATTATATACATAATATAAGTTATATATTATATATAATTATATATGTTCAGCATGTATAATATATAATATATATTCAGCAGGTATAATATATATCATATACAATATATATTCAGCACATATAATATATATGCTGAATATTATCTGTTTGCCTCTCCAGATCTACTCTCCACCCTTTTCTGTGCCTCAGGAGGCTGACCGTATGGACTGAATCAACTGACTCTCTTAGCCTCTGGCTTCCCACTGGGTTTAGCCAACGTAAAGCACAAGCAGGGGATCAAAGCAGATAAGGTGTCACTGGCCAGTAGCTCAGCCAAAGTCTGCAACTTCTATTAGGAAGTCCTCTCCCCATAATTTTCTCTCTTCAAGTGCCAGTAATTGTTTCTTCCCCTTCCCCTTTCCCTTTAGGATCAGCAGTGACGTCTCCCTGCTGGCCTGCCCCAGGGTACTGTAATATCTCTTGTGATTTCTCTGAATTCTATCTACACCTTTGCAAATAGTTTCTTTATCAAACTGTCCTTAAATTATCCATCAATGTCTTGCTTTTCTGAAAGCTTATAACTACAATCACCTAATGGCCTACGAGGTACTCTATGGATATCCCGTTGGACAAAACTGTCATCAATAAGGATGTCTTCAGAGACCCTGCTCTTAAACACAGGGCTGGATGAGAGGCCAAGGTCAAGTTCCAAGAAAGGTACAAGACAGGCAAGAACAAGTGGTTCTTCTAGGACCTAGATTTTACAAAGCGATTCCACAGTGTCCTAGTTCTAATATTTAAACCTACATTAGAAAATGTTTAAAAGAAAAAGCTTCACCTATTAAAAATCTTTGGGAACACTGAATGAAAAAAAACTATTTATATATTGTATACTACATTTCCCAGGCGTTTTTGTTCACAGACTTTTCCCTTTTTTAAAAAAAGCACATAGGAACTAGTGTTCCACAGAATATAATTGAGAAAATTCTGATTTATATCAACAGATAGAAGAGAAGAAAGATAAATGTAACACTACACAATTTCTAGGAAAGCTCATATTGTTTTTATTTTTGCTGTAAAGCACAGCCAACCACTCATTTGAAGATAGCATGGTTCACACAGCGCTGTCCTCCCACATACATGTACATACCCCTGCACCTGGCTTCGGTCCGCTGCTAAGACCCCAGGACCCCTCTCTCTGACCTCAAAGTCATCATCCAGGTCACCAGAGATAGCTCACCGCAGAAATCTGTGACCATAGACATGTAGCCTTGAACTACAGCTTACACGAGCCCCACTGGACAAAGGAAACCCAACTGAAGACAAATTACCAGAGAGAAAGCATGGAAGCTACCAAATTGTTGGAACCATTTCATTTCATGGGCTATATCTATATTCTATCTACACCTTTGAAAACTATTTCTTTACCAAACTCTTCTTAAATTTCCTCCTTTTGTGAAAGTTTATAACTACAAGCACCTAATTTCCACAAGGTACTCTGTGGATATTACACAGAAAGTACTAATTTTTTCTTTCTTTTTGTTATTTTAAAGACAAGGTCTCACTTGTTGCCTAGGCTGAGGTGCAGTGGCTATTTATAGGCATGATTATAGAATACTACAGGCTCTAACTTCTGGGCTTAAGTGATCCTGTCACCTCAGCCTCCCAAGTAGCTGGACGACAGGCACATGCCACTGCACCCACTTTGTACTAATTTTCAAATTGAAGATTTCAGAAACACTGAACTTGGAAAGACCCTGAGAGATGACTTTTTTCATTTTCAATCAGTGCTGAGTCATCTCAGATACTCAATCATCTGTTTTTTAAAAAATGTAAACCTCCAAGCAGATCATGATCCCTTTCCTCTTCTTTGCGTTTTCTGTTTGTATCCTTAATAGCACCTACCACATTGATTAGTAATTGTTAGTTTAATGTTCTGTCTCTTCAAACATAATGCAAGCTCTTTCCAGGAAGAAAATGAATCATTGTTGTTAAAGCCTTAACACTTGACCCAGTATGTATTTAATAAACATTTTTGAACAAATGAAAAACCTTGGCGAAATGAATAAATATTTCCTTGGTAAGTTCTTTCACTATCAATCGTATCACAAAATTTTTCTTAATACCAACTTAAATGCCATTTTGTGTATAGAAAAATCCCTAAAAGATCCTAGAGGTTATCCACTCTGGGCAGAAGTGCATTTAAAAACTAAAGCTTTTCCTTCTTTCATTTCTGCTGTAGGCCCCAGTGGTTACTGTCGAAATGGGCAAGTTCATGAAACCTGGGAAAGTGGTGTTTGTCCTGGCTGGATACTACTCCAGACGCAAAGTTGTCACATTGATGATGCAACCTCAGACCGCCCCTACAGCCATGCCCTGGTGGCTGGAATTGACCACTATCCCTGCAAAGTAAGAGCTGCCATGGGCAAGAAGATCACCAAGAGGTCAAAGATCAAGTCTTTTGTGAAAGTTTATAACTAGAGTCACCTAATGCCCACAAGGTACTCTGTAGATATCCTCTTGGACAAAACTGTCGTCAATAAGGATGTCTTCAGACATGCTGCTCTTAAACGCAAGGCTGGACAAGAGGCCAAGGTCAAGTTTGAAAAGAGGTACAAGACAGGCAAGAACAAGTGGTTCTTCCAGAAGCTGCAGTTTTAGATGTTTTGTTTTAGTCATTAAAAATTAAAAAGAAAAAAAAACTAAAGTTTTCTTCGGTTTTGTTCATTGTATTTCTTTTAATCTTCAGAGAAGAAAATATATACAACCATCCTTGCAGATGTATTTCAATTTCACAAACATTTAGAATTAGAAAAATTCCTCATCCTAGCTACAGAGTCTCCATCCAAATATCTACATGGGCTTGACAAGCAAGGAAAATGCATAAAGGAGGGTATTTTGTCATAAGGCCTAAAACTAAGATCCAGTGTTCTGTGCTGCTTCGATAGCTGGTGGAATCAGAAGGGCCTTAAATGGCCTAACTGTAAGTTCCCCTGCAGCTCTGTTCCCAGAGATAAGATTCCCTAGCCAAATAACCCTCTGTATCAAGAGGACCAGGTGTAGTTCCTGCTTATCTCTGAGTAGTGAGTTTCCGTTCCCTATCAGACTGTGATATTATTCGAACAAGTGAATCACACCTTCCTGTTGGAACCAAGGGACACCTCACCCTTTAGATACTACAAAGCCTGGCTCCCAAAGCCCATCCTTGTTCACTGTGTTCCTGAGTGCAAATCCAGTGTGGTCCTGTGTAGCATACCATGTCCTCCTCCTCAGGCGGTGAGTATATGTGATGAATAAATTACTGTTGATCTTACCTGTCCAATGTTGGGTGTCAGGTGTTTGGCCATTTCCATAAACCTAGGTCAAGAATCCCTTCCTCATCGACAGAGTGACTGGGAGGCAATTAAAACAGGTACAGACCTGGTATGGGAAAAACGATTGCAGGGGAAAGAACTATAACAATACCTGGAGCTTGTGGCTTAGAGCTAGGAAGTGGGGGGGAACCATGGAGGTCTGGACAGGACAGACCCCAGTTTAAGTAAGCAGCTGCTGTTCAGCATTAGTCTATTGTAGACAGGCTAGTCACAACAATACACAATATTGCCAAATATTTCAAGAGACACTGGAAATCTGGATTTTATGTCAAAATTCTCACTTTTTAAAAGTTGGAAACTTCTTCCTTCCTTTCATTTTCCCTCTCCTTTTCCCACTCTCTCTCTCTCAGCCCAACCAAAACCCATCGGGGTGGTTTCGTGAGGTGCCAGTTTGTAACCTCTGTCCCAGAAGTTAAGCCTAGTCCCTAGAACACTACTCTGATCCCAACACTTAAATAACATTCTGCCATTATATCTTTGAATATCATATATACTAACATTGCTGATTCAAGTTAGATTTACTATACCCCTGAAATTTAAATCTCAGCCATACTTGTCTATAAGTCCCCATTATATATTAGGGCAGTCTTATTTTTCCTCCTAGCAACAATTCACTACACTGCATTTTGTTCTGACCACATTTCACACTCCCTTAATTACTAAGTCATTTTGAATTCTAATAATATCCTTCCAGGCACTTCCAATCACACTCAGCTTATGCTGTTCCTTCCATTATATCATTCCAAACATCAAAAAATATAAAGGAATCTAGCTTAAAAATAAGACCTCTAAAATACCCGCTGTTATGTTCCTCCCAAATTGACATGACACAAATAATAACTTTCTTAATTATTTCCAGGAAATGTAATAGTGCATTTTTTCTAAACTGTCACTTTTTAAAGACTGGTAAATATGAGTTTCAGAAGAATTAATATAATTGCTATGGGGAGAAACAACAGTACTCTTTAACCATGCCAAAACATTTTAATAAGTTTGATGAATTTAAAAGCATATTTAAGGCCAGGCGCAGTGACTCACACCTGTAATCCCAGCACTTTGGGAGGCCACAGCAGGAGGATTGCTTGAGCTCAGGAGTTCGAGACCAGCCTGGGCAACATGGCAGAAACTTCATGTCTACCAAAAATTCAAAAAATTATCTGGCCATGGTGGTACATGCCTGTGGTCCCAGCTATTCATTAGGCTGAGGTGGGAGGATCACTTGAGCCCAGGAGATGGAGGTTGCAGTGAGCCATGATCACACCACTGTACTCCACTCCACCCTGGGTAACACAGCAAGATCTTATCTCAAAAAAAAAAATTTTTAAGAATATTTAAAAGAAATAGTTTTAAAGCATATTCATTAATTTCTTCATTCGGCAAACTTCTATTGAGCACCTACTCTGTGCCAGTCACTGTTTGAGAAGCTGGGAATATATTCAAAACAGAATAAAATTCCCACCGTCATTGAGTTTGCTGTCCATAATATTAGGCAGAATATAAAATCAACTCTTCCTGTTAATTAAAGTTAGATAAAAATGGGTAAGCCAATAGACAAAATCAGAAGAGACTATGTTAAACTTAAAATAGTAGCTGGGTATGTCAAGGAGGTTATAGACTATTTCTTTCTTTATTCAATATAAAATGCATGAGTTCACAATGAAATGACATAAAAATTAAAGATAGACAATTCATCATTCACCTGTGAAGACTACTAATGTACTAACTCATTATTCTGAAAATTGATAAATAAGTAGAATAACCATATAATTTGTTGTCACAAATGGAACATTTTAAAGAGTGAAATTCAATTCAAAGTTCACACATTACATTTGGTTGATGTATCTCTTAATTTTCTTTTAACCTATAACTTCACAAACCATTAGTATAAATTAAATAAGTTTAATGTATAACTTTATGCCAGCATCATCTCTCACCTGGACTGCCACAACTGCCTCACTCTTGATTCCTAGAATTCATTTACCACTCTACATCAAGAGTCATTTTGTAAAAAGTACATATCAGAGGAATTAACTGGAGGATAATGGTGGTAACCTGAATTCAAATCTCTACACACATCCCCCCCAAAATAAATAAATAATAGCAACAGGAGTACAAATAAAACAAAAATGTTACACATGCCACCAAAATCACTATGAACCAGAGTATAGCAGGAATTTCAAATTACCTGAATGTAGATAAATGAAACTTGAAGCCCCACCAATGCAAGCCTGTGGGTGTACAGAACAGTGACACAGAAGTCCTAAGGCACTCTAACGAGAAAAGAAGACAGGTGAGGACTTAAAACATAAACAAAACTACCTGCAGAAAGGGAAAGCACAACATATGTGATAAAATACCACACACAGGTCCATGACTTAGTAGCTCATGGCACCCAATAGAGGGGAAGAGCTTGAAAGTGAGTAGAACAGAGGAGGCAGAAGAGGAAATACTACATCTGTGAGACAAAGAGATAAGTAAAGAGGGAGAACAGCCCCTTGGTGAGTGGCAGTAAAGGAAAATAAGGAAGTCAATGGCAAAAAATTAAAGATGCTGCAGAAAAAGAACAGAAACAAGACATGGCAAGACTCTCCCCACAACTACCACTACCACAATCACAATCTTACTTGGAAGAAAAATAATGTATTTTACTAAAATGAGAGAAGAGCATGCTCATGAATGAGAAACTCTGTCCAAAAAGATGCCTTGGAATAAAAATAAAATCAAACAAATTCCATACAAAGTTATCAGAAGGAAAAAAATACAGAACATATGTAATCAAAACTTTTCAGCCAGGCACAGTGGCTCATGCCTTTAATCCCAGTACTTAGGGAGGCCAAGGCCAGCAGATTACCTGAGGTCAGGAGTTCGAGACCAGCCTGGCCAACATGGTGAAACTCCACTGCTACTAAAAATACACAAATTAGCCAGGTGTTGTAGTGGGCACCTGTAATCCCAGCTACTTGGGAGGCTGAGGCAGGAGAATCACTTGAATCTGGGAGGCAGAGGCTGCAGTGAGCAAAGATCACACCACTGAACTCCAGCCTGGGTGACACAACAGGACTCAGTCTCAAAAAAGAAAACAAACAAACAAACAAACAAAACAAAAAAACAAAATGCTTCAACTGGTAAAAATTTCTCTAAAAATGCCAACCACAAAACACAATACACTCAAACTGATTTAAATAATGTCAAACAACATTTGGAGATATTAAAAAGTCTAGAATCATAAATTTAAAATAAATAACATAAATAAGCCCAGGAAAATGTATGAGATCTATGCAAGGGGAAAATGTAATGAGAGTAGATTGGACCAAAAAAGAAAATCCAAGAAAAAGACAAAATTATCTCAGAAAGGAGGAATAAATTGCAAGGTGCCCAAGGGAAAATATATTTGGATGAACATTTAATAATAATAAAAAACAAGAACAAAAATATAAGATAGGCCAGGCATTGTGACTCACGCCTGTAATTCCAGTATTCTAGGAGGTCAAGGCAGGAAGATCACTTGAGCTCAGGGGTTCAAGGCAAGCCTGGGCAAAGTAGTGAGACCCCATCTCTATAAAAAATTACCCGGGCATGGTGGCGTGTGCCTATAGTCCCACTTCCTTGGGAGGCTGAGGCAGAAGAGTCACTTGAGCCCAGGAGATTGAGGCTGCAGTGAGTGGTGATCATACCATTGCACTCCAGCCTGGGGGACAGAGTGAGACTCTGTCTCAAAAATCATAATAATAAGATAAAGAAAGAAGCAAAAAAGCATCAGAGAGCAGAAAGTGATCAAAATTGAAGACATGCAAAGAAGGCTCAACATATGTATAATTGGAAATCCTGACAAAGAAAAACAATACAATGGGGCAGAACTAATATTTAACACTATAAACCAAGAAAACTTTCTGGAAATAAAAGAAAAGCCTGTAATACTAGCACTTAGTAGGCCAAGGTGGGAGGATTGCTTGATGCCAAGAGTTCAAGACCAACCTGGTCAACATAGCGAGACTCCAACTCTATAAAAAATAAAAAGAAAATAAATAAAAAATACATTAAAATAAATAAAAATACATTTAAAATAAATAAAATAAAACAAATAAAAAGAAAATAAATAAAAAATACATTAAATATATATTTACCTGAAAATATTGACCTAAAATGATCAACTCTAAGATATATGTTAATACAACTATTAGAATTTAAAGGCTAAGAATATTCCTCAGAGCTTCTAGCAAAAAAAGATCAAATTGCTAACAGGCATAAGAAAATTAGATTGGCTTTAGTCTCCACAAAAGCAGCATTTAAAGCCAAGAGGCCAATATTTTCAAGAAACTCAAGGAAACAAATAATAAGCAAAGTATTTTATAGCAAAGTTCGTCTAGCATCAGGCTATATAAAAACAGTTTTGAACATGCAAGAGCTCAAGAAACACGGTACTCAAAAGTCCTTTTTGAAGTGTCTACTTAGGGAGGAGTTGACACACAATAGCCCACAGGTCAAATCTGGCCTGGCATCTGTTTTTGTACAGCCCACAAGCTAAGAATTTTTACATTTTTAAAGCAGTTTACAGTAAGAAAAAAAGGAGTGACAGAAGGAAAAGGAGAAGCAGCAGCAGCAGTAGTAGCAGCAAAGAGTGTATATATGGCCTGCAAGGCCTAAAACATTTACTCTCTGGCTCTTTACAGAAAAATTTTGCTGACTCCTGCCCTAGACTAAGATAAGTTTTATCCACACAAGAGATGACTGGGGAAACATCAGTAAACAGACATGGTAAGCACTTACTATACTAATTGTAGAACCAAGAATAAAAGAAAAGTAGGGACAGGGTTGAAAGAATAGTATGTGAGCAGTATACATTGTGACAAAATAGAAAGAATGCAACCAGCAGGGGGAAAAAGAGAGGAATGGGGGTAGTAGAGTAAGATAATTGAGTGTTATAAAAATGATAGTTAGGAGCCCAAGGATATCATTTAAAACTTACAAGCCCGCTAGTAAAAAAAAAAAAAAAAAAAAAAAAAAATTCAGCCAAAAAAGGAGGAATTTAACCTATTAAAAGGATAAATACAAAGATAACCACAAGAATAACAATACTAATTTCCCTAAATGCCTCTCTCTACAAGAGGGGCACAGTAAATATAATTACATCTAGTAATTATAACACAAAATAATATAAGAAAGTTGAGAACAAACATATCAGTCATCAATAATATTAGTGGGCTTAACTTGCCCATTAAAAGAAAAAGAATTTCAAATTGGCTCATAAATCAAAACTGAACTTTGGGGGCCAGGTGCGGTGGCTCATGTCTGTAATCCCAGCACTTTGGGAGGCCGAGGCAGGTGAATCACCTGAGATCAGGAGTTTAAGATCAGTCTGGCCAACAAGGTGAAACCCCATCTCTACTAAAAATACAAAAAAATTAGCTGGGTGTGGTGGCATGTGCCTGTAGTTCCAGCTACTTGGGAGACTGAGACAGGAGAATCACTTGAACCTGGGAGGTGGAGGTTGCAGTTAGCCAAGATCGTGCCACTGCACTCCAGCCTGGGCAACAGAGTGAGACTCCATCTCAAATCAAACAAAAACAACAACAACAAAAAACTGAACTCTGTGCTTTTTACAAGAGACACTCCTAAACCATGGTAAAAAGGCTACAAATGAAGGCATAGTCAAAAATATACTAAGCAGACCGGGTGCAGTGGCTCACGACTGTAATCCCAGCACTTTGGGAGGTCAAGGCGGGTGGATCACCAGGTCAAGAGATTGAGACCATCCTGGCCAACATGGTGAAACTCTGTCTCTACTAAAAATACAAAAATTAGGTGGGTGTGGTGGCACGTGCTTGTACACCTAGCTACTCGGAAGGCTGAGGCAGGAGAATCGCTTGAACCCAGGAGGCAGAGTTTGCAGTGAACCGAGATCGTGCCACTGCACTCCAGCCTGGCAACAAAGCAAGACTCTGTCTCAAAAAAAAAAAAAAATTATATAAATATACTAGACAAATGAAACTCATAAGAAAGCAAGGATTGTCATCTTGATTATCAGGTAGAATTCAGGCCAAAAAGCATTAAATAAAACAAATGATGATACTTTATGACGCTAAAAGCCACAACTCACAAAGAAGATGTAACAGTTATAAATATCCATGTACCAAATAACCCAACAGCCAACTATACAAAACAGAAACTACATGAGACTGAATGAGAAACAGATAGACATTACATAGGATGCTTCACCACCCATTCTCAGCACAGAGATGTCCAGTGGATGAAAGATAAGGATATGGAATATGAATAGATATTGTAAAGATAATGATATGGAAACAACACAATCCATAAGGCCATTCATATGGATATTTCTTGAATATTATACCCTGATAATAAAGAATAGTTCACATTTCATTACAGATCAGACAGCTTGCTCTACTCTTTCTCCCTTCTCATTACTGTGCTTGACTATGCATATATATATATACCTACACACACACACACACACTTTCTTAAGTACATATGGAATATTCTCAAAATTAATTATATTTTAAGTCACAAGAAAATATCATTAAGTTACACAGAACAGAAACAGCACAACAGGCCAGGCGCAGTGTTTTCATGCCTGTAATCCCAGCTCAAGTGGGAGGATCACCTGAGCCCAGGAGTTTGAGACCAGCCTGGGCAACATGGCGAGGCCCCCATCTCTATGAAAAAACCTATTTTAAATTAACCAGGCATAGTGGCACACACCTGTGGTCTCAGCTACTCAGGAGGCTGAGATAGGAGGATCACCTCCTTCAGCCCAGGAGGTAGAGTCTGCAGTGAGCCATGTTCTTGCCAGTACACTTCAGTTTGGTGACAAAGAGACCCCGTCTCCAGAAAAAAAAAAAAAGAAAGAAAGAAAGAAAGAAATACCACAAACAACGCTATCTCACCACAATGTAATAAAATCAGAAATTTGAAATTGAAATTATAAAATAAAAAGCCACTTCTGCTGAAAATTAGAAAGTCTTCTATGATATGTCTTGGGTGAAATGAGAAATACACACATATAGACTATCTGAAAAATGATGATGAAAACACTGTTTATCAAAAATCTATGGTTATGTTTAATGGAGTGATCAAGGAGAATTTGTAGGCTTTGTGGTCAGCTGAAAAAAATAAATGGCCTTCCAAAGATACATTCACTTCCTAATCCATGGAACCAGTAAATATTGCTTCATATAGCAAAAGATGTGATTAAATTAAAGATCTTGAGAGGAAGGGCTTATCCTGAATTATTCAGATGAGCCCTAAATACCATCACATGCATCCTTATGAGGGAGATGCATAGTGGGACAGGCAGACACAGAGAGGAGAAAGCAATGTAAAGTCTGAGGCTGAGACTGGAGTGATGTAACCACCAGCCAACCAATGCCAACAGCCATCAGAAGCTGAAAGAAGCAAGAAATTGATTCTCCTCTAGAGCCTCTGTAGGGAGTACAGCCCTGTGGAAGTCTTGATTTTGAACCTCTGCCCATCAGAACCAGAATAATTTCTGTTCTGCGAGAATAAATTTCTGTAGTTTTAAGCCACTAAGGTAGTAATTTATTATAAAAGCCCTAAGAAACTAATATAACCTTAAACACCCATATCAGTAAAAATGAAAGAATAATAAAAAATGAATTAAGTCCTCAACTCAAAAAACTAGAAAAAGCCTATAAAGCATTTCTAAAATAAAGCACAATTAAGGAATTAATAGAAATAAAAACAGAAATTAAGGAGATGAAGAACAGAAAATAGTGCATCAAATTATTAATATGAACATCCTGATTCTTTTTTAAAAGTAAACAAAATAGACAAAATACTAGGTAATTCAATCAAGACCAAAAGGAAGACAGCAAAATATAATAAAAGAATAACTGTTGATGAAGAAAAATTTAAATCATAAAATATTTCATACATATTTAAACAAATACATTCTAAAATCTATATGACACAGAAAACTTCTTAGAAAAATATAACTCACCAAAATTTACCCCAATAAAGATAGGAAGCTTAAATCTACCCATTTTCATAGCAAAAACTTGAAAACATTATCAAAAAAACTACCCCCACCAAAAAGAACTAGGCCCAGATGGTTTCTGAGAAGAATGCTTCCAAACCTCTGGAGACCAGATAGTACCAATGTTGGTAAATTTTTCAGAGAATAAAAGCTAAAGGAAATTTGGCTGGGTGCGGTGGCTCACACCTGCAATCCCAGCACTTTGGGAGGCCAAGGCAGGTGGATCACTAGGTCAGGAGTTTGAGACCAGCCTGACCAACATGGTGAAACCTCATTTTTACTAAAAATACAAAAATTAGCTGGGCATGGTGGCACACACCTGTAATCCCAGCTACTCAGGAGGCTGAGGCAGGAGAACTGCTTGAACCTGGGAGGTGAAGGTTGCAGTGAGCTGAGATCGTACCATTGCACTCCATCCTGGGCAACAGACCAAGACTCTGTCTCAAAAAAAAAAAGCTACAGGAAATTTTGCAAATTCTTTTAATGGAGTATAACAATAATATCTAATATCACTTATAAATGTAAATATAAAATATCCCAAATAAAGTATTATTGTATAGACCCTAACATCACATTAAGAATATAACACACTATGACCAAGGGAATTTATACCAGAATTGCAAGGATAATTCAGTTTTAAGAAATCTATTAATGTTGTCCACCATTATAATAGTTCTATGGAGAAAAAATCATATGATTACCTTTATACATGCTGAAACGATCTTTGAAAAAAATTAACACAAATTCCAAATCAAAACTCTCAAGAAAACAGGACTGGATGAATACTTTCTTAACATGTCATATATCTTAATCCTAAAGCCAAATCTTACTTAACAGAGAAACACTAGATAGTTTTTCACTTTGTACCAACAAGGCTCTTTTTTTCTGGAACTAAACAAGTTGATACTAAAATTCATATGGAGAAGTAAACATGCAAGAAAACCAGGAATAAGAAAAGGTCATAAGGGAGGATTCACCTCTATAATTTAATGGATTAATAAAATAGGATATTCAATTACATACAGAAGTTTAGTATATAATAAGGGTGGCCTATTAAATTACTATGTCAAAGATGAATTTTTGAATAAATGCTGTTGGTACCAATGAGTAGCCATTTGAAAAAAGACAAAATTAGATTCATTCCTCATACCAAACAAAAGAACTAACTCCTAATGAATCAGAGATTGAAATATAAAACAATACACTATACTAAAAGTATTAAAATAAAATATAGACAAATTCCTCCTAATCTGAGTGTGGGAAAAGGTCTTCTAACCATAACTCAAAATCCAAGTGCAATAAAATAAAACATAAAAAATTTTGACTACACAAAAATAAAAAACTATTGCATGACAAAAATATAAGTCACAAGATGAATGTCTAACTGGGAAAAATTTTTAAATTTTGCTATACACACATATACACATATATGTGTGATATCTGTCTATTTATATATATATCTTTAAAGGGCTAATAGACAACTTTTAAAATTAAGGGAAAATATAAATAATTCTATAGAAAAATAGGCAAAAGAAATGAACGGATAAGTCATAAAGAAAATGGAGAAAAAATAACCTTTAAACAAGTGAAACTACATTCGAAATCATGCAAAATAAAAGAAATAAAAAGTTAAATTATACTGATACAATTTTTCTCCAATTAGATTGTCAAAAATTAAAAGCTTAACTAGATACTCTATTGCCAAGACTGTGAGGAAACAGGCATTGGTAGTAAAGGAAAACAATGTCACATCTATGGGAGAAAAATTTGGCAATATCAAACAAAACTACATGTGTATTGAGCCTTAGATCCAGCAATTCCACTCACTGAATTTTTACCCTAAAGATTCAACTCTAGCAATATGAAAGTAAAGTACACCTCCAAAAGGTTATTCATTAGAGCATCGTTCATAGTTACAAAATACCATCTAAAGGACCAAAGTAAAGTAAAGGATATTGTTGAATAAATTATAGTACATTCACTATGCAAACTGTGTAAAAAATGATGAGAAAGATATCTATATAGTGATATGGAGATATTTCAGAATAATTTTTAGTAAAAAAAAAAATTGAAGTTTAAAAATGTAAAAAGTTTCAATTGTAAAAATTTTAAAGTATATTTCTTTTTGTATGAGAAAATGTGGGGAAGGGCCAGGTGCAGTGGCTTACACCTATAATCCCAGAGCTTTAGGAGGCCAGGGTAGGAAGATTGCTGAGGCCAGGAGTTCTAGACCAGCCTGGGCAGCATACCAAGACCCCTGTCTCTACAAAAATTATTTTTAAAGTTAACCTAGTGCAATGGCATGTGCCTGTAGTCCTAGCTACTCTGGAGGCTGAGGCAGGAGGATTGCTCGAGCCTAGGAATTTGAGGCTGCATGGAGTTCTGATCACTCCACTGCACTCTAGCCTGAGTGACAGAGCAAGAATCTGTCTCAAAAAAGAAAAAAAAGAAACAAAGAAAAGTAAAGAAAATAAGGGAAAAGAAAATACATACACATATCTCCTTACTTCTGCAAAAAGAAACATAGAAATGATAAAAACAAAACAAAAAATGAAATTAATACCCACAAGGACAGGGTGATGAGGGGGTGCATTAGTCTGTTTTCATGCTGCTGATAAAGACATACCTGAGACCTGGTAATTTATAAAGAAAAAGAATTTTAAAGGACTCATAGTTCCACGTGGCTACGAAGGCCTCATAATCATGGTGGAAGGTGAAAGGCATGTCTTATATGGTGGCAGACAAGAGAGAATGAGAACCAAGTGAAAGGGGAAACTCCTTATAAAACCATTAGATCTTGTGAGACTTATTTCACTACCACAAGAACAGTATGAGGGAAACTGTCCCCATGATTCCATTATCTCCCACTGGGTCCCTCCCATGACACATGGGAATTATGCAAGCTACAACTCAAGATGAGATTTGGGCGGGGACACAGCAAAATCATTCATTCCCAAATCTCATGTCTTCACATCTCAAAACCAATCACGCCTTCCTAACAGTCCCCCAAAGTCTTAACTAATTTCAGCATTAACTCAAAAGCCCACAGTCCAAAGTCTCATCTGAGACAAGGAAAGTCCCTTCTGCCTATGAGCCTGTAAAATCAAAAGAAAGTTAGTTACTTCCTAGATACAATAGGGGTACAGGCATTGAGTAAATAGACCCATTCCACATGGGAGAAATTGGCCAAAATGAAGGAGCTAAAGGCCCCATGCAAGTCCGAAATCCAGCAGGACATTCAAATCGTAAAGTTCCAAATGGTCTCCTTTGACTCCACGTCTTACATCCTGGTCATGCTGAAGCAAGAGGTGGGTTCCCATGGTCTTGGGCAACTCCACCCCTGTGGCTTTGCAGGGTACAGCCTCTCCCTCCCAGCTGCTTGCAGAAGCTGGTGTTGAGTGTCTGTGGCTTTTCCAGGAGCATGGTGCAAGCTGTCAGTGGATCTACCATTCTGGGGTCTGGAGGATGGTGGCCCTCTTCTCACAGCTTCTCTAGGCTGTGCCTCAGTGGGGATTCTGTGTGGGGGCTTCAACCCCACATTTCCCTTCTGCACTGCCCTAGCAGAGGATCTCAGGGCAGTGCAGAAGGGAAGGCCCCACCCCTGCCATAAACGTCTACCTGGGCATCCCGGTGTTTCCATACATCCTCTGAAATCTAGGTGGAAGTTCCCAAACCTCAATTCTTGATGTCTGTGTACTTGCAGGCTCACCACCACACAGCAGGTGGGCCCATGAAACCATTTATTCCTCCTAGGCCTTCAGGCCTGTGATGGGAGGGGCTGCTGCAAAGGTCTCTGACATGTCTTGGAGGCATTTTTCCCATACGTTTAGCAATTAACATTTGGCTCCTCATTATTACACAAATTTCTTGCAGCTGGCTTGAATTTGTCCTCAGAAAATGGGTTTTTCTTTTCCAGCTCATCATCAGGCCACAAAATTTCCAAACTTTCATGCTCTGTTTCCCTTTTAAAACTGAATGCTTTTACAGTACCCAAGTCACCTCTTGAATGCTTTGTTGCTTAGAAATTTCTTCCACCAGATACCCTAAATCGTCTCCCTCAAGTTCAAAGTTCCACAGATCTCTAGGGCAGGGAAAAAATGCCACCAGTCTCTTTGCTAAAGCATTACAAGAATAACCTATACTCCATTTTCCAACAAGTTCCTCATCTCCATCTGAGACCACCTCAGCCTGGATTTCATTGTTCATATCATTATCAGCATTTTGGTCAAAGCCATTCAACAAGTCTCTAGGAAGTTCCAAACTTTCCCACATTTTCCTCTCTTCTTTTCAGCCCTCCAAACTGTTCTAACCTCTGCCTGTTACCCAGTTCCAAAGTTGCTTCCACATTTTTGGGTATCTTTACAGCAGAATTCCACTCTTGGTACCACTTTACTGTATTAGTCTGTTTTCACACTGCTGATAAAGACATACCTGAGACTGGGTAATTTATAAAGAAAAAGAGGTTTAATGGACTCACAGTTCCACATGGCTGGGGAGGCCTCACAATCATGGCAGAAGGTGCAAGGCATGTCTTACACGGTGGCAGACAAGAGAGAATGAAAGCCAAGCAAAAGGATTTCCCCTTATAAAACTGTAAGATCTCATGAGACTTATTCACTTCCACAAGGACAGTATGGGGGAACCACTCCCATGATTCCGTTTTCTCCCAGTGGGTCCCTCCCTCAACACGAGGCAATTATGGGAGCTACAATTCAAGATGAGATTTGGGTGGGGACACAGGCAAACTAATCAGTGGGTAACACTGGAAAGTACAGAGGAAGAAAGAGACAGCTCTTAAAATAATTTCTTACATAGTTGGACTCTTGAAGACACGTCAGTGTTCTACACAAATAAATACCAAATAAATTTTTTAACATAAATAAATACAAAAATATATTAAATTGAATCAATAAGAACAAGAAAATCAATAAGGAGTGTGGAAAAGCATAAAATTGAACATAAAATAAATGTCTCCTACTGCATTTCAAATAAATAACAACCATATTTAAGGGCAGAAAGCACTAATCCAATAAACTTTCCAACACGGTACTTCAACAACTACATGCCCTAAGTCTAGATAAAAGAAAGAAACCCCAGCAACAAACCTTAATCTCTTGTTTTTCTGTGGTATGGCTGTAGAATGCACTGTAGAGTTGAGCCAGTGAACATTTGTTAGGTAAGAACAAATGTGTTAGGGTTCTTAATGTGAAAGAAGAGGGAAACAAATACGGAAGAGGAAAGGCAAAGAAGAACCTTACAGAGGTAGATTGGAATTGGAAGCATTGATATGATCTCATGATTCCTAAGAAAAAAAAACAGTTTTCGCCCCCAGCTCTATTTTGTAAAAGGGCCTAGAAGCAATGACGTCTCAGAAACAGTAAGCAAACCTAGCACCCAGGTCATGATTTCTTTCTCTCTCTCTCTCTCTCTCTCTCTCTCTGTGTGTGTGTGTGTGTGTGTGTGTGTGTGTGTGTGTGTGTGTGTGTGTTATAATAGAGATGGGGGTTTCGCCATTTTGGCCAGGCTGGTCTCGAACTCCTGAGTTTAAGTGATCCACCCACCTTGGCCTCCCAAAGTGCTGGGATTATAGGCGTGAGCCACCATGTCCAGTCCTAGGTCATGGTTTCTAAACATCATTCCTCACTAAAAGGAACAAGGGTTCTTTCAAGAAAAGGCTTATTCCAGGAGTACTGGAGAAAAGGGACAAGATTAACCTGAAACATCTTTTGTATTAGAAAAGGAATATATACTGAAAAAAAAAGAAGAGGAAGGCATTTCAAAAGAACACAAGAATCAGTTTGATGGGGCAAATCTAGGGAATTTGATTATCAAAAGAGTGGAATTAATGGATTATAAGCCATTGAAAAAATAGGAATCCAAGAGTCCATACTAATAATAAATAAACACATACCTACATAAGTAAATTAAGAATGGGTTGGGCTCTTTCCTAGAGCAGAGCTTAAAAAAAATCGATGATAACAAATGCGGAGGCAGGGCCAGCTCCACTGGGCCCATGCTCAGAAAGACTTCAGGCTTGGTTTAATGGTCTTCTATTGACATCTCAAAATGTTTCATAATTTTATCTTTTGTGTGTGTGTGTGACAGAGTCTCACTCTGTCATCCAGGCTGGAGTGCAGTGGCATAATCTCACTCACTGCAACATCTGTCCCCCATGTTCAAGTGATTCTCGTGCCTCAGCCTCCTGAGCAGCTGGGATTACAGGCACCTGCCACCATGCCTGGCTAATTTTTGTATTTTTAGTAGAGACACGGTTTCACCATGTTGGCCAGGCTTGTCTCAAAATCCTGACCTCAGGTGATCCCCCTGCCTCGGCCTCCCAAAGTGCTGGAATTACAAGCATGAGCCACCATGCACGGCCATAATTTTATCTTTTAACTTGTATTTTTAAACCTTTTTCCATTTGCCCCAATAATACTTGCTGGTGGCACTTGTGGCTGTAGTGTTTACCCTGAGATAACTTTGCCATGAAATATGTCAATTTTATTACTATTTTCGCATTGCTCTACTATATTGACTTGGAAACAAAATACATCATTCTATTTATAGCATTCTGTTTTTCGTAGTGATTTTCCACTTACAAACATAGTAATTCTCGATTGCTGAAAATGTCACAACCTAGAAAACAAAGCACTCCTACACATTGATGTTAACATTGTTCTCAAACAGTTGCTGGCCAAAGATCATTTGATGAATCTAATTTTTCTGAAATAGATGATTCTGATGATTCAGACCAGAAGTGTCCAATACTTTGGCTTTCCTGGGCTACATTGGAAGAAGAATTGTCTTGGGCCACACATAAAATACACTAACACTAACAATAGTCAATGAGCTTTAAAAAATTGCGAAAAAATCTCATAATGTTTTAAGAGAGTTTACGAATATATGTTGGCCACATTCAAAGCCATCCTGGGCCACATGCAGCCCATCAGCCACATGCAGCACATGGGCCACAAGTTGGATGAGCTTGATTCAGACAATTCCAATGTTAGTTCTGTTTAGAAATAAGAACAGTTTTTATATTTTATTTTCACATTGAAAATGTGTCAGATTTGCTTCAGATTTGCGTGTTTATGTAAAACTAAATGAGCACTGGCAGTAAGCTGCACTTGTTTTTTCTAAACGAGAAAAGGTTTAAATAAAGTCCTAAGGGACGATGAAGCATGTGTCTAAGTAGAGAAGGTTTATGCACCATATGTGTCTGTAGTTCCTTGCCACTCCATATGCATATAGTGTTCCCAGCGTCCCAAGAACACAGAATTCTAGGGGACCCACAGTACATGGGAGTTCAGCAAGACTCAAAACAAGCACAAGCTAAGTGTGTCATGTCCACAGCTAAGTAGGGCACTGACATCCATGAAATGCTACGCTTTCTGTTTCTCCTTGAATACTTCAAACACAGAAAGAAGGAAATAGGATTCTAAAAACAAGAACAATCCACACTCCTTTTGCTTTCAGTCTTTCTTACTCATCAGTGAACCAAAAGTAAAGTGTTGGTAGAATGTGAGCATATCAAGAAACGAAACAAATAAAAATACTTGAGTTAGTTGTGTGCAGTGTTTCCAGCACTCTGGTGAGAATGAAATATACTATATGTGTTTGTGAACTATAAAATACATTGTATGATTTTAGATGATTCCACAAACAAGCTAAATGCTCCAAGGGCCAGGCATAGTGACTCACACCTGTAATCTCAGCACTTTGGGAGGCCAAGAAGGGAGGATTTTTTGAGGCCAGGAATTCAAGACCAGCCTGGACAACATAGAGAGACCACCTCTTCTGTACAAAATTTTTTTTAAAAATTAGCCAGGTGTAGTGGCTCTCAGTTACTCAGGAGGCAAAGGTAGGAGGATCACTTGAGTCCAGGAGTTTGAGGCTGCAGTGAGCTATGATCGCCACTGCATTTTAGCTTGGGCAACAAAAGGGAGAGCTTGTCTCTAAAAATAATAATAATTATTATTATTATTATTATTTAATTTTTAAAAGCTCTAATATTTGCACTTTAAGTTGGTACAATATAAAGAACAGTAAAATTTATGCTAATAATTAAAATTTTTAATATTTCTTAAGAATGACATTAAACAGCAAATTTTTTTATTTTGTAAAGACAAGGTCTCCCTATGTTGCCCAGGCTGGTCTCAAACTCCTGGGCTCAAGTGATCTTCCCGCCTATGGCCTCCCAAAGTGCTGGGATTACAGGCGTGGGCCACCATGCCCAACCTAAATAGCAAATTTTAAATACATGAAGTCCTTTGGGAGGTCGAAGTGGGTGGATCATTTGAGGTCAGGAGTTCGAGACCAGCCTGGCCAACATGGTGAAACCCCGTCTCTACTAAAAATACAAAAAAGAGCTGGGCGTGGTGGCAGGCACCTGTAGTCCAGCTACTCAGGAGGCTGAGGCAGGATAGTTGCTGGAACCCAGGAGGCAGAGGTTGCAGTGAGCTGAGATCACACCACTGCATTCCAGCCTGGGTGACAGAGCAAGACTCCATTTCAAAAAAAAAAGAATAAAAAATAATAAAAACGTGAAATCAAGAGAGAGCCAAGGAAGAAGGGAAAAGTAACTAGAGACATTGCAGAAAGTCCTGACCAGGTGATCAAAATTAACATCACTAATTAGCAACAAGCAGATGTGGCCCTGTGAGAATCACACAACGCACATCACTTGTGTGGCATTCCAACTGGAAAAGAACAATGTGAATCTACTCAAGAGGAAACAACAGACAAACATAACTGAAGAATATTTTCTAAAATAACTGACCTTTTTTCCCCAAAATTGTCAATGTCACGAAAGACAAAAAAAGGCTGAAGAGTTTTCTATAAAGTTCCTATAAAAGAGACTAAAAAGACTTGGCAACTAAATGCATTATGTTGCCAAGGGGAAGGAGTGGAAATATGCTATATAAAGGACATTATGGAACAATTAACAAAATTGGAATATGGAGTGATAATAAGTACTGTATCAATGCTTCAATGAGAACTTTCCTGAATTGGATAACTGTACTGTGGCTAGATAAGAGGATGTCTTTATTCTTAGGGAATACACACTGTAAGTAATATGGATGTGCTTTGGTCAAGGAATAGGCTGAGACGGATATCCAGGCCTGCATAAGTCAGCCAGTTTGGTGCACCGGTGCACATCTCCACTTGTTATACAACCTGTTTGTGTAAGTTCATACTTGGCTTGGAGCCACTATTGTCCATAAAAGGTATAACTGCCCTGTGCATGAAAGACATGGTTCTTGGGCTCTTGGGGCTCAGCTTGACTCAGCGTGGCTTCGTATGCTGGGTGCACTGGTGCCCAGGGAAAGAGAGAGCGCCAAAGCTGTCCATCTTGCAGACGGAGGGAGCCAGGACACAGCTTGGCTTGCTCCTGCCCAGAGAGAGAAAGAGTTAAACTGCTGACCCTGAAGGCAAAGGAGAACCACCTGTGCAGCTGCAGGCGTTGGGGCAGTAGGAGCCTCAGAGCTGGAGCAGACAGCCGAGATAAAGGTGGACAGTGTGAGAAAGCTGTTGATGAGAGTTGCTGCTGAATAAAATCATCTTTCACCTGCCTGCAGCCCCCTGAGTGTTCTTTCTGCTCATCCACCCACTGCCCTTGGACTTCAGCATGGGCTGGACCTGGACCCCGGGATCTGACACACACTAATATATAGTATTAAGACATAAAATATTAAAAAGCTTAAAAATGGAAAATCTGGATAAAGGTATAGGCTATTTCTCTGTACTATTCTGAAGCTTTGAGATGTTTAAAAATATAATTATGCTGAAGAATATTTATCAGATCATATCCTTTCCCCACTTGTTTCTCCAAACCCCTCCAGCAGTTTCCTTTCACATTTTAAATTGAATACAAAATGCTTACCCTGCCCCTAGTGATCTGGCCTCAAAACAAGTACAAGCTAAGATAATTTTATCTCATCCCTACCTTTCTATCCCACCAACCTTCCCGTGCTCACCTTGTTCAGCTCCACTCCCCTCCTTGCCATTCTTCACTGCAACAAACAAGTTTGTCTTTGCAGCCGCTCTCTGTAATGCTTTGCCCCTGATCTTCACCAGGCTGATCCCTTTGCCTTACTCAAGCATCGACTCACAAGCACTTCCTCAGAATAACCTTTTGTAAGTAATCATAAAGTACCTGGCCTCCAACCCAGCCACTCTCTCCCCTCTATTTTATTTTTATTAGGATATTTATCACTCCCAAATGGCTCACGTTCATTTGTTTATTGTCTGTTTATTTGTTTATTGCCTGTTATTTGTTTATTGTACAAGCAATCCTCCCACCTCAGCCTCCATAGTAACTGGGATTACAAGCGCGAGCCAACAAGCCTGGCTTCTTCTAAAAAAAAAAAAAAATTAATAGATGGGGTCTTGCTATGTTGTCCAGGCTGTTCTCAAACTCCTGGCTTCAAGCGATCTTCCCATCTCAGCTTCTCAAAGTGTGGAGATTACAGGCATGAGCCACCATGCTCAGCCCACCTGCTTCTTAATGTACTCTTTCTAACAAAAGCTTTAAAGGAAACTCCTTCTTTAAAATAAAAAAATAGTGAATTGCTTTACTGTATCTTTCTTATGGGTTTTATGACTTTGTAATAACCTCTGCTGAAATAGAAGAATGTAAGAATACTTTAGTAGGCAAATTTAAAATGTTTAACTTCTAGGGACTAAAGCACTATAACTTTCTTAAGATGACTTCAATAATATTAAAAATTCAACAATATTACAACATAATTTTAAGATCCCCAAATATCATTGAGGCTAGAACTCAGAAGAAGATATACTGATTTCAAATAAAGGACAAAGTGAGAATCTCAATACTTTGGGACCTAATTACTCTTCAGCTAGAGGTAGAACATCTGTCTTCTTCCAAGTTAGCTAGGCTTGCCTTCTTTTGTTTTGTTTTAGGTTCTGTGTTTTATTAATTTCATGGTCACAACTAATATATTTGCAAAAAAATTATAGCAGACATTTGACCTCAATAAGCTCTCTTTAATTTTCTGCAATTCTTATAAAATCTTAAAAAGAAAGCAGTAATTACACAACACCCCTGTGAATGCTCAGTGAAATAAAAAACAAAAGGTTTGCTAGAGGGAGACTCATGAGAGAAGCAATTTCAACCACGTAATACCAAGACGTGGGCTACAGATCTCAGTCCTGAAGTCAGTCGGGACTGAGCCATAAGACCTCCTGGTGCCATTTTAGAATCACAAATCAGCAGTTCAAGGACCGTTTATCAATGTCATTCCTCAGTTTTCTGGCAGTACCAGGATTCTAATAAATTAGTTCGACTGCTTTGAACAAGTTATTTAATGAATAATCCGAATGAGTCCCTACTACAGATGTTAACAATTGCTGAACATGCAAACAACACAAGTCCATTAAACAAGTATTTTCCTTTATGTAGTTATATGTATACATAGACACAAACCTATCAAGAATAAGGATTTATGACAGTTACACTGTCACTGTTTAAACCGTAATATTTTTAAAATTAGGGTTTACTAGGCACCATGTTCTATATTAAAAGCTTTACATACTTCCTGTTTAATCCACACAAACTCTGCTAGGTAAGAATTATTTTCCCCTTTTGACAGTCAAGAAACCAATTCTGAAAGAAAAAATTACTTGCTCAAGGTCACATGGATAATAAGTTGTGGACTGGACCCCTTACTTACCACTCCAGGTTAGCTATTCTTCCCACATGGAAACAAACCTGAACAAATGTAAAGAAGTTATCAGCCCAGCAGAAAATGGCAAGAAAGTACTGCACACTTTCCCTTCCAGACATACATGGCCCTCAAAGGCCACATTCAGATTGGTAATGGGGAAAGGCACCTCCACTGTGATACTTTCCTCCATAAACCACCCATGCTCAGCCTTGATCAGTTTGAACTGTGGCTATGAGTCTCATAGAAGAGTTCATATCAGAATCCCATGACGATACGTGTATATTTTGAATGAGTCCTTCAAGAGATTCTGAAATCCTAGGGCTTTGACCCAAATTTAAGAATCATTCACAAAGGACTGTTAGAAGATTTTAGAGAATTTTTTCCACCTACTTTCTGTAATACTGCATTTATCTTATAAAGAGGCAGTTGAGTACTGGCTCATTTGCTGTAACTTCCAACACTTGAGTCCAAATTGCATTTTTAAATTTAATTTAATTTTTATTTTTTATTATTATTATTATTATTATTATTATTATTGAGACAGAGTCTTACTCTGTCACCCAGGCTGGAGTGCAGTGGCGTGATCTCAGTTCACTGTAACCTCCGCCTCCTGGGTTCAAGGGATTCTCCTGCCTCAGCCTCCCAAGTAACTGGGATCACAGGTGTGCACCACCATGCCTGGCTAATTTTTGCGTATTTAGTAGAGACAGGGTTTTACCATGTTTGCCAGGCTGGTCTCGAACTTCTGACTTCAGGTGATCCACCTGCCGCCACCTCCCAAAGTGCTGGAATTACAGGCATGAGCCACCATGCCCAGCCTACATTTTTTAATTATAAATTTTTAATTTGTGTGGATACATAGTAGATTTATATATTTATGGGCTACATAGATATTTTGATACAGGCATGCAATGTACAATAACCACATCAGGGTAAATGGGGTATCCATCATCTCAAGCATTTACCCTTTGTTACAAACTATCCAATTATACTCCTTTATTTATTTTTACTATTTTCTCCTTTTTTTTTTTTTTTTTTTTTTTTTTGAGATGGAGTCTCACTCAGTTGCCCAGGCTGGAGTGCAGTGTAGTGATCTTGGCTCACTACAACCTCCGCCTCCCGGGTTCAAGCAATTCTCCTGTCTCAGCCTCCCACATAGCTGGGACTACAGGCGCATGCCACCATGCCCACCAAATTTTGTACTTTTAGTACAGACAGGGTTTCACCATGTTGGTCAGGCTGGTCTCAAACTCCTGACCTCAGGTGATCCACCCGCCATGGACTCCCAAAGTACTGGGATTACAGGTGTGAGCCACCATGCCCAGCCCTCCTTTTGTTATTTTTAAATGTACAATTAAATTATTGTTGACTATAGTCATCCTGTTGTGCTCTGAAATATTCGATCTTATTCATTCTTCATGTTTTTTGTACCCATTAACCATCTTCACTTTCTCCCTACAGCCCCACTACCCTTCCCAGCCTCTGGTAACCATCCTTCTACTCTCTATGTTCATGAGTTCAATTGATTTGATTTTTAGTTCCCAAAAATAAGTGAGAACATGCAAAGTTTGTCTTTGTATGCCTGGCTCATTTCATGTAACATAATGACCTCCAGTTTCATCCATGTTGTTATGAATGACTAGATCTCATTCTTTTTTATGGCTGAATAGTACTCCATGTGTATATGTACCACATTTTCCTTATCCATTCATCTGTTGTTGGACACCGAGGTTGCTTCCAAATCTTGGCTACTGTGAATAGTGCTGCAATAAATATGAGTGTGTGGATCTCTTCAATATACTGATTTCCTTTATTTTACATGTAAACCTAGCAGTGGGATTGCTGGATCATAGGGTACCTCTATTTTTAGTTTTTTGAGGAACTTCCAAACTGTTCTCCATAGTGGTTGTACTAATTTACTTTCCCACCAACAGTGTACGAGGATTCTCTTTTCTCCACATCCTCACCAACATTTGTTATAGTTAGTCTTTTGGATAAAAGCCATTTTAACTGGGGTGAGATGATATCTCATTGTAGTTTTGATTTGCATTTCTCTGATGATCAGTGATGTTGCGCACACTTTCATGTGCCTGTTTGCCATTCATATGTCCTCTTTTGAGAAATGTCTATTCACATCTTTTGCTTATTTTTAAATCAGATTATTATAATAGATTTGTTTCCTACATAGTCGTGTGAGTTCCTCATATGTTCTGGTTATTAATCTCTTGTCAGGGGGATAGTTTGCAAATATTTTCTCCCATTCTGTGGGTTATCTTTTCAATTTGCTGATTGTTTCCTTTGCTGTGCAGAAGCTTTTTAACTTGATGTGATCCCATGTGTCAATTTTTGCTTTGCTTGCCCGTGCTTGTGGGGTATTACTCAAGAAATCTTTGCCCAGTCCAATGTCCTGGAGAGTTTTGTCAATGTTTCCTTTTAGTAGTTTCATAATTTGAGATCTTAGATTAAAGTGAAAATGGATTAAATTAAATCCATTAAAGTTGAAAAGCCTTTAATCCATCTTGATTTGATCTCTATATATGGTGAGAGAAAGGAGTCTAGTTTTATTCTCGTGCATATGGATATCCAGTTTTCACAGCACCCTTTATTGAAGAGTGTCCTTTCCCCAATGTATGTTCCTGGTACCTTCATCAAAGATGAGTTCACTGTAGATGTATGGATTACTTTCTGGGCTTTCTATTCTGTTCCATTGGTCTATGTGTCTGTTTTTATGCTAATATCGTGCTATTTTGGTTACTATATCACTGTAGTATAACTTGAAGTCAGGGAATGGGATTCCTCCAGTTTTGTTCTTTTTGCTCAGGATAGCTTTGGCTATCTTGGGTCTAAGCTCGGTCTTTTGTGGTTCCATATAAATTTTAGAATTTTTTTCCTTTCTCTGTGAAGAATGTCATTGCTATTTTGATAGAGATTGCATTGAATCTGTAGATTGCTTTGTGTACTATGCACATTTTTTAAAATATTGATTCTTTCAATCCATGAACATGAAATATCTTTCCATTTTTTCGGTGTTCTCTTCAATTTCTTTCATCAATGTTTTATAGCTTTCATTGTAAAGATCTTTCACTTCTTCTTTTAATTTCCAGGTAAGTTTATTTGTAGCTATTGTAAATTAGATTACTTTTTTATCTTTTTCAGATTGTTTTCTGTTGCCATATAAATGCTACTGGTTTTTTTATGTTGATTTTGTATCCTGCAACTTTACTCAATGTAACAGTTCTAATAGTTTTTGGTGGAGTCTTTAGGTTTTTCCTAATATAAGATCATATCATCTTCAGACAAGGATAATTTGACTTCTTCCTTTCCTATTCAGATGCCCTTTATATCGTTCTCTTTTCTGATTGCTCTAGCCAGGATTTCTAATACTATGTTAAATAACAGTGGTGAAGGTGGGCAGCCTTGTGTTACAGATCTTAGAGGAAAAGCTTTTAGTTTTTCCCCAGTCAGTGTGATACCAGCTGTGACTCTGTCATATATGACATTTATTACATTGAGATGTGTTCTTTCTAGCCCCAGTATTTTTTTAGGGGTTTTATCATGAATGGATGTTGAATTTTTCAGCATCAGTTGAAATGATCATGTGGTTTTTGTCCTTCATTTTGTTGATATGATGGATCATATTGATTTGAGTATATTGAACCATCTTTGCAACCCTGGGATACATCACACTTGGTGATGATAAATGATCTTTTTAATTTGTTGTTGAATTCTGTTTGCTAGCATTTTGTCAAGGATTTTTGCATCAATGTTCATAAGAGATATTGGCCTGTAGTTTTCTTTTTTTGTTGTGTCTTTGTCTGGTTTTGGTATTGGGTAACACTGACCTTGTAGAATGAGTTTGAAAGTATTCCCTCCTTCTTTGTTTTTTGGAATAATCTGAGTAGGATTGGTATTTGTTTCTCTTAACATGTTTGGTAGAATTCAGCAGTGAATTCATCAGATCCTGCGCTTTTCTTTAAGGGGAGACTTTTTATTACAGCTTTAATCTCATTACTTTGTATTGGTCTGCTCAAGTTTAGAATTTCTCTATAGCTGAATCTGAGCAGGTTGTATGTGCCTAGGAGTTTATCAATTTCTTCTAGGCTTTTCAATTTATTGGCATGTAGTTGCTCAAAATAACCTGTAATGATCTTTCAAATTGCTGTGGTATCAGTTGTAATGTCTCCTTTTTCATCTCTTTATTTATTTGGGTCTTCTCTCTTTTTTTCTTAATCTGGCTAAAGGTTTGTCAATTTTATCTTTTCAAAAATCAACTTTTGGTTTCATTAATCCTTTTCAAATTGCATTTTATCTGGCTGATATTCCCAAAAATGCATGGTTTATGCTTAGCATGATTTCCTAGTTTCACTGCCAATGCAGTTTTGTCCTAATTACTTCTCTTTGGCCATTTTGTTCCATTACAAGCTTGTTTTTATGCCATCACCTTTCCATTGAAGAAAAATATTTATCACATACCCAAATATGTGCACACATATACACACATGTATATATAATTCTTGATATAATCAAAAGAATATATGTAATGTATATGTAAGTTTTAAGTAAAATAAGACAAAGAACAACACTCTGTATCCTTGACAATATAAGAAACAGAACATTGCAAAAAATTGTAACTATATACTTGCCCTCCCCTTGTGGTGGAAGGTGCCCTCTTCATATAAGGCGAAGTATACCTGGCAGTGTTTCCTGATTTTAATGCTAGTAAATTTTATTCCTTGTTTTTGCTTATCTTTAGCCATTTCATTGAAATTTTGTATTAGAGAACTTTGGGTGTTCATTATCAACTGAAAGATTCAGTCTGTGTATGTGTTAATGAGAAAGAGTGACTGTAATAACCCATTTTCCTACTAATGTTGCCTGGATTATGGTATCAGTGTAACAGTGACCTCATAGAATGAGTTTTCTATCCTCTCAAAGAATTATTCAGTTTGGAATCATATGCTCTTTAGAAATTTGGTAGAACTACCTGTAAAACATCCAAGACATGGAGTTTTCTTAGTGGAAAAACATCACTGATAGTTTGATTTTTTAAAACAGTCTTAGGACTATTCAGGCTTTCTATTTCTTTTTTCTAAATTTTTATTTATTTGTTTTAATTGAGAAATAAAAATTGTATATATTTATCATGAACAGCATGCTTTGAAATAGGTACACATTGTGGGATAGCTAAATTGAGCTAATTAACAAATATATTACCTCACATACCTATCATTGTTTTGTGATGAGAACACTTCAAATATACACTCAGCAATTTTCAAGAATACAATACATTGTTATTAACTATAGTCACCATATTTTACAACAGCTCTCCTTTCTTTTCAAAACAGTTTTTTCCTAGCATCTATGGAGTAGATTAGATTAGTTCCAGAAAACTTAAAGTCCATATCTCAATTAAATATTGCCTACAATTTTCTCTCTATTCTCACTTTTTGGGACTCTGGTTAAATATATATTAGATTTCCTCACATATCTATTTTTTTTATATTTTCCAATTCCTTTTCTCCCTTTCCTGGAGTGATTATGGGTGTATTAAATCTGCTGTCAAACCCATTCACGGAGTCCTTGAATTTTTAACAATTGTATTTTACATTTTCAGAATTTCCCTTTTTATTTATTCCTGCTGGTTTTTTTGTTGTCCATTATTTCTTTAAGTTTTTTTTTTTTTTTTTTTTTTTGAGACAGAGTCTCACTCTGTTGCCCAGACTAGAGTGCAGTGGTGAGATCATAGCTCACTGCAACCTCCAACTCCTGGGCTCAAGAGAGCCTCTTGCTTCAGCCTTCAAGGTAGGTGGGACAACAGGTGTGCATCACCATACCTGGCTATTTTTTTTCTCATTTTTTGTAGAGATGGGGCTCTAGCTATGTGATCCAGGGTAGTCTCAAATTCCCAGGCTCCAGCGATCCTTCTGCCTCCATCTCCTAAAGAGATTACAGGCATGATCCACCACACCCGCCCCTTTAAATATTTTTAACATAGCTTCCCTATATTGTGCAACTGACAATTCTAATAATTAAGTCTATGGGGGGATCTAAATCTGTTGTTTATTTTTTCTACTGATCTCACTCAGCATGGCTTGCCTTGCAATGTGCATGGTGATCTTGGATTGTGAAATGATTGCTTAATCTACAAACTAAATTGTTAAAGATTTCCTCCAGAGACAATTTGTTTTTGCTTCTTCTTTTACCAGCAGCAAAACACAGTACTACCCTGGGATGACATTAGCCCCTTGGCACAGTCTAAGCTCACATTGGATGTTCCAAGCTCAGTTTCCTTACCTGGCCACCAATATCTTCGTAGCGTCATGACTATGGACGTCTACTCTCAGGGAAAGCCCATCTCACGCTTTTATTGCCCACAGCTCTGCTGGTTGTTGTATTTGCTGGGAGAGGGTCTTTGGAGACCTTACTCCCTCTTATGAGGCCAGACATGCCTCAAAGACTGTCCTAAAGAGCCACACTGACAGAAGCAGAAATCTGTGGTGGTTTGTTCTGTGTTGACTCGGTCAAACGGAAATCACGTTTCCCAAAATCTTCTCCCTTCTATGGTTGTGGGCTTAATTGGCCAAGAGGACCTTGTGTGAGAGTTAGAAGGCAGAAGTGAAACAATAGCCATTATGCTCTGAAAGTCTGTCATCAGACACAATGACAGAAATATGCAAAGGTGCCCAGCAGACTCCAGCTGGTCTTTGCTCTCCTGTGTTCTAGAAGAGTTCCTCTGTCCAGCTCTTCTCACCACTGACCTTGTTGGCCAACAGCAGCCCATACCTAGATACACAGCTGGTGGCCAAACAACTTCCTGCAGACCTTCCCAAGAGGTTCCCAATCAACAGATGTGACTTCTCAGATCCTGGCTAGTGGCCTCTTCTATCATCTGATTCCCCTACGGGGCCTTCACTTTCCAGCTCCTTCCCAATTGTGTAAGATCTAATTCCCATACGAATCACTTATCCCATAACACTCATAATCTCTCTTCTCTTCAGACTGAATTCTGACTAATATATCCCCATGGCTTTCTTATTTAGCTTAATCAATGTTTTTTTTAAGCCCAGAATGTATGTATGAACCTTTCCCTCAACCAACCAACATTTACTTACCTCTGCTGTGTGCTAGGCACTGTCCCAGTCTTTGACAAAATTTAAAACACTGTTTTCAAGGATGGACAAATACCTATGAATCATATTGCTGTGAGATAAATTAAATGACAGAACTCTGCACAGATCCAGAAGAGGAGCATCTATCATGCTGGGTTTAGTCACAGAAGACTTTCAAATGAAGTAAGCCTCAAGCTGAGTCTTAAAACAAATCACTCAAATTTGAGAAATGCAGGGCCTCTTCTTTTAAAAGGGTTTAGTCCTCATGGGCTGCTGTGTATCAATAATGCTTCCACAACTTTCCTCCATCCTAATTCAAAATATCTTCTACTATAGCAGTCTGTGCTATATTTAGATATTTAATTTGCAAGTAGTGATTTAGTTCTAACAAAACAGTACCATTTGTCACATTAAATGAATGTTGTTAATTTAGAATTAACACGTTTCATAGATTTTTATATTTAATTTGTAAGTTTTTTTGGTTTTATAAGACTAATAAAAGAAATATATACCTAATTTTGTATATAAACATAGTTAAGTAATGCTTTTATATAATTAATTCAAGTTAACACCAGAACTTTTTTGGGGGGGGAATCTCTTCATTGCTCATCTTGAGAAACACTGGGAGTCATCATTGACTACTTCCACTAACCCTCACCCCCTAACCTTCCATCCTCAGGAGATAAACAATAACCAAGTCATGTTGATTGAACATCATAAATATTTCTTCTTCTCCACTCCATCTTCACTACCTCCACCTTAGTTGAGTCTCTTCAATGGTTTTTCATCAGAAGATCTGTCTATAAGATCAGATCCAAGCTCCTTCATATTGGGTCTCTGTACCCTGTGTTCTGATGTTCACTTGCCTCAAGTGTGTCATCACACAGCAAGCTGTCTCTGCTTTTTTCTAATAAGTGCATGAATTTCATAAAAATACATGGCCCGCAACACAACTGTCATAAACACAGATGCATACATGGGCAATGAACTATGATGGCAGAACTTAGTTGTGAAGTAGTCAGCCTGATGACCTAGAATATACCTGCATCACATCTTAAAAATTATCATCAGAATAAGAAACACAACATTTGGCCAGGTGCAGTGGCTCACGCCTGTAATCCTAGCAGTTTGGGAGGCCAAGGTGGGTGGATCACAAGGTCGGGAGTTCAAGACCAGCCTGGCCAATATAGTGAAACCCCATCTCTACTAAAAATACAAAAATTAGCCGGGCATGGTGGCGGGCACCTGTAGTTCCAGCTACTCGGGAGGCTGAGGCAAGAGAATCGCTTGAACTCGGGAAGCAGAGGTTGCAGGTTTTAAAATTCTCACAGGTAAATCATGAACAATGCCCTCTGCCATTCTGAGTAAATCCTAAGCAAATGTATGGCACAGTACTCTCAACCCAGGCTGCACCCATGAAGAGGAGATCCTCAGTTAAAAGTTCTAATGGCCAATAATACTGCCTACTAAGGCAATTATTAGAGAAGATTTAACCCAAAAATAGGAGCATTAAATCAAGAAACTATATAGGCTAAGGAAGAGGTATTATTAAGCAGAACAAGGTAAGATATTTTATTAATCTTAAAGTCTTGGTGATAGTATAAGGAGTTCAATAACTCAAAGTATTCGATGTACTGCCTTTGCCCATTCTCTGCCAGAGTGCCCCAATTTGTTAACCTACACAATTGTTTCAGAATGCCACTGTTATTCCTACATAGAATAGATAGAATGTAGTCCTTCAGATCTATAACAGTTAGGTAATCTGCTTTTTTAAAGGAAAGTGCCAAATCTACTGGTGTGTTGATAATCTGGGAATGAGATAAGTTGCTGAACAAGATAGATTCAGTCATTCATTCATCAAATATTCATCAAGTGACAATTACATGGCACTGGGAACACAATAGTGAACAAGAAAAAGTCCCTGCCATCATTGCATGTACATTCAATGGTGACAGATGGTTTAATAAATAAGCACATTTAATAAATCAGCAAATAAATAAGGAAATAAGGTCCGATGTAAAAAGTACTATAGAAAAAATAAGCCAGGGTAAAAAAAAGACAGCAAATGGAGGTGGTTATTTTTGCTAGTCATTTCTAGGGGTTTTCAGATCAATAGGAACTTTTCCTCTTTGCATCTAGGGGTCTGTACTAAAAATTTCAAGCTTCCTTTCCTAACTGCCATCCAGATGTTAAGAGATTGAGGCTCAGCCGGGAGCTGTAGCTCATGCCTGTAATCCCAGCATTTTGGGAGGCCGAGGCGGGTGGATCAGGAGGTCAGGAGTTCAAGACCAGCTGGCCAACATGGCGAAACTGTCTCCCCTAAAAATACAAAAAAATTAG